>NC_069505.1:279274655-279604655 GCF_027579735.1 Bombina bombina
AAAAAAAAGCATTCAAGAAACCAGTATTAGGAAATGGGAAGGATTTTACAGTCAAAGGGTTAAATTATTATATAACAAACTTCTGTAATATCCTTCTGCTGCCAGGTCCAACCTCCCCATCAATAACACACAGTAAACCAGAGCAAATGACTATTATTTTTTATCTAAGAATTATAGTACAGGATGTATAGAATAAGCCAATAACATTTATTTACTAAATGACCTTTAGTGCAAGGTCCTTAGTCTAACTGCCTCCTCCAATTTTCTACTATGAGTTTGGAGACCAAAATACAAAAGCTCCCAGGAGGTAAGCCAAGGTCTGGACATTACCTCTTACATAATACACAAGAGAGCTATTATCTAAATAGCTACTGATTAGCTATAGGCTCTGAGAGACTTATTGGCTGCACACATTTTGGCCAGAAAGGCACAGGATCAGAAATAGGTGTTAAAGGGATCGGAAAGTAAACATTAAAAGGATAATCTAGTCAAAATTAAACTTACATGACTCAGATAGAGCAGGTCATTTTAAGACACTTTTAAATTCACTTCTATTTTCAAATGTGCACACGTTTGCCTCTTGTGATTGGCTGACTAGATGTGTTCAGCTAGCTGCCAGTGGTGCAATGCAAGATAATGAAGCAAATTTGATAATAGGGGGCATATTTATCAATCTCTGTATGGAGCTTGATGCCCCGTGTTACTGGCAAGCCTTCATGCTCTGAGGTAGTGGACAGACATCGCTGGATATCAACCCGATCCAATACAATTGGGTTGATTGACACCCCCTGCTAGTGGCTGCGAATCTGCAGGGGGCAGTGTTGCACCAGCAGTTCAAAAGAACTTCTGGTGCAATAATAAATGCTGTCGGCATTTTTCGATGTGCAGCGGACATGATCCGCAATATCAGATCACGTCCGCTCGCACCTTCTTAAATAGGTCCCTAGAAGTAAATTGTAAAGTTGTTTAAAATTGCATGCTCTGACCAAATTATGAATACAATTTTGGGGCTTTTCTGTGCATTTAATAGTCATAAAATTATACCAGTTAAGCGGTATTGTAAATTCTAAGCTCTTTGCTACATGCAAACATGTATGTTCTAGAACCACATGCTCAGTATTACTGTTATCTCAACAATTTTCCATTGAGTTTATAAAGCAAAAGAAAAGTGAGCGGTACACCTGTACCTGCCAGACTCGTAATACCAGCGGGCGTTAAAAAGCAGCGTTGGGACCTCTCAATGCTGCTTTTTACGGCTAACGCAAGATTCGTAATCTAGCTGAAAGCCTGGTGTGGCTTGAAACGTTGTAACTGTTTGTTTGGGACCCCATGTGAAATAAAGGTCTTTTAAGAAAACTTGGTGGCTGGAATACTCTTTGAATCTGGATTGACTGGGACCTGGCAAGTCCTTTTTTGTTCCGTGCCCCACTGAAAAAGCAAAGGTGTACTGTTTCTTCAAAATCATTTGTGGATCAAGACTCGTAATACCAGCGTTAAAAAGCAGCGTTGGGACCTCTCAATGCTGCTTTTTACGGCTAACGCAAGATGTAATCTAGCCGAATGTTTGTGGGACTCAGCTGTTCGTAGATGAAATAGAAATCATACAGGAGCTGTGAAGGTCTTGTCTAGATGTATGTGGGTTTTCTCAGTCCCAAACAGGAACAAAAGAAGGAAAGAAAAAGGGAATTAAATGAAGAAAGAGGGAAGAGAAAAAAATGTGAAGGAAGGTAAGAGAGAAGATTATAAGAAGAAAAGATGAGAAGGAGGAAAGAGAGAAAGATAAAGAGAGAGCAAAAGAATGAGAGAGATTAAGAGGCCTATGTATCAAAGGTCTTGCGGATCTGATCCGACAGTGCGGATCAGGTCCGCAAGACCTCCCTGAATGCAGAGAGCAATACGATCTCCGTATTCAGCATTGTACCTGCAGCTCCCCTGCAGTCTTGCAGCCAATCGGCCACCAGCAGGGAGGTGTCAGTCAACCCGATTGTGCTCAGAGCAGGCGGACAGGGTTATGGAACAGCGGTCTTTAGACTCGCCAGAAACACGGGCCCACAAGCTCCATACGGAGCTTGATAAATGGGCCTCAAAGTGAGAGATAAAGATAGAAAGAGAGAGAGAGAGAAAGTCAGAAAAAGAGAGAAAAAGTGAGAGATAAAGACAGAGAGAGAGAATGTGAGAGATAAAGACAGAAAGAGAGAGATAAATGAGAGATAAAGACAGAAAGAGAGAGAGAAAGACAGAAAGAGAGAAAGTGACAGATAAAGACAGAAATAGAGAGATAAAGTCAGAAAGAGAGAAAAAGTGAGAGATAAAGACAGAGAGAAAGTCAGAAAGAGAGAGAAAAAGTAAGAGATAAAGACAGAAAGAGATAGAGAAATTGAGCGATAAAGTCAGAAAGAGAGAGATAGATAAAGTCAGAAAGAGAGAGAAAAGTGAGAGATAAAGACAGAAAGAGAGAGAGAAAGTCAGAAAGAGAGAGAAAAGGTGAGAGATAAAGACAGAGAGAAAGTCAGAAACAGAGAGAAAAAAGAAAGAGATAAAAGCCCCTAGAGGACCACTTCTGTCCGGATTGGATTAAGACGTCTCCCGGTAAGTCTATCTTCAGGGGGTTAGTGTTAGGTTTTTTTAAGGGTGTATTGGGTGGGTTTTATTTTTAGGTTAGGGCTTTGGGCCACAAAAAAAGAGCTAACTGCCGTTTTACGGTCAATGCCCATCCAAATGCCCTTTTCAGATCAATGGGGAGCTTAGGTTTTTTTAGTTAGTATTTTATTTGGGGGGTTGGTTGTGTGGGTGGTGGGTTTTACTGTTGGGGGGTTGTTTGTATTTTTTTTTACAGGTAAGAGTACTTTAGATAATTGTATATAATTTAGTTAATTGTATGTAATTTATTTAATTGTATTTAATTGTAGTGTAGTGTTAGGTGTTATTGTAACTTAGGTTAGGTTTTATTTTACACTTTTGTCTTTATTTTAGCTAGGTAGTTATTAAATAGTTAAAGTGAAAGTACATTTTTAACCTGTGCAACACATCTAGGTAATATTTATAACTATTATTTATGTTTTGCTAGGTTTTTTTTCTTATTTTTTTCCAATCAGAGTTTATATTTTAATACTTTATTTCCCTACCGTTATCGTCATCGCTCCTCCCACCCTCCTCTTCCTGGATTTTCTAGCCATTACATATAGAGAGGTCACACCCGCTCTATACGTAGTCTAAATGCGTGTTCACGATACATGCAATAATTGCGCATGCGCAAATCGCCGATTCGGAGTACAATGCGCATGCGATTTTATTAAAACCCAATTTTCTCGGCTGAAAAAGAAAAATAGCTGTGCGCATGAGCGAATTTGCATGCGCGACAGATAAGATCTTGTTTTGCATAGATTTTGCGCATGCGCACTTGATTAGATAGTAGTATGACGTAGCTTCACGGCCGCCGATCATCCAGAAAGTCAATTGGAGGATAAAAAAACGTGACCAGGAAGTGCATTATGTTTTCAAAAACGGGTTGAATTGAAAATGTGAACATGATTAGTTTATATGCGGCGAAAAAGGTATTTATATATTACTGTGACAAAAAAACGATGAATGAAACTCATATTATTTTGATATTGCCTAGGTAATTGTGCATAGCTGAACAACAAACTTTACTTTTACTTTAATAACTATTTAATAACTATTCTACCTAGTTAAAATAAATACAAACTTTCATGTAAAATAAAAATAAACCCTAAGCTAGCTACAACGTAACTATTAGTTATATTGTAGCTAGCGTAGGGTTTATTTTATAGGTAAGTATTTAGTTTTAAATAGGAATTATGTACTTAATGATAGTAATTTTATTTAGATTTATTTAAATTAGATTTAAGTTAGTGGGTGTTAGGGTTAGGGTTAGACTTAGGTTTAGGGGTTAATAAATTTAATATAGTGGCGGTGACGTTGGGGATGGCAGATTAGGGGTTAATAAGTATTATGTAGGTGGAGGCGGTGTAGGGGGGGCAGATTAGGGGTTAATAACATAATGAAGGGGCGGCATATTAGGGGTTAATAAGTATAATGTAGGTGGAAGTGGGCTCCGGGAGTGGCGGTTTAGGGGTTACTAACTTTATTTAGTTGCAGCAGGGTCCGTGAGCAGCGGGATAGGGGTAAAACAGTTTAGTATAGTGTGGATGTTTAGTGACAGTATACCAATAAAGCTGGGAAAAAGCTGAAGAGCAGCGAGTTTGATGACTGTTAGTTAACAACAGTCCGCTGCTCATCGCCCCGTACTTGGTGCGCAGCTTCTTGACAGCTTTTTTGGTAACTTTGGAGAACATATTCAGGTCTACAGTAGCGATGTTAGGCGATCTTAGGCGTGCGTATTGGTGCCGGCGAATTCAAGTAAGTTGAAGGGTTGATAAATAGGGGCCGAAGACAGAAAGAGATAGAGAAAGTGAGCGATAAAGTCAGAAGAGAGAGATAAAGTCAGAAAGAGAGAGAAAAATGAAAGATAAAGACAGAAAGAGAGAGAGAAAGTCAGAAAGAGAGAGAAAAGGTGAGAGATAAAGACAGAAAGAGAAAGAGAAAGTCAGAAAGAGAGAGAGAAAGTGAGAGATAAAGACAGAAAGAGAAAGAGAATGTGAGAGATAAAGACAGAAAGAGAGAGAGAAAGAGATAGAGAAAGTGAGCGATAAAGTCAGAAGAGAGAGATAAAGTCAGAAAGAGAGAGACAAGTGAGAGATAAAGACAGAAAGAGAGAAAGTCAGAAAGAGAGAGAAAAGGGGAGAAATAAAGACAGAAAGAGAGAAAAAGTGAGAGATAAAGACAGAAAGAGAGAGAGAATGAGAGATATAAAGACAAAGAGAGAGAAAGAGAGAGATAAAGACAGAAAGAGAGAGAAAGTGAGAGATAAAGACAGAAAGAGAGAGAGAAAGAGATAGAGAGAGAGAGAAAGACAGAAAGAGAGAGAAAGTGAGAGATAAAGACAGAAATAGAGAGATAAAGTCAGTCAGAAAGAGAGAGAAAAAGTGAGAGATAAAGACAGAAAGAGAGAGAGAGAAAGAGAGAGATAAAGAAAGACAGAGAGAGAAAGAAAGAGAGAGAGAAAGAGACAAAATGAGAGATAAAGACAGAAAGAGAGAAAGAAAGTGAGGGATAAAGACAGAAAGAGAAAAAAAGAGAGATAGGGAGAGAGAGAGAGAGAGATAGAGAGAGACAGAGAGAGAGAGAGAGAGAGAAAGACAGAAAGAGAGATAAGGAGAGAGAGAGAGAGAGAGAGAGAGAGAGAGAGAGATAAAGACAGAAAGTGAGAGAGAATGTGAGAGATAAAGACAGAAAGAGAGAGAGAATGTGAGAGATAAAGACAGAGAAAGAGAGAGATAAAGACAGAAAGAGAGAGAAAGTGAGAGATACAGACAGAGAGAGAGAAAGAGATAGAGAAAGAGAGAGAGAAAGACCGAAAGAGAGAGAGAAAGTGAGAGATAAAGACAGAAATAGAGAGATAAAGTCAGAAAGAGTGAGAAAAAGTGAGAGATAAAGACAGAAAGGGAGAGAGAAAGTGAGAGATAAAGACAGAAAGAGAGAGAGAAAGAGAGAGATAAAGACAGAGAGAGAAAGAAAGAGAGAGAGAGAAAGAGAGACACAATGAGAGATAAAGACAGAAAGAGAGAAAGAAAGTGAGGGATAATGACAGAAAGAGAAAAAAAGAGAGATAGGGAGGGAGAGAGAGAGAGAGAGAGAGTGAGAGAGAGAGAGTGAGAGAGAGAGAAAGTGAGAGAGAAAGACAGAAAGAGAGATAAGGAGAGAGAGAGAGATAAAGACAGAAAGAGAGAGAGAGAGAGAGAGAGAGAGAGAGAACAGAAGGGCGATAGAGAGAAAGAAAGAAAGAAAGAGGGAAAGAAAAAATAAGGGAAAGAAAGACAACAAAAAAGAGAAAGAGAGAGAGAGAACAGAGGGAAAGAAAGAAAGAAAGAAAGAAAGAAAGAAAGAAAGAAAGAAAGAAAGAAAGAAAAGAGGAAGGGAGAATATGAGGGGGAAGGAAGAAACAGAGGAAGAAAATGAAAGAAAAGAGAAGAGAGAAGAAAAGCAAAGGATAAAAGAGAAAAGGAAAGCACAAAGAGGGGCCTGCAAATAAACAAAATAAAATAAAATCTTTTTTTATTAAAGCACTGTCTAGATATATATACTGTACAACTCATATATTATACCTATCCCAATGAACAAATACACAATAACATTACTGATAAAATAGAAAAAAAAAGAATAATAAAATATATATTAAATATGTCAAAATAAGCTTGTAAAGGAAGCAGCCAATAAATTAAATAAAATAAAGCAGCAATAAAGGCTAACGCCTAGTCATTAATTCAAATCAATAAATATAAATCAAATTAACGGTAGGTGAACAAAACATGCTGCTTCTATATTTTATTGATTGGAATTAATGATTTGGTGGCCACTTTATTTTATTTAGATCTTGGATTATATTAATTATTTTGTCATAATTAATATTTTTTTTTTCCTTACTTTTTTTTCCTTATTATGAGTATTTTATCAATAATTTTATTCTGTATTTGTATCTTGAGCATTGCATATTTTTTTTATGTGTGGATTCAAATTTTTGTATATGTATCCATTATTTTGAAATTAAATGCTCATGGTATTTAATGTATTTATTCCTTTTTTTGTCTGTCTATTAAAGAGCTTTCATTTTCCCCTTTTTTGTAAAGTGTCCTCAGTAAGAGGTAACCCTTTTTTTTCTCTGCACAGTTTATTGTATTTTTGGCTTACAAGCTGTTTTCATGTATCCTGAGATACCATAAAGCCTCTCCACTACCATAAAAGAGTCCAGCACAACTCCTGCCTTTACAAAAATATATTACAAAAACAGTCCACAACATTTCCCATCCCCCAAGCTGTCAATCTCCTTGGTCGAACTAGACCACAGAGATTGAATTTCGCCACCTTAGAGATGGCGAAGAGGTTAGGGAAGCGGCGGTCTGGTGACCGCTGCTTGTTAAATTATGGCGAGCAAGTTCTTGTGAGAACTTGCAGCCATAGGGCTTTGATAAATCGAGCCCAAAATGATTACGTAAATAATTGCTATTTCCTTTCTGGGGCATAGTCAGGTTGAGAATTTAGTATGTTTTCATCAGACACTGCAGGCTCAGTAATGATGCACTTCTGATGTTCAAAAATGAAGAACAATTGTTTTCCTTTCATTTGTTCTGGCACTCAAATGTTTCTATAATAATTAATTGTAATATTGAACATCAGCGCTGCGGAATCTGTTGGTGCTCTACAAATACCTGATAATAATAACATCGGAATGATGAACTGAATGTGAACATTTAAATATTAAGTGTAAACATTGCATATCAAATGTTAAAAGGGACATAAAACCCAAAATGTTTCTTTCATGATTTAGGTAGAACATAGAATTTTAAACAACTTTCCAGTTAACTTCTATTATCTAATTTCCTTCATTCCCTTGGTATCATTTGTTGAAGGAGCAGCAGTGCACTATTGGTGTTTAACTGAACACATGGGTGAGCCAATGACAATCGGTATACAGTATATATGCAGCTACCAATCAGCAGCTAGAACCTAGGTTCTTTGCTGCTCCTAAACTTACCTAGATAAACCTTTCAGCAAAATATCACAAGAGAAAGAAGCAAATTAAATAACAGAAGTACATTGTAAAGTTGTTTAAAATTGTATGTTCTGTCTAAATCATGAATGTCTAATTATGAATTTACTGTCCCTTTAACAGTCAAAAATTACATTTCAATATTGATTCCCATAGACATACATTAAATTAGCTAGATTTGATATATGAATTTCAGCCAATAAGGAGCAGCAGGTGCTCAGGAGCTTCAATGTTTGGGCCCCTCAAGAGTAACTTTATCTATGTATTTAACAGTATTGTGGGAGATAAATTTATAACTACCTAGGGTGAGAAATGGAAACAAATTATATGTTCTAACAAATGAAAGCATGCAATTTTTGCATTAAATATCCCTTTAAAGGAACAGTCTAGTATAAAATTAAACTTTCATTATTCAGATAGGACTTTTAATTTTAATCAACTTTCCAATTTACTTTTATCATCAAATTTGCTTTTTTCGCTTGGTATTCTTAGTTTAAACTAAACATAGGTAGGCTCATATGCTAATTTCTAAGCCTTTGAGGGCTGCCTCTTATCACATGCTTTTTAAATCTCTTTTCAACACAAAGAGACAGAAAGTACATGTGGGCCATATAGATAACACTGTGTTCAGGCACAGGGGGTTATTTAAGATTTAGCACAAAACAATGCTAAATTTAAGACAATAGATAATAAACAGTCACAGTCAAGTTTTCTAGATACAAGGTAATCACAGAGGTAAAAATTATATTAATATAACTGTGTTGGTTATGCAAAACTGGGGAATGGGTAATAAAGGGATTATCTATCTTTTAAAACAATAACAATTCTATGGTAGACTGTCCCTTTAAATCGGCAAAATACCCATATGCTAAATTGTTTGAAAAGTGATGCAGCATAACTGTAAAAAGTTGACAAGAAAATATTACATGTAAAAAAGAAAGATATTTTACCCCAGATTAGCTCACAGTAGCAAGTGCTCTGTGAATAGCTATCTTCAGCTACTGTCAGCTACATGTTGAGAAAAACAACAGCCAATCAGTGGTGAGTTCACATTTTCTTTTTACTGTGATCTCATGAAATTTCATTGTAAACTTCCTTAACCTGAGAAAGGAAATAACATGACTGTGCAACCTTGCAAGTTCCGGGACTATCATCCTGATTGGCTGCTTGAAGTCCCTTTACAATGGGCTATTGAAGAAATATTGAAAAGATGATGTTCATGTGTTATTTTTTAGTCAGCTTTTAACAGCTACGCTTCATCACATTCGATTGTTTTAACATATGGGTATCGTCCTTTTAGTGGAGTTTACTGCATGTCCCCAAGATTTAGATCCTAAACATGTGCCAAACCCAGGGGGTAATTGCCCTCTTACTCTCACTATGGGTGCCTATAAAAAATAATGTACTATTTGAATGTTATACACTTCCACCTATCCAACTTCAAAAATACTAATTTGACTACAAAACAACATAGTGTCAGGTATATTCAAATTTAATGGAATGTTTTTATGCTTTACTGAAGGAAGGAAAAAACATTGTTTTTCAGTGCTGTTCTTTGCCAATTGTGGCTGTGGGAAGCAATTTTAAATTCACCAGCAGTCACATAAATATTATGACCTAAGCTTCTCTGCAGAGAGCAAGTATTTCCTTATCGTGTATGAGTCAAAAAAAAAAGTAAAACAAAAGCCTTCATGACCTTAATGTTTATAGCTCAGAGGAAAGAAGGGAAAGATAACTTCAGGTTTATCAGAATGAAACAGATCAGGAGAAAAGTATTTTTTTTAGACATTACCCAAAACACAGGGTAGTGATTTAAAATTGTTGAAGAAAGTGAAATATTACAGAAGCACTATCAAATAATAAGCCTGCTAATACACAAAAAATAACAATAAACAAAATATATAAAACACAATGTGTATATGCGCACAACGGATATGTGATAGTAAGTCACAATCTTGGTATAATTGTAGCCCTCAGACATGTTCCACTGCGAGTTCCTCAAACAAAAAGGAAAAAAAGTGTACAATCGTGAAATCCTGCTTAAGCTATGGTAGAAGCATTGAAAGTGTATCACATAAGACATAAGAACTGCATAATACCTATAGTTGAAAAAGCCAAACACATTGGTAAAACATACACTGGATATACAGTATATATACATATATAGTGTGTGTGTGCACGCTACTACTTTAACCTTTGTTTTCCTTAAAGTGATGGATAGAAAGGGTAAAAATTAAATGTGTCTGTGCCTTTTAATTTGAAATATAAGAATTTTTGCAATATACTTACATTAGAAAAAATGCTTGTAGCAAAAGGTATTATTTTTTTTGCGGCATAAGCACATATCCTGTGAGGGCTACCCAGGTGTTGAAACCAAAAATAGGCCGGCTCCGTAAGCTTACATTCTTTCTTTTCAAATAAAAATACCAAGAGAATTAAGTAAAATTGATAATAAGAGTAAGTTTGAAAAGTGTTTAAAATTGCTGATCTATCTGAATCATGAAAGACAAAATGTGGGTTTCATATCCCTTTAACATATATATATATATATATATATATATATATATATATATATATATATATATATATATATATATATATATATATATATATATATATATATATATATATACAGTATATACAGGAAGAAAACCCTTTATCCAAACTGTTTGGGACCGGAATAGGTTTGGATTTTGGAACAGTTTGGATTTTGGAATATTTGCATCTGACAGTTTAAAGAGGGGGTGGGGCCAAGTGTAAAGGACAATATCTTATATAATTTGGCAATATTTACATGTCATTATACAGTTTATACATTTAGGGGCCGATTTAACATGCTGCAAATGCAGCAGTTTCCACATGAGCCATCAGGCTCGCCGAAAACATAAGTTAAGAAGCAGCGGTCTTCAGACCGCTAGTCCTTAACTTATCCATCCACCTCTGAGGCGGCGGACAGCAATCATCCCGATCAGATACGATCGGGATGATTGACACCTCCTGCTAGAGGCCGATGTTCCACTAATGTGAAGGGGGCGGCATTGAACAAGAATTTCACTAGAAATGCTTGTGCAATGTTAAATGCTGACAGGCTATGCTGTCTGCATTTAGCGATGTCGGGCAGACATAATAAATAATAAATAAATAAATAAATAAATAAATAAATAAATAAATAAATAAATAATAAATAAATAAATAAATAAATAATAAATAAATAAGGAAAATATAGTAAATTTGTCCCACACCATTACCCACTCATGCTTGATATTTAGATTTTTGACAAAGCTTGGCACCCCCCATGTTTAAGGGACATGAAACTCCAAATTTTTCTTTCATTATTCAAAAAGAGCATCACATTTTAAACAATATATCAAATTACTTCTGTTATCATATTTGCTTCATTCTCTTGGACGCCTTTGTTGAAGGATAAGCAATGCACTGCTGGAAGGTATCTGAAAACATCTGGTGAGCCAATAACAAGAGACAAATGTGTGTAGCCACCAATCAGCTGAGGCATTGCTGTTGCTGAGCATGTGTGCATATGCTTTTCTACAATGGATACCAAGAAAACAATGCAAATTTGATAAAACAAGTACTTTGGAAAATGGTTTAAAATTGCATGTTCTATCTGAATCATTAATGTTTAATTTTGACTTTAGTGTCCCTTTAAAGTCAGAAAACAACCCCAGCTCCCCCCTTGGCTTTACACTGCTAAGCATCATCATTAGCCGCAGGGAAGAATTTAATGAGTCTAACTGCTCAAAAAGGTAATTTGGAATTTGATATAATCTTTCACTCTTTCTCCTGAATTCAGATTGGGTAAATCCCTCTGATTTGATCCAACCAATACATAAGAAAACATGGGATAGGTATAAAGAACCTGCTAGGTGACTTGAATGATTTTTATATTCTATTTCAGACTTCTGGAATAAGCATGTGCTGGTTTGACTCATACATAACTTTGCCTTCAAAATGCAATAAAGTATTTTGAAGTGTCAAGCCAGTGTTTAAAGGTGTCATAAAGAATATAGGGAATGTGCAATAATACTTTGTCTCTGTGTAATAGCCTGGGATCATGAGCAAGTTTTTCTGTATCACTCAATCCCTTTTCTGTGTTCCGTTTTGTTCTTTGTCTGTTTATGACTGCTTGAGACTTGGTGATACAGTGTATCTATAATTCAGATGAGAGTCGGCTCCAGTTCTCAGTATAATGATGTTATACAGAGTCACTACTCTTCTAAACAGACTCATAAATACAAATACATGTAACAACTTCATTTTCCTTCCTTATGCACACAGCTGAACATCAGCACAGCAGCTCAGCCAGGGTGAATCAATCCTCTGGGAAACAGGGCAGAAATAAATAAGCTATGAGCTGGCAGGGGTAGGATGAAATGCTAATGGCTTACAATGCCCAAAAGGACTTCTCTAGGAGTATGACTGAGACTCCCAGGGTCAATAATGCCCCATGTACTGTCCCTATTCTCAGTAGGACACCACTCCTGGTATGATCCAATATCAGGACCTGCAGACTAAAACAAACACCGCTTTCAGGACCTCCATGTGCAAGTATACATTTAATATACAGAATCTAGTGTTCTTTCTTCAAGGAATGACATTCCAACAGAGTTTCCACTTTCACACAACTATAGAAATCCCACTGCCATGATAAACAAAAAACACAATCAACAAATACAACCAATCATAAACCAAGAGAAATTCCATTCCCAGAACCCACTTCTGGAACCCAACCCACACACTAGGAAAATATTACCATCAATGGCAACCGGGAGTAGCACAATCCATATTCATAAGCACAACACATAAGTACAAACAGCACACTTAAGATTCTCACACCAGCAAAATATTAACTCCCAAGACACACGTAACACTGTTCTTACTCTCCTAAACTCAATGCCAGCATACTCCCTGCTCCAAAGACCAACACAATAACACAATCATGGAACCAAGACACAAATGCCTTTTGGCTGCTATTCCTTTCTGTCTAGCAACACCCCCAGGATGCTTAGCCATACCCATGAACTGGCTAACTCCGCCTATGCAGAACCAGTGTCTTCTAACTATCCCAAGGCATATCTTTATTATTTGGCACATGAGCTATGCAGTGTGCCTCTCCAAATTTTTATTTTTAGAACTGTCCTTGGTCACCATAGATAATTATTTGTCCTTGAAAGAGTTACACTTTATTTTGTTTTTGTCAAGTGATTTACTCCCCTCTAACGTAAACAATCTCGCTGACACAAACTAAGGCCAAAGCCATGAAATTATATTTTAGCAGAACTGGATTTCTATTTCATCAGAGTTCAATGTCAATAAGGCAGTGTCAGTGTTCATCTACAATGATCTGAAGTCAGCGCAAAGCAGCATCTTGCATTAGGGAAGGCTAGGTCCTTAATACTGCTTATCTAAGGTTCTCATGAAATACTTGTGTCCAGAACAAATCTAGCAGACAAAGAAATCAGAAGGCGTTAATAATATCTAGCTCTACCAAGGAGAGTATAAAGTGTCATTATAACTGGAGTCAGAACAAGATAACAGCCTTTATTCTCCCGCAGACCTTGGAATTTTTCCTATTAACTTCCAGCACTTTTTTTGAAATCACACAGCCTCGGAGTGTTAGACATTATTGCTGTCATTACTTATTTATATGGAGTCAAGATCTGCTGTAAGCTACAGTATGAAAGACAAAAGACCTTCAGGCTTGTGCTTTTCAGAGGAACTATTAAGGTTTTAAACATCGCAAATGTTTATTTTATTTGTGTTTCTTTTTGCATAAAACAGTAAAGTGTTTAGAAAACTTAAATTTACTTTACGGCACTGACAGTTCACAGTTCTAAATGATCCTGTTAAACTGCATTTTTGTGCACTGCTTTGTCATGAAGAAGACAAGTGTCCAATACTAGATAGGGGTATCGGGGAGTGATATCTCCAAAGAAACATGTGTTGTCTCTAGTGGACAACTAAGGACCTATATAAATTAACTTGTACTATAAGCAATCACTGTGTAGTAGAATATTTCAGATTCCGGTAAATTTCACCAAACTTAAAGGGACAGGCAAGTCCAAAAAAACTTTCATGTTTCAGATAGGGCATGTCATTTTAAACAACTTTCCAATTTACTTTTTTTTTATTTATTTTTTTGTTTAAATTTTTTATTGAGGTAGCATTAAACATTGATGCAGTTACATTGTGTGGACACGTTACATCACATCTTGTTTATAGACAATATTACATATTATAACCGTTAATGATGACATGACCAAAAGTGGTTACTTTAACCTCCTTTTTTTTTTTTTTTTTTTTTTTAATACAGAAAGAAAAGAAATATAGAAAGAAAAGGTTTATGGCTATTCGCTAAAGCGCAGAACCTATTTTAAGTAGCTCGTTCACGTTTACATCCAAGATATGTATCCCATGTCGTACTTCATTTATTGTACTTGCTATATATGTACTCTTCCCAAATAAAAAGCATCTCATGAAAGAAGTCTTGTTTCATTATTTTCATATAATGGTACTCCTCAAGCTGTAGAGTTTTATGTATAGTGTCTACCCATAGAGCATTAGAGGGGATTTGTTCTTGCTTCCAATGTTGTGCAATTAGTACTTTGGCACTATTAGAGATGATTTGAAATAAAGCTAGGCGTGTTGCAGGTAATTGTTTGGGAGGTTTATTTAAAAGCCACAGTAAAGGGTCTAATGGGATGTTTGATCCTAGTATCTTTTCTGTATGGGTTACTACATCTCTCCAAAAGAGGGTGAATTTGCTGCAACTCCACCAAATATGTCCCATGTTCCCGACCTCTTTTTTGCATCGCCAGCATAAGTCAGATCTTTGTGGGTATAAGGTCTTTAAGCGTGCAGGGGTGTAATACCAGCGGTGCAGAATCTTAAAATTGATTTCTAATATTTTGGCCGGTGTAGAAGCTTTCATAGTTCTTTTAAATATTTTACATGAATCTCTAGGGGGTATATTGATTTTAAGTTCCTTTTCCCAACGTTTCATATAGTGATATTCTGTGCCTATCGGGACCTGTTGCAGTATGTTGTAAATTATAGATAGGGTGTGTCTAGTAGGGGATTTTGAAATGCATAATTTTTCAAAGTTTGTTGGGGAACGTATCAAATTATTTTTTCCCTTTATGACATTGGAGAAATGAGTGAGCTTGCAAGTAGAAGTACCAATTACGAAAAACATGTAGATTATTTTCTATGAGCTTCGATCTAGATTGCAATGACCCAGCCTCAGTGAGAATATAAAAAGGTAAATTACTTAGCCTATCTAAAGGGTTTAGTTTATTCATTTCTAGACCTGGAAGGAATTTTGGGTTCCCTAGAAGTGGTGTTAGGGGTGAAGGCTTGGAAGAAAGTAATGGGTACACAGTCATCAGTCTATCCCACATTTTAAAAGTTTCTACAATTATATAGTTGTCCATTAACTTTGTCCTTCTTTTAGATTGCTCTGTCCAACACAAAGAGCCTAAATGATGATGGCAGCCTATTTGGTGTTCTATCTTAACCCATATTTTGTTTTTATAATTAGTGTGCCAATCTACTATTCTTTGAAGGAATATCGCCTGTCTATACTTTACCAAGTCTGGAACACCCAATCCCCCCGATATTTTGGGAAGGCACATTAATGTTTTATTAATTCGGGGATGCTTTCTATCCCAAATATAATCATTAATGATTTTTTGTAGGGAAGGTATATAGGATGGAGGGAGGGGTATTGGAACAGTTTGAAAAAGATACAATAGTCTAGGTAAAATGTTCATGGTTATAGTCCCCATTGTCCCCAACCAGTTAAGACGCTTAGATCTCCACGAGCTTAGATCAGCTATTATATTCTTCTTGAGGGTATCATAATTAAAAGTAATTAAGTCTGAGTGATGTCGTGTCAACATTATCCCCAAATATTTAATACCATTGGTTTGCCATTTAAATGGACAAATTTTTAGTGTTTGGCGAAGTTCTGTCTGACTTAAATTAAGGTTCATAATTTCTGACTTTGAAAAATTAATTAGAAAGTTAGATATATGTCTAAAATCATCAAACTCTCTCATTAATTCTGGGATTGACATGCTAGGGTTAGTGAGTGTGAGGAGAATGTCGTCCGCGAAAAGAGATAGTTTATATACGTCTGTTTGGAGAGATATTCCTCTAATAGCATTATTTTCCCGGATTTTTATGGCTAAAATTTCGATAGCACATGCAAACAATAGGGGCGACAGGTGGCACCCCTGTCTTGTTCCATTTTTAATATAGAAAGAATCGGAGAGAGTACCGTTTACTAGGATACGGGCGCTTGGATTATTATACAGAGCAAATATCTTTCCTAAGATACCTTCTCCAAAACCAAAACGCTCTAGAGAGTGATATAAAAACGTCCAATCTACGCGATCGAACGCTTTTTCTGCGTCCGTGGAGATCAAAACCGATTGAGTGTTGGTATTTAAAGCGTGTTGTATTAGGTGCAAGGTGTGGATCGTGTTGTCTTTTGCTTCTCTATTCATAATAAAGCCTACTTGGTCCCCATGTATAAGATGAGGTAAAAGCGGGCATATTCTATTAGCCAAGATTTTAGCAAATATTTTCGAATCTGTATTTAAAAGGGAGATTGGTCTGTAGTTCATAACCTGATCAGGAGGTTTCCCTGGTTTGGGAAGTAAAACTATTGTGGCCTCCAATGATTGTTTTAAAAAGGGGTTATTTTTATCTATTCCATTATAAAGGTTACATAAGTGGGGAGTCAATAGGGAGTGATATTTTTTATAATAGAGATTAGTAAAGCCGTCCGGGCCAGGAGCTTTACCGTTAGGTAAGTGATTTATAACATTGGTAATTTCCTCCGTTTGGATTGGTCGATCTAAGTATTCTTGTTGCTCTTTTGATAATGAAGGGATCCCAATGCCATCCAAATATTTTACTATTTTATGTTTAAGAGATTTATCATGTGTAGATGCTATGGGGTCAGATTCATTAAGATTATACAGTCCTTCAAAGTAGTCCCGAAACGCTTTTGCTATAGCTGTTGTACCTAAACAAGGGAACCTTTTGTGTTTTTAATGGACATGACAAAAGTCTTGTTAATTCGTCTATGTAATTTTCTCGCCAAAAACCTACCACTCTTATTATCGCTATCGAAATAAATTTGTTTAAGTTGAAGGGCTTTACGTTTATAGATATGCAACAATTGTGCATTCATATCTTGTCTTTTAGATTGTAACTCATCGAGAATGAGATTATCCTCAGGATTTTGTTTGTCGGGATTCCAGAATAGTTATTTGATTTAATGTTTCTTCTAATCTAGCTCTTTTTTGTTTATTCAGCATTCTTTGGAGGCTAATACATTCACCCCGTATTACACTTTTGTGAGCTTCCCAGGATATTCTATTGTCTATGAGTGGGGAGATATTAATTTCAAAGTATTCCTTAATAGATTTCCCCAGCTTCTCAGTTATCAGAGAATCATCTAGTAGTGATGGATCAAATTTCCAATTGAAGTGTTTATTTGGAATGTCGGGCCATTTTAAGTCACAGCTCACGTAAGAGTGGTCTGACCACGTGCAGGGTAGAATTTTACTCTGTCTGACAAATGAAAAACTAGTGACATCCATAAGTATGTAGTCTATCCTGGAAAACAGTTTATGTGGGGCTGAGTAGAAAGTGTAATCTTTTATTAAAGGGTTGAGAGTCCTCCACACGTCATGTACCGCTATGTCTCGTAAGCATTGTTTAATTGTATTTATCCTTTTTAAGGGGATAGAGGTTGACTGAGTGGAGCAGTCTATGGATGGGTCAAGTGGTACGTTGAAGTCACCTCCAATTATTAAAGAGCCTTTCATAATATCGAGGAGTGTATTAGATATGTTTTTGAAATAACGGTGCTGGTTAAAGTTTGGGGCATATATACATGTCAATGTCACAATCTTTCCATATAATGTGCCTATCACTGCTAAAAGTCTACCTTCTTTGTCTTTGTGGGTTGCAATCTCCTGAAAGGGGACATTGTGTTTTATCAGTATCCCTACTCCATTGGTTTTAGATAGGTTGGACGAGTAAAAACTTTGACCGAACTTAATTTTAAATGTTTGAGGTTCCCTACCCCTTTTGAAATGTGTTTCTTGTAACATCACAATGTCACTTTTTGTCTGTTTAAAGTCGTGAAGGGCAGAATTTCTCTTCAGAGGGGAATTAAGGCCTTTACAGTTAATAGATATTACCTTAATCTGGTTACTTTGTTTGTTTGTCATGTTGAGATATGGGTAAGTGGAAATGTGTTATTTTGTAGGCAAAGAGTAGTGTGTCGTGGATGAGTGTGATCATTTATGCAGGCAATTGCGCTCTCCCGAACAGCCATTATCAGAAGTAGAGTGAAAAGAAAGTAAAACGTAAACAGAGAAGAGAGGAAAATGAGCATAGGTAAATGGAGTGGGAAAGGGGTGGTGTACCGGAGACTTCCATTTAAGAGGTAATAAGAGGATTGAGGATATATTTCAAGTAAATATTATTATAAGCCTCCTAACTATTAGATACCTTAGAGATGGGAAAAACAATTTTTCCAATTTACTTTTATCACAAATTTTGCTTTGCTCTCCTGGTATTCTTAGTTGAAAGCTAAACCTAGGAAGGTTCATATGATAATTTCTAAGCCCTTGAAGGCCGCCTCTGATCATATGCCTTTTTATTTTATTTTCACAACAGGGGAGAGCTAGTTCATGTCAGCCATATAGATAACATTGTGATCACGCCCGTGGCTTGTAGCAGACACTGTACTAACTGGCTAAAATGCAAGTCAATAGATAAATAAGAAGTCATGTGATCATGGGTTTATCAGAAGATGCTTAGATACAAGGTAATCACAGAGGTAAAAAGTGTATTAATATAACTGTGCTGGTTATGCAAAAACTGGGGAATGGGTAATAAAGGGATTATCTATATTTTTAAACAACAAAAATTCTGGTGTCGACTGTCCCTTTAAAGGGATGTTAAACAGTGAATACATGATAGACATAAAGATATATTCAAAGGAAAGATTAGCCTTAGAATAATATGTATTTGTATTGTTTACAATTATATTAGTTGTTTAAATATTGAAAACATAAGTGTAAAGGTTGAGTTCCTATATAGGGGTCGATTTATCAAGCTGCGGCAGACAAGGGCACACATACGCGCCCCTGTTTGCCGCAGCTCGCCTCTGTCTGCCGTAGCAGGCAAAGTCTTTGATAAATCAACCCCAATGTACTTTAGTTTCTATAAAACAATGGGCACAGCCATGTTTTAACTAGTTTTCTATTTTTCACTGTGGAAACAAGAGTATGTGGAAGCCTTTTTAGATAATTCCATGTTCCGCACAGCCTTTTTTGGACAGACTCTGTTATTGCCTGTTTTTGCATCTGTCACTAACTGTCATCAGCAGGAAAGATAGATAAGGAGAAAACTTGGCGGCACACACTACTTTATGGAAACAGTGCAATTTTTAAAAACAACTTCTATGATCAACTTTATTTTGTCCTCTTGATATACTTTGATGAAAAGCACAAGGTGCTAGCTGATGATTGGTGGCTTCACACATATGCCTCTTGTCAATGGCTCTCCAGATATGTTCAGATAGCTCCCTAAAGTCTGAACTTCAAATTAGTAGTATCTTTTTTTCTGTCTATTTCCACTCCCCCTGTATCATGTGACAGCCATCAGCCAATCACAAATGCATACACGTACCATGTGTCATTAATCAGCCAATCACAAATGCATGTACGTAATCAAAAAATTCTTGCACATGCTCAGTAGGAGCTGGTGACTCAAAAAATGTAAATATAAAAAGACTGTGCATATTTTGATAATGGAAGTAAATTGAAAAGTTGTTTAAAATTGCTGCTCTATCTGCATCATAATAGTTACATTTTGACTTGTGTGTCCCTTTAAACACAGTTATATGCAAGGAATGGTGCAATAATTGCATGCGCTAAAACATTAGATAATTTCAATTATTCATTATGCCCCTTTAAAAACAAAAATGTTTTATTATATTTTTCCACATTAATGTGAAGTCCACTATACTAAATATTTTTATATTACCATGAAACCCACATTACGTGGACACAAATATACAATATCCATAGAGGTTTTTTTCTGCCCAGTGTCTCTCCTACTCTAAAATAATGATCGGCTGTGTGTTCTCCATATTTCTATATCCAAATAACTTTAGATATGTTCAGTTTGCATTCTTCTCCCCAGGGCAAATAATGTGGAAATAGTCATTTTTTTACTCATATAAATATTTATAAGTAAATGCTCTATGTTTCATGGATTTTACTTTATGCTGGTGAGTTTTTGCACTCATATATTTATTTTAAGTTCTAAATATGCCATAGAATTTTTACTTCTCAATTTCATGAAAGTGTCGGTATATGCTGAGCTTTTTATAAGCTTTCATTGCAATACACCAAAAGTGCCATGATAAAACATTGTACGCAAGCTTCTTTTAACCCATTCTACCCCATTAGACTATGCATTTGTAAATCCACTCACATTACTTACATGATACACACAGGAAAATCTCATCACAAGCACAAACCCCCCCCCCCCCAAAAAAAACTGCTCTGTTGTTTACTTTGTAGTTTTTATAGAGCATCACAGAACGTTATCAAAGTAAAGGATGATAGCTAATTGATTCAAATTGAAACAGTAAACACTTTGAAATGTTAAAATAAATGGTTTAGTTATGAGTAATAAAACAACTTTGCAATATTACTTTTTAAATGTATTTTGCCCCTTTCATGTACATTATCTCTGGAACTTAAAGGGACAGTGTACACTAATTTTCATATAACTGCATGTAATAGACACTACTATAAAGAATAAGGTGCACAGATACTGATATAAAAATCCAGTATAAAACTGTTTAAAAACTTACTTAGAAGCTCTCAGTTTAGCTCTGTTGAAAAGGTTACTGAAACACCCACTGCAAGTGGGAAATAAGATACCCCCCCTCCCTCTTCTTTTGCATATAAAAAAGACCCTTTACACAAACAGGAGCAAGCTGGAGTAGGTATACGTCAGTATTCTCATAAAACTTTGGGGCTTGGTTAGGAGTCTGAAAATCAGAGCAATGTTATTTAAAAATAAGCAAAACTATACATTTAAAAAAAAAAAACTTTATGGGCTAGATAAATAGATTATCTACAAAACATATATGCAAAGAAAAAATGAGTGTACAATGTCCCTTTAAGATTTTTCTGATTCTCAGATTGAAAGAGTATCCTGCAGACTTCTCAATACTTACCTTGCTACATATTTGACTTTAACTGATAACAACTGCAAAATTATGCATTTTATACCAACATAATGATCGTGGACAGCCTTGTCAGCTGTTGACTCAAGCCTAGATTGGGTCTTCCAAATGAGGCCAGCGGTAGGTGGAGTTTGGCTATTGAAAAAACAATCGCAGCCAATGTCAATTTGATTTAAAAATATTTACTTTTGGATGATATGTTATTCTATAGCAAGACAACAGGGACGGTGTTAACTGTCCATTTAAAGCAAATTAAAAGATAAAAAAACTTTCTAACTTATTATATGCAAGCAACAGTGGAACAATAAAATGCTCTAACTAAGCTGCAACGTGACATTAAATATTCTAACTCATTAGAACATGTAGTTTTAGCATTACTGCCTATGCAATTCTAGGGGTTAGTTTCCATTGCTGTTAAACTGGTGGAATCAAAAAGAATCTCCTTTAAAATCTATAGAGATATTTTATGTGGCCAGTGCCACCAGTTTACAACAACAATGGAATCTAGGTCTATGTGTTAAAGCCCTGCAATGGCATTAAACACATCGTTAAGATACATTTCTGGAGTTGCAGTGAACGGATGGCCCTAAGCAGACATGGCCAGTGATTTGGGGTGATGGGTGACTGCTTATTAGCTCACTGGTTGTGTCTGCATGGGACCAGCAGTTCTCTGCAGCTCTCGAGCAGTATTTTAACTATATGTTTAACTGCTTTGCGTTGTTAAACATATATTGGACCATGTACAAAGCAGCGTAAGCTGCTCCGGAGCCCCTACAGGCAGGCACATGTTGGCCTTCTACCCCAATGTAAGAAGCAGCAATCATCAGACCACTTGTTCTTACACTCTTCACCAACTCTGAGGTGGAGCTCGACATGCCCTTCTCTCTTGTGATTGGTTGTGCAAGAGAAGGGACGGGCTTTACACAGCCACTTGAGCATGTCATGATACACACAGGCAGAGGACAATCAGAATCCGCTGCTCGTATGCCTTGAAGGCGAGCGGACAACTTCTCAAGTCGAGCAGCTTGTCTGCTTGCCGTTTAATACTTGTGGGCTATAGACTTAAAGGGTAGTGGTAAAATGGCATGCTCTAACAAATAATGACATGTAATTTTTGCACTACAATATCCCTTTAAATTAAGCTACAGAGCAGCAATGTGCTACTGGGAGATGGTTGGACACATCTTGTGAGCCAATGACAAAAGCCACCAATCAACCAGCTTTCTCACAGTAGTGCATTGCTGCCACTAAATCAACCTAGATATGTTATCTGAATTATGAAACAAAAAATGTGGGTTTCATGTCCCTTCACCCTTTTAACATTGTTGCAGCATTTTTTTCCGTTCTAACCACTCCGGGCTTTAGCGCCATTAGGATGGAATAGAACGTCCAAGTCGTTTGGCTGTCCTAAAGCCAATGGCACTTCCTGGATGTGATCGCAATCTGGACGGCATGCCTAGTTTCATGTGGACGCCCCCCTGACCCGAACCCATCATTAAAATCTCGCAATCATGTGCACAATTGTGGGATTTCAATTTGTCTACATCAGAACGTTGTTTCAATGTAGACAAGTTAACCCTGTCATTAAAGGGTTAATAATCTCATAGCATTTTATAAGTTACATGTTTTAAATACCCAAGCTCTTCATTGCAGGGGGATATTTTGGACTAAGCCTATTAAGTATTTGCCAAATTGATTTGGCAGTTTCACTGATTGATTGAAAAAGCTTTCAAATTGATATTTACCATTCATTTGTCACAAACACTGCGATACATGTATATGGACTATACTTTTCTTTTTTCATTTTTTTTTACTAGTCACAACCTAAGAGGGCACAAAAATAAAAATAGAAAAAAATATATATATAAAAAATGAAAAATAAAAATAAAGAATTATGTCAGCAAATGATAAACAAGGGGTACATGTAATAAATCCAACCTCAAATGAGGTATATCTGATTTTATGCCTTATCTGTGATAAGTATCAGTCCATCAGTCCATATTGATGATTCAGGTCTTACAATCAGTCACAATTTGGTTCTTTGGATGGTATAATTCCAGAACTGGCAGCTCCTTTCAAAACAAATCTCCCAATTCCAAACGATTTCTGTGAATAAACACACAAAAAAGAGGCACCCTTTTTTTGTGTGTTTATTCACAGAAATAGTTTGTATATGGACTATACAGCCATGTATACTTTATAGTGCTGGAACTATAAAGATTTAAATTGTTACCATATTGGTGCAACTTTGCTGGAGTTAAAGTGAAAGTAAACTTGATTAGTAAGGATGGGCTAATGTTTCTAAAAATTCAAAATTTAAAACGAATTTTGATATATTCGTTCGTTCAAATCGAATTTCAAGTGTTTATATAACATTCTAACATTCTATTTTCGAATTTTCGTTTTCGAATTTGAAATAGTATTTCTAGTCTAATACTGTGTTTTTTAAATGTAATATTCAAATTCGAATGTGATATTCGATTAGAATGTGACATTTGAATTCGAAATAGTATTTCTAGTCTAATACTGTGTTTTATAAATGTAATATTCAAATTCGAATGTGATATTCGATTTGAATGTGACATTCGAATTCGAAATAGTGTTTCTAGTCTACAATTGTGTTTTATAAATGTAATATTCGAATTCGAAAGTGACATTCGAATTCGAATGTGATATTCGATTAGAATGTGACATTTGAATTCGAAATAGTATTTCTAGTCTAATACTGTGTTTTATAAATGTAATATTCAAATTCGAATGTGATATTCGATTTGAATGTGACATTCGAATTCGAAATAGTGTTTCTAGTCTACAATTGTGTTTTATAAATGTAATATTCGAATTCGAAAGTGACATTCGAATTCGAATGTGACATTCGAAAACTGAAAATAACATTTGAAAATCGAATTTTTAAGAATATTCGTTCTTATCAACTTTCTATTATGTAAATCGAATTTCTACAATAACATTCATTCTAACACTCAAATTCGAATATAAACATATTCGCCCATCCCTATTGATTAGACAGCTATATACGTTTAAATAAATCTTTTAAAATGAATAGGACTTTCATTCATAATTTTTTTTTAAAGTAATTGATAAAGCTGTTTAGTACCATGAAAAACAAACACTAATAAATTGTAAAGCAGCGCTATGTGAATATCACAAGACAGTGATTAAGGTTTTACACCTATTGTAAAAGAGACACATATATCTCAAATATTTACTTTCGGCCGTGAATAATCTTGTATACAATGTTTAAAAAGATGACTCAACCTTCAAATTTAAGCTGTTACACACACACATATATATATATATATATATATATATATATCTCAAGTGATCGGCGGGTGTGGATTATATAGTTATGATATCCAGTCCACAGTGGACGTTATAATGAAATACTTGCAGTATTTCCAAAAGGTTATCCAGAACAATGAGTTCATATAATTCGATCCACTGATGTTCCTAATCTGAAACAAGCTGGGTGCTGCCGTCTATGGAGCCTGAGCGTCTTGACAGGTTCAAAATATGAAGAAACTGTGAACAGAGGGAAAACACAGCGCAACCCAGGATTCAAGCGTAAAATAATTTTATTACAAAATCACACGCACATATAAAAACATACTTACAAGAAGTATGAACTGGATAAGCACATAAAAAAGTCTTTAGATAATAAAGTCCACCAGCAGCATACACAGCAGTGTGATAGCGTGTTTGGATAAAACAGCGTGTCTCCGGCGTTCAGTATAGCCGATTCAAACAGCCCGCTAATGTCCAACTGCCTTGCTGCGGATACTCTGTGTGACCAAAAATCCCACCAAGAGTATCCGTAGCAAGGCAGTGGGACATTAGTGGGCTGTTTGAATCCGCTATACTGAACGCCGGAGACACGCTGTTTTATCCAAACACGTTATCACACTGCTTTGTACAGGGAGTGCAGAATTATTAGGCAAATGAGTATTTTGACCACATCATCCTCTTTATGCATGTTGTCTTACTCCAAGCTGTATAGGCTCGAAAGCCTACTACCAATTAAGCATATTAGGTGATGTGCATCTTTGTAATGAGAAGGGGTGTGGTCTTATGACATCAACACCCTATATCAGGTGTGCATAATTATTAGGCAACTTCCTTTCCTTTGGCAAAATGGGTCAAAAGAAGGACTTGACAGGCTCAGAAAAGTCAAAAATAGTGAGATATCTTGCAGAGGGATGCAGCACTCTTAAAATTGCAAAGCTTCTGAAGCGTGATCATCGAACAATCAAGCGTTTCATTCAAAATAGTCAACAGGGTCGCAAGAAGCGTGTGGAAAACCAAGGCGCAAAATAACTGCCCATGAACTGAGAAAAGTCAAGCATGCAGCTGCCAAGATGCCACTTGCCACCAGTTTGGCCATATTTCAGAGCTGCAACATCACTGGAGTGCCCAAAAGCACAAGGTGTGCAATACTCAGAGACATGGCCAAGGTAAGAAAGGCTGAAAGACGACCACCACTGCACAAGACACACAAGCTGAAACGTCAAGACTGGGCCAAGAAATATCTCAAGACTGATTTTTCTAAGGTTTTATGGACTGATGAAATGAGAGTGAGTCTTGATGGGCCAGATGGATGGGCCCGTGGCTGGATTGGTAAAGGGCAGAGAGCTCCAGTCCGACTCAGACGCCAGCAAGGTGGAGGTGGAGTACTGGTTTGGGCTGGTATCATCAAAGATGAGCTTGTGGGGCCTTTTCGGGTTGAGGATGGAGTCAAGCTCAACTCCCAGTCCTACTGCCAGTTTCTGGAAGACACCTTCTTCAAGCAGTGGTACAGGAAGACGTCTGCATCCTTCAAGAAAAACATGATTTTCATGCAGGACAATGCTCCATCACACACGTCCAAGTACTCCACAGCGTGGCTGGCAAGAAAGGGTATAAAAGAAGAAAATCTAATGACATGGCCTCCTTGTTCACCTGATCTGAACCCCATTGAGAACCTGTGGTCCATCATCAAATGTGAGATTTACAAGGAGGGAAAACAGAACACCTCTCTGAACAGTGTCTGGGAGGCTGTGGTTGCTGCTGCACGCAATGTTGATGGTGAACAGATCAAAACACTGACAGAATCCATGGATGGCAGGCTTTTGAGTGTCCTTGCAAAGAAAGGTGGCTATATTGGTCACTGATTTGTTTTTGTTTTGTTTTTGAATGTCAGAAATGTATATTTGTGAATGTTGAGATGTTATATTGGTTTCACTCGTAAAAATAAATAATTGAAATGGGTATATATTTGTTTTTTGTTAAGTTGCCTAATAATTATGCACAGTAATAGTCACCTGCACACACAGATATCCCCCTAAAATAGCTATAACTAAAAACAAACTAAAAACTACTTCCAAAACTATTCAGCTTTGATATTAATGA
Organism: Bombina bombina; assembly: GCF_027579735.1. NCBI lineage: Eukaryota > Metazoa > Chordata > Amphibia > Anura > Bombinatoridae > Bombina > Bombina bombina. The sequence goes on from NC_069505.1 coordinate 279,300,995, forward strand.
GTTTTTTGGGTTCATTGAGAACATGGTTGTTGTTTAATAATAAAATTAATCCTCAAAAATACAACTTGCCTAATAATTCGGCACTCCCTGTATGCTGCTGGTGGACTTTATTATCTAAAGACTTTTTTATGTGCTTATCCAGTACATACTTCTTGTAAGTATGTTTTTATATGTGCGTGTGATTTTGTAATAATATTATTTTACGCTTGAATCCTGGGTTGCGCTGTGTTTTCCCTCTGTTCACAGTCTCTTAGTACCATGAAAGCCGCCAGACTTCTTCACCGAACCTCCACCTGCATTAAAAACATTTTTTATGTCGTTGTGACAAATGAGCTATGTATTAATCTCATTGGTCCCCCATGGGTGTCTAACACTGTTCTTTTTACGCCCACATTTTGATATGTGCATGTGGCTATCCACGAAGTTCATCCATTATCCAATGCGCGTTCAAGATAGCCGCATGTGCAATACAACTTCTAAAAGAAATGCTCATAGCGACGTCAATGCCTTCAAAGAACGATCTTATATTGCGCATGCACAGAAAATTAGCATCACGAGAGCGAGTATGGATAAAGACGTATAGAGCATATGGGACCGCTCTTACGTGTAAGAGTATTAAACACAGAAGACAGCAAGGAGGCGGAGGAAGCAATTAAAAGGTAGGCATTATAAAATATAAAAATTTTCAAATTATGAACATTTTGAGAAAAAATTAAGTTAGCGACTATACTGTATGTAAGTAGTATAATCCATAGCGTTCTTTGCATATTGCAAAATTTACTTTCACTTTAAAGGACCAGTAAATATAGTAGATTTGCATAATCAACAAATACATGATAAAAAGACAATGCAATAGCACTGTCACGCCGCGCCGCTCTAGCCGTTGCTAGGGGCGCAGCGCCTCCTTGCTTCTCCTTCCCTGCTTGTTGCCAGGGGTTGTATCGGGTCCAGATGCGTGCAGCGCTGGCGTCATCCCCGCACGCTCCTGATGCGGGTCGGACCTTTGTGGTGTGAATCCTGCGCCTATGTAAGTTTCCTACAAAGATCTGTCACTGCCCAAGTATAGGTGCTACTTTGTGTGCTCCTAGGTGTGACAGATTGTTGAATTCATTTGCCTATTTGTGTATGATTCCTGCCTGTCTGACTACTCTGCCTGCTATACCCCTTAACTACTGCATTGATATACTGTTGCTGAACCCTGCTTGCCTGACTACTCTGCTTATTAACCCCTGTTGTTCTGGATTGCCTCATTGTTGCCGAACCCTAGCTTTCTGACCATTCTAGTGGTGCGCCCTTGGACTGCTTTGCCGTTGCCAACCCCTGCCTGCCTGACCATTCTACTGGTTTGTCCTTGGACTGCTCTGCCGTTGCCGCTGGGAACTGTCCTGCCTGTGATGAGTGCTGCCTTCCTCATCTTACTAGCTTTCTCTGCTCTGGGATATTCCCTATCATTCCAGCTCAACGCCGGGATAACAAGACTACTGGCCGAGTTCGGTCTGATAGAGGAGTATCCCACAAACATTACAAGAACTTAGTCTAAACTTCAACTGAGTTGTAGTTTTTTTTTGTGATATATTTCAAAGTTAACTCTATTTCCCCTCCCACTGCATCATGTGACAGCCATCAACCAATACTGTGCACATTTTGCTAATGGAAGTAAATTGGAAATTTGTTTAAACATTGAATGCTCTAACTGATTAATGAAAGTTTAATTTTGACTTAAGTGTCCCTTTAAATAGAGTTCATGGAAGCACAGATGACAATTTGCCACTGAATTAGAGAGCAATTTCAGGATGGTCCTATAAACCAATTTTTCTCAATTGCAGTCATCTGGGTACACTAACAGGCCAGATTTTCAGTATTACTTTGCATGAGAGCTAATTAACTATTTGAGTGCTAATGACGGCTCTGTGCCGTCGCAAATTGTCCCAGTCAGGTGCTGACGACGGCTCAAAGCCGTTGCTAGCACTCACCCATCTTGAGATCAATCTAGAGGCTCCACCTACTCCCACCCCGGCGATCTGGCCTGAATAGTGAGAGGCATCACCAGGGCGTCACGATTTGTGCGGTGACGTCACGCGACATGACGTGATGATGTCACTGAGCAACTTTATTTAAAATTAACAATGAACAATATAGGGAAATGGGGGTATGCTGTTTAGAAGCCTGTATCTCAGGCATCTAAGCAGCTACAGACCCCCAAGTCCCACCATTTGAAAGGTAATCACCTAACCTTCCCAATGGTATATGTCTTGGGGATCTGGAAAAAAAGTAAAAAAGTACAAAATAAATAGCACCCAGGTGGGATTTGACTTAGCAGTCTAGTCAAAAATAAACTTTCATGATTCAGATAGGGCAATTAATTTGAAACAACTTTACAAATTACTTTTATCATCAAATTTGCTTTGTTCTTTGGTATTCTTAGTTGATCGCTAAACCTAGATAGGCTCATATGCTAATTTATTAGCCCTTAAAGGCCGCCTCTTATCTGAATGCATTTCGACAGTTTTTCACAACTAGAGGGTGTTAGTTCATGTGTGCCATATAGGTAACTATGCTCAGGCCCGTGGAGTTATCTAGGAGTCGGCACGGATGGACTAAAATGCAAGTCTGTCAAAAGAACTGAAATAAGGGGGCAGTCTACAGAGGCTTAGATACAAGGTAATCACAGAGGTTAAAAGTATATTAATATAACTGTGTTGGTTATGGGTAATAAAGGGATTATCTATCTTTTTAAACAACAAAATTATCATTTTAGTTACCGTTCAAGCTAATTATTTCACCTATGCTCTAGTTATCCAGTTATCTTGAAAATCCAAAGGTTTAGTCAATACAATAAGATAATAGGTTGATATTTGTATAATTTAATTGTTACCCAACTAAAACTCCCAGCCCTCCCTTAAAGGGACAGTTTACTCAAAAATGTTCTCCCCTTTAATTTGTTCCCAATGATCCACTTTACCTGCTGGAGTGTATAAAATTGTTTAGAAGTTTTTCCATTACCCTTATATTGGCATTTTAAATGGTTGATTTAGCTTGTGGTATCCCCACCTATCCTGAAAGTTTTGGGGCTTAAAGGGACACTGAACCCAATTTATTTCTTTTGTGATTCAGATAGAGCATGCAATTTTAAGCAACTTTCTAATTTACTCTTATTATCAAAATTTCTTCATTCTCTTGGTATGTTTATTTGAAAAGCAAGAAAGTAAGTTTAGATGCTGGACCATTTTTGGTGAACAACCTGGGTTGTCCTTGCTGATTGGACAGCACCAATAAACAAGTGCTATCCATGGTTCTGAACCAAAAATTTGCTGGCTCCTTAGCTTAGATGCCTTCTTTTTCAAATAAAGATGGCAAGAAAACAAAGAAAAAATGATAATAGAAGTAAATGAAAACGTTTCTTAAACTTGCATGCTCTATCTGAATCATGAAAGAAAAAAATTGGGTTCAGTGTCCCTTTAAGGCCAAGCTATAGATAAGCTTTGTAAACACAGTCAGCTAAATAAATTACCCTCCCAATGGAGTAAAGAAGAAATAGGGTAATCAAATTTTAATTTTCCATTGTTATCTCCAAGTATTGGTGATTGGTTTATGGACAGATATAAGATAAAGAAGCAGGTATATGTACACAATGTGATAAAGTAATGAGATCTGATTATACCTACAAGCTCAATCCATTTTATTAGGTTGTGGCTTCAAAACACAAAATCAGCTAATTCATATACACAAATAAACCTTAAATAGCAAATCTTGTACATTTTATACTCTGTAGCTGGTAAGAAAAGTAAATGGAAATACATTAAGGAAAAACAATTTTATAGTATACTGTCCCTTTAAGGACGGTCCTGGCCCTGCATGGACTGAAGTAGTTTTATGGGTTTTTAGAGATGTTTAATGTGTGTAGTTTTGAGTTAAAACAGGACATAAACAGAACAGAACAAATTATGGTTGCAGTTTGGTAACAGGTCTATGAGGATTGACAAGTGCCCATTTATCATTTTTTTCTTTTTACCAGCAAATACTATATATAGGCACACTGTAGTGTGGTTTTGAAAATTAATGATAATATATAACTAGAACACATAAGCACACATTGCTCAGATACCATTCAAGCATTTTCTCCAAGATTGCGCTCAGTCATGTTTATCTACTTAAAGGTACATAATATCCTGATACTAGTTATTAAGGCCTAGATTTGGAGTTTGGCGGTAGATGGGCTGTTAACGCTCCGCAGGCTTTTTTCTGGCCGCACCATAAATTTAACTCTGGTATCGAGAGTTCAAAAAAATGCTGCGTTAGGCTCCAAAAAAGGAGCGTAGAGCATTTTTACCGCAAATGCAACTCTCGATACCAGAGTTGCTTACGGACGCGGCAAGCCTCAAAAACGTGCTCGTGCACGATTTTCCCATAGGAAACAATGGGGCTGTTTGAGCTGAAAAAAAACCTAACACCTGCAAAAAAGCAGCGTTCAGCTCCTAACGCAGCCCCATTGTTTCCTATGGGGAAACACTTCCTACGTCTGCACCTAACACTCTAACATGTACCCCGAGTCTAAACACCCCTAACCTTACACTTATTAACCCCTAATCTGCCGCCCCCACTATCGCTGACCCCTGCATATTATTATTAATCCCTAATCTGCCGCTCCGTAAACCGCCGCTACTTACATTATCCTTATGTACCCCTAATCTGCTGCCCTAACATCGCCGACCCCTATATTATATTTATTAACCCCTAATCTGCCCCCCACAACGTCGCCTGCACCTGCCTACACTTATTAACCCCTAATCTGCCGACCGGACCTGAGCGCTACTAAAATAAAGTTATTAACCCCTAATCCGCCTCACTAACCCTATCATAAATAGTATTAACCCCTAATCTGCCCTCCCTAACATCGCCGACACCTAACTTCAATTATTAACCCCTAATCTGACGACCGGAGCTCATCGCTACTATAATAAATGGATTAACCCCTAAAGCTAAGTCTAACCCTAACACTAACACCCCCCTAACTTAAATATAATTTAAATCTAACGAAATTAATTAACTCTTATTAAATAAATTATTCCTATTTAAAGCTAAATACTTACCTGTAAAATACATCCTAATATAGCTACAATATAAATTATAATTATATTATAGCTATTTTAGGATTAATATTTATTTTACAGGTAACTTTGTAATTATTTTAACCAGGTACAATAGCTATTAAATAGTTAAGAACTATTTAATAGTTACCTAGTTAAAATAATAACAAAATTACCTGTAAAATAAATCCTAACCTAAGTTATAATTAAACCTAACACTACCCTATCAATAAATTAATTAAATAAACTACCTACAATTACCTACAATTAACCTAACACTACACTATCAATAAATAAATTAAATACAATTGCTACAAATAACTACAATTACATAAACTAACTAAAGTACAAAAAATAAAAAAGAACTAAGTTACAAAAAATAAAAAAATATTTACAAACATAAGAAAAATATTACAACAATTTTAAACTAATTACACCTACTCTAAGCCCCCTAATAAAATAACAAAGACCCCCAAAATAAAAAAATGCCCTACCCTATTCTAAATTAATAGAGTTAAAAGCTCTTTTACCTTACCAGCCCTGAACACTGGCCCTTTGCGGGGCATGCCCCAAGAAAATCAGCTCTTTTGCCTGTAAAAAAAAACATACAATACCCCCCCCCCAACATTACAACCCACCACCCACATACCCCTAATCTAACCCAAACCCCCCTTAAATAAACCTAACACTAAGCCCCTGAAGATCTTCCTACCTTGTCTTCACCATACCAGGTTCACCGATCCGTCCTGGCATCCGGTGCTGAAGAGGTCCAGAAGAGGCTCCAAAGTCTTCCTCCTATCCGGCAAGAAGAGGACATCCGGACCGGCAAACATCTTCTCCAAGCGGCATCTTCGATCTTCTTCCATCCGGTGCGGAGCGGGTCCATCTTGAAGCAGCCAACGCGGATCCATCCTCTTCTTCCGGCGTCTCCCGACGAATGACGGTTCCTTTAAGGGACGTCATCCAAGATGGCGTCCCTCGAATTCCGATTGGCTGATAGGATTCTATCAGCCAATCGGAATTAAGGTAGGAATATTCTGATTGGCTGATGGAATCAGCCAATCAGAATCAAGTTCAATCCGATTGGCTGATCCAATCAGCCAATCAGATTGAGCTTGCATTCTATTGGCTGTTCCGATCAGCCAATAGAATGCGAGCTCAATCTGATTGGCTGATTGGATCAGCCAATCGGATTGAACTTGATTCTGATTGGCTGATTCCATCAGCCAATCAGAATATTCCTACCTTAATTCCGATTGGCTGATAGAATCCTATCAGCCAATCGGAATTCGAGGGACGCCATCTTGGATGACGTCCCTTAAAGGAACCGTCATTCGTCGGGAGACGCCGGAAGAAGAGGATGGATCCGCGTCGGCTGCTTCAAGATGGACCCGCTCCGCACCGGATGGAAGAAGATCGAAGATGCCGCTTGGAGAAGATGTTTGCCGGTCCGGATGTCCTCTTCTTGCCGAATAGGAGGAAGACTTTGGAGCCTCTTCTGGACCTCTTCAGCACCGGATGCCAGGACGGATCAGTGAACCTGGTATGGTGAAGACAAGTTAGGAAGATCTTCAGGGGCTTAGTGTTAGGTTTATTTAAGGGGGGTTTGGGTTAGATTAGGGGTATGTGGGTGGTGGGTTGTAATGTTGGGGGGGGGGGTATTGTATGTTTTTTTTTACAGGCAAAAGAGCTGATTTTCTTGGGGCATGCCCCGCAAAGGGCCCTCTTCAGGGCTGGTAAGGTAAAAGAGCTTTTAACTCTATTAATTTAGAATAGGGTAGGGCATTTTTTTATTTTGGGGGTCTTTGTTATTTTATTAGGGGGCTTAGAGTAGGTGTAATTAGTTTAAAATTGTTGTAATATTTTTCTTATGTTTGTAAATATTTTTTTATTTTTTGTAACTTAGTTCTTTTTTATTTTTTATACTTTAGTTAGTTTATGTAATTGTAGTTATTTGTAGCAATTGTATTTAATTTATTTATTGATAGTGTAGTGTTAGGTTAATTGTAGGTAATTGTAGGTAGTTTATTTAATTAATTTATTGATAGGATAGTGTTAGGTTTAATTATAACTTAGGTTAGGATTTATTTTACAGGTAATTTTGTTATTATTTTAACTAGGTAACTATTAAATAGTTCTTAACTATTTAATAGCTATTGTACCTGGTTAAAATAAATACAAAGTTACCTGTAAAATAAATATTAATCCTAAAATAGCTATAATATAATTATAATTTATATTGTAGCTATATTAGGATGTATTTTACAGGTAAGTATTTAGCTTTAAATAGGAATAATTTATTTAATAAGAGTTAATTAATTTCGTTAGATTTAAATTATATTTAAGTTAGGGGGGTGTTAGTGTTAGGGTTAGACTTAGCTTTAGGGGTTAATACATTTATTAGGATAGCGGCGAGATTCGGTCGTCAGATTAGGGGTTAATAATTGAAGTTAGGTGTCGGTGATGTTAGGGAGGGCAGATTAGGGGTTAATACTATTTATGATAGGGTTAGTGAGGCAGATTAGGGGTTAATAACTTTATTATAGTAGCGATGAGGTCCGGTCGGCAGATTAGGGGTTAATAAGTGTAGGCAGTTGTCGGCGACGTTGAGGGGGGCAGATTAGGGGTTAATAAATATAATATAGGGGTCGGCGGTGTTAGGGGCAGCAGATTAGGGGTACATAAGGATAACGTAGGTGGCGGCATTTGCGGTCGGCAGATTAGGGGTTAAAAAAATTAATCGAGTGTCAGTGATGTGGGGGGACCTCGGTTTAGGGGTACATAGGTAGTTTATGGGTGTTAGTGTACTTTAGAGTACAGTAGTTAAGAGCTTTAGAAACCGGCGTTAGCCCAGAAAGCTCTTAACTCCTGCTTTTTTCCTGCGGCTGGAGTTTTGTCGTTAGAATTCTAACGCTCACTTCAGAAACGACTCTAAATACCGGCGTTAGAAAGATCCCATTGAAAAGATAGGATACGCAATTGACGTAAGGGGATCTGCGGTATGGAAAAGTCGCGGCTGAAAAGTGAGCGTTAGACCCTTTCCTGACTGACTCCAAATACCGGCGGTAGCCTAAAACCAGCGTTAGGAGCCTCTAACGCTGGTTTTCACGGCTACCGCCTAACTCTAAATCTAGGCCTTAGGGTTTCAAAAAGGCATTTACTTCTGAGCAAAATATTTACATATTAAAGGATGCACCTACTGTATATAGTAAATATATCATGTTTCATTAAAATTATTTTCCAACTTGAATATGAAAAATATACACTTTAAGGGACATTGTAATCCACTTAAATGTGTCACAAATAGTCTATTTACCTATTGGAGTATATTTAATTGTTTGCAAATAAACTCCTTTAGGGTTATTTTGTCATTGGAAATAGTTAATTTTGCCTGTAGAAACCACAACCTACACTGAAAATATGAATAACAAATGTATTCTCTGTAGAAACGCTATGTAACCAGGAGACAATATAACTAGTGGGGGTAGGAGAGTGAGAAAGACTATAGCTAGTTGTGCCCAGATATTAATATTTCATTACTTAACAAGGTTCGACACAGATAATGTTATCAGATTTGCTTTACCTGCAAGTTCAGCCAATTTTATGAGCATGTCCTTGAGAAGTACACGTCATGGTTTTAAAGAGCAAAACAAGCTATTCCAAATACAACAATAAACACAAAGGATTGATTGTCCATACGTTTAATACTCTGCTTTAGGTATAACAAGACATTTGGAACACATTAGGGGGTACATTTTATAGTACAAGGTCCCTTTAAATAGATATGTTATATTTCCTTTAGATTATTCGTAAATAATATTTCACGTTCTTAGCCACAATCTATATCATCAACATAATCTGAAAACAAGCAAAGTCACAATGTAACTCTGTTTCAAAAAAGTGAAAAAAGTGAAATAAAGCCAAATGCTTACATACACTTAATACAATTATAATCAGCACTGTTTTAACCACAGTGACACTTTACTGTCAGGATCCATTTAAAAATATAGAGATTAATTCCCCTTGAGTGCTAACGACGGCTAAGAGCCATCGTTAGCACTCAACTATCTTTTTTGCAATCTTGGGGCTCCCACCCGCTCCTACCCCGGTGATCGGCCTGCATAGTGACAGGCATCACCAGGGCTTCCTGTTACGTGCGGTGATGTCACGCGCAATGACGTGATGACGTCACTTCGCAACTTTATTTAAAATTGTCAATACAAAGTATAGGGAAAGGGGGCATGCTGCTTAGAAACCTGTATCTCAGGGATCTAAGCAGCTACAGACCCCCAAGACCCACCATTGGAAAGATAATCGCATAACCTTTCCAATTGTATAAGTGGATCTTGGGGGGGAAAGTCAAAAAATGTTTTATTTGAAAATAGTAAAAAACATGAATATATTAAATCCAGTTTAACACTCAAAGGGTCAAATATACAGGGATACATTTGTTTTATGGAGCTTTGAAAGGGACATACAACCAAATATTTTCTTTCAGGATTCAAATCGAGCATGCCTTTTTAAACAATTTTCCAATGTACTTCTATTATCTATTTTTCTTTGTTCTTTTGATATCAAAGCATACCTAGGTAGGCTCAGCATCAACATTGCACTACTGGGAGCTAACTGCTGATTAGTGACAGCACAAATATGCCTCTTGTCATTGGCACACCAGATCTGTTCAGCTAGCTCCCATTAGTGCACTGCTGCTCTTTCAACAAAGGATACAAAGTGAATGAAGCAAATTTAATAATCTAAATATATATGAAAGTTGTTTAAAAATATATGCTCTATCTGAATCATAAATTATAATGCCTGTATACATAGTTTTCTGTTACAGATGATTACAATAGATTGCATTTGGTAACTTGGACATAATAGCTTGCTCCAGTGTATGTATCAACCATTCCCTGTGACATCACTTCCCTATGACATCACTTCCCTGTGACATCACTTCTCTGTGACATCACTTCCCTGTGACATCACTTCTTTGTGACATCACTTCTCTGTGATATTATGGTGTTTTACTTTTTTTTTTAGAACAACATAAAGTGAAGATAGGAAAGTTAAATATTGTGCACACACAGCCATACATTTGTATCCTTTTGTATTCATGTGGGAAAACAGTAATATAAGGGAAAATTGTGTGTTTACTACATATCATGTCACACTGTTAAAGATAATACATTGGTAAAAGATATAAAAGCTCTGAAGAAGAGCATGTGCACATGGACGAAATGCGTCAGTTCAGAAGGAGTTCCCCGCTGAACTGTATGTCTTAATACAAATGAACTTCTGATGCTTACTGGCTCAGCCCCTTTCCCTTTTCAAATTTGCTTAGTTCTCATGATTTTCTGTATTGAAGAGATACCTAGATAGGCATCTGGAGCACTACATGCAGGAAATAGTGCTGCTATCTAGTGCTCTTGCAAATGGATAACATTCTTGCAAAACTGCTGCCATATAGTGCTCCAAAAATATGCACACTCCGGAGCTTACCTACCTGTTTTTCAACAAAAGGTACCAAGAGAACAAAACATTTTTGCTAACAGACGTAAATTATAAAGTTGTTTAAAATTGCATGTTCTGTCTGAACCATGAAAGAAAAAAAATAGGGTTTTATGTCACTATGGAGTTGATAACAATCCTTTAGAGAAACGTACCAAATTATTTATTTACAAAAATTCAGGGTAGCTGGCACCTTACTACTTTACAAATTCAGGGTAGCTGACACCTTACTACTTTACAAATTCAGGGTAGCTGACACCTTACTACTTTACAAATTCAGGGTAGTTGGCACCTTACTACTTTGCAAATTCAGGGTAGCTGGCACCTTACTACTTTACAAATTCAAGGTAGTTGGCACCTTACTACTTTACAAATTCAAGGTAGTTGGCACCTTACTACTTTGCAAATTCCGGGTAGCTGGCACCTTACTACTTTACAAATTCAGGGTAGCTGGCATCTTACTACTTTACAAATTCAGGGTAGTTGGCTCCTTACTACTTTACAAATTCATGGTAGCTGGCACCTTACTACTTTACAAATTCAGGGTAGTTGGCACCTTACTACTTTACAAATTCAGGGTAGCTGGCACCTTACTACTTTACAAATTCAGGGTAGCTGGCACCTTTCTACTTTACAAATTCAGGGTAGTTGGCACCTTATTACTTTACATATTCAAGGCAGCTGGCACCTTACTTTTTTACAAATTCAGGGTAGTTGGCTCCTTACTACTTTACAAATTCAGGGTAGCTGGCACCTTACTACTGTACAAATTCAGGGTAGTTGGCACCTTACTACTTTACAAATTCAGGGTATCTGGCACCTTACTACTTTACCAATTCAGGGTAGCTGGCACCTTACTACTTAACAAATTCAGGGCAGCTGGCACCTTACTACTTTACAAATTCAGGGAAGCTGGCACCTTACTACTTCAAAAATTCTGGGTAACTAGCACCCTACTTGCAAATTCATGGCAGCAGGCATCTTACTACTTTGCAAATTTAACGCAGCTGGCATCGTTTATATTTGGGGCTGCTACAGTAATGACTGGGGGTATATAACAACCCCCAACACCCCCTAGAACTGCCACTGGTTAAATAAAGAGCCCCACAGAGGAATAGTACTTGCAGGTGGCTATTGCATAATAAATATTCTGCCTGTGGTTATATGTCTGTGCTCACTCCGTGGCAGTGCTGATTTTATGCTAATGATCACATACTACAGATTTCAGTGCAGATTAATGTATGTCTCCTGGGATATTATTAGATTCTCAACTAAACATAGGTGGGCTGTGTCCCCCATGCCTTCTGTTTACAAATACTGGGATCAAAGGAAGTTGCCCCCAATTATCAATTAATTGAAACAGTGAGCCTTAAAATAGCTTCTTAGTTGATGTGCAGTAAACACAGGGTCCCATTAGCTTTCTGCAGAAGTTCAGGCTTCCTGTAATTCCTGCATAAAACCCAAACATATGATTAATACAGTCTTTGCAGCATATTGAAATCCTGACTGCTCTGGGAGGGGGGGGGGCGATGACAGTTTCAGGCTATTTAGGGCTTCCCACATAAATAGAAATCTATCCTCTTCTCCCTCCCTTGGAGTAGCACAGGCAGCAGGGATTACCTTTGCCTACAAACACAAGAGCGTTGCCCAAACCTATAGATAGCAGCATTTGCACAAGAATATGAGATTTATTATCACTACTGAGACCCCAGTTTTTAGAAACTGTCTGCAGCAGATCTTTGCATAACACACACTAGCAGTTATGTTGCCAGCAACCTCTCACTGCTTTGCATTCTGTTCATGCTAAGTCTGAGCAGGATGGGGCTATTTCCAAAAGCCGCCTATCAGAATGTTAAAGATCCATCTGGCTGTAAACTGCCAAAGGTAATTGACAGAAATGAATAATGCATCTAATATCCCTGTACCTCCAACCTATACATGCAATCCCACATGTGTTTTTCTGGACGTGCAAGGCAGGAAAATAGAATGATACAAGTTTGTTTTACATACCAAATAGAGAGGTGCTAGAAGGGATGGGCCCCTGGGGGCCACAATATTTATAACAACCTCAGCAACAGCTGATACTGCCCTGTAAATGTCACAAGAACACAATACACAATCTCAGGACAACAGAGGAAATACTAAAGTCAGCATCATTGTTGGAAATCATATATATAAAAGAGGATTTATGTTTTAGATGCAGTTCTCTATTGTACCCTTTTATTTGGTTTTCATATACTACAATACCCCAAAAACCAAGCATCCAATCATTCTCAACATGCCTTTTATTACTACATCTCCCCAATATGATGAACACACCCCACATTACAAAGCATCACAGTTTGCTAAGCACCTCCAGCAACACAAAACTACCCAGTAACCAGTAATACACAATATTCAATATTAGTTGATGCTCTCCAACATACTGAGTGCTCCAACAATATTTTACTGAACACTGCAATCCCCATATTAAAGAGTATCATACTATCCCATTTATGGAAAGTCTAAAATTATGGAAGAGTCACACATTACATCACATTTTACTAGATAACCTCACATTACAGATTACCCCCAAATAATGAAGTCATATTTGAACCAAACTGCAGAAATTCTACATTGCTGAAAAACCTGAGTAATAACCTAGTATCTCTATTGAGTATCCCCAGTATTATATAGCACCACCTTTTGCACACCACACTATCTAACTCAGGGCCTGAGGATCAAAAAGTCGCCGGCACGGGGAGGAATCTCGCCAAATCTTTGGAGGCTTTTGTTGAGCATTATTTTACAATGTATGTGTCTCTCCTTCACATCCAGAACCCAGCACTGAAAAATAAACAACTCTCAAGAAAAAAAAATCACATTTTTAAAAGTCTTTGAGGGACCTCGCGGTACCGATGAGATGTAATAGAGCATCTTGCCAGAGTGGAGAGGTTTTGTTTGTGGGCTGGTGATTAGGAAACAGGAATCTGGGTTTTGTATCTGGATAAAGATGCAGGCCCAGCACATCTCTCCAGCTCTAGCAATAAGGTTAAACTTTACTAATTGCCTTTTCCGCAGAGACAGAACCGTTTACTGATATAGGGAAAAGTCATTTCATAGCTCTTCCTACATGTTCAGAACTGATGCTTAGGGCCTGACGCTATAGAGAAGTTATGTGCGCTTAGGGGCTTCTATAGTTCTGGGGGGGATATAAGATTTTTGTATCCCCTGTATAGTGTAGCAGAATCTATTAGCACATTGCAATAATATTTGTATTATTATTATTATTCACCTAGATTACAAGTTTTGCGTTACGGTTCAACGCTAAAAAAAATGTCCATTTCAGCGTAAAAACCATAATGCAGCCATTACGAGTCTTGTTGGTATAGCTATACCGCAAGTATTTTAGCCTGTAACGCAACGTCAATCCCGCGCTCAAAAAATGACGTTTTTGCGTGGGATTTCCATAGCACTGGTATAACAGGTTGTGCGGTGAGGTTAAAATGCTTGCGTTACAGCCTATACCGATACAATCCTTTCCGCCATCTGAGACCAGTAGTTCTGAGTTTTGCGCAACAAAACTGTTACACAGAACTCATAATTAAATGTTACAAAGTACACTAACACCCATAAACTACCTATTAATCCCTATTCCGCCGCCCTCCCACATCACAAACACTATAATAAAGCTATTAACCCTTAATCTGCTGCTCCCGACATCGCTGCCACTAATAAAACCTCTTATGCAATTGGCAGAATAAAGTTACTACCCATGACTTTGATCTGCTTTATTATTATTGTTACTATTATTATTATTATTATTAATAATCACCTACATTACAAGTTTTGCGCTATAGAAGGTGCAAAAAGAACGCAACAAAAGTTGCGTTATTTCACCCTCCATAGCGATGCCATTACAAGTTTCTAAAAAGCTGCCTTGTGCGTGCGATATGGTGGCGATGAGCTCGATATCAAAATCCAAGGGCTGAGAATACGTGCTCGTGAACGCTTTCCCCATAGACATCAATGGGGAGAAGGTGTTAGAAAATAAACTAACACCTGAAGCGCAGAATGGCGATCGCCGTAATGCAACCCCATTAATGTCTATGGGGAAAAAAAGTTACTGACAATGAAATAAAGTTATTAACCCCTAATCTGCCGCTCCCGACATCGCTGCCACTAATAAAAGTTATTAACCCCTATTCCGCCGCTCCCCGACATCGCCGCCACTATAATAAAGTTATTAACCCCTATTCCCCCAAACCCCGACATCGCCGCCACTAAATAAACTTATTAACCCCTAAAATGCCAGGCCCCCACATCGCAAAAAAATAAATTAAACTATTAACCCCTAAACCTAACAACCTAACAAAATTACAATATCCCTATCTTAAAATAAATGAAAAATAACAAACAAAATTATCCAAAATAAAAACAATTACACCTAAACTAACAGCCCGATAAAAATAAAAAATAAACTACCAATAGCCCTTAAAAGGGCCTTTTGTAGGGCATTACCCTAAAGAAATCAGCTCTTTTACCTGTAAAAAAATACAAAGACCCCCCAACAGTAAAACCCACCACCCACCCAACACCCCAAAATAAAATACCTAACTCTAACAAAAACTTAAGCTACCCATTGCCCTGAAAAGGGCATTTGTATGGGCATTGCCCTTAAAAGGACATTTAGCTCTTTTGCATTGCCCTGAAAAAAGGGCATTTAGCTCTTTTAAAAAAAAGCTCAAACCCTAATCTAAAAAAAAAAAAACACCCAAAAAAAGTATAAAAAAAAACCCTAACACTAACCCACGACAATCCACTTACAGTTTCTGAAGTCCGGACATCCAGGCGGTGAGGTCTTCATCCATCCAGGCGGCGTCTTCGATCTTCATCCCGGTGGAGCGGAGCTGGTCCATCCTTGAAGACATCCGGCGCGGAGCGTCCTCTTCATACGGTCACCGCCGTACACTGAATCTTCAATGCAAGGGAGCCTTTTCAAAATGGTGTCCCTTTCATTCCTATTGGCTGATTTGATTTTTTGAAATTCAATCAGTCAATAGGATGAGAGCTGCTGAAATCCTATTGGCTGTTCAAATCAGCCAATAGGATGGGAGCTACTGAAATTCTATTGGCTGATTTGAATAGCCATTTTGAGGAACGGCAGATTAGGGGTTAATAACTTTATTTCGTTGTCAGCGATGTCGGGGGCAGCAGATTAGGGGTGTTTAGACTTGGGGTTTATGTTAGGGTGTTTTTTTTTTCCCTATAAACATCAATGGGGTTGCATTACGGTGATCGCCATTCCGCACTTCTCCCCATTGATGTTTATGAGGAAAGCGTGCACGAGCTAGAGCTCATCGCCACCATATCGCACGCACAAGGTGGCTTTGGAGGGTGGAATAACGCAAATTTTGTTGCGTTTGTTTCGCACCCTCTATAGTGCAAAACTTGTAATCTAGGTGATTATTATTAATAATAATAATAACAATAATAATAATAATAATAAAGCAGATCAAAGTCATGGGTAGTAACTTTATTCTGCCAATTGCAGAACCCACTTCCCCTAGCTGAGACAAGCACTGTGTCATCAGTCAATTATTTTAATCTCTGCTGTAATTAAAGGGACATTCTAGGGAAAACATGGCTCCTTTAATTAGAGCATACAGTGTTTGCACTTTAACACTCAATCTCTATGGTCTAGTTTTTACTGCTGTTGTTAACTGTGTAAAATGTTGGTAACATAAAACATCTCCATAGACTTTAGCAGAGAGATTTGTTCTTACCACCAGTTTAGACAGTTAACAATCATAAAGGAAACGAGGACTATGTGTTTAACCTCCATTAAGAGGTTAAGCCGTTAAACATTTAGTTAACATCTCGCTCTGTGTTACAAGGACTACAGCTGCAAAGACAGTGACTGGTGGGGTCATGTGACTGCTGCTGCTGGTTGTCAAACCGTCTGTTTCCTGCTGGGGACCACCAGTTCTAGGCAGCTCCTGAGCAACAGTTTAAAGCAGGGATGGGGAACCTTGGCCATCCTGATGTTTCAGAACTACATTACCTATGATGCCTATTGCTTAGGCACTCTGAAGTCCAGTTGAGAATCATGGGAAATGTAGTTCCAAAACATCTGGAGGGCCAATGTTCCCCATCCCTGCTTTAAAGGGACATGAAACCTCATTTTTTTCTTTCATGATTCAGATTAATCTTTTGTTGAAAAGCAGGGATGTAAGCTCAGGAACGTGCACCTGTCTAGAGCACTATATGGCAGAGGTTTTGCAAGAATGTTATTCATTTGCAAGAGCACTAGATGGCAACACTTTCCTGCCATGTAGTGCTCCAGATGATTACTTAGGTATCTCTTCAACAAAGAATACTATGGGAACAAAGCAAATTTGATAATAAAAGTAAATTGGAAACTTTTTTAAAAACAATTGTATGTTCTGTCTGAGTCACAGAAGAATATTTTTAGGATTCATATCCCTTTAACTCTATGTTTAGCCCTTTTGTGGGAGTTAAATGCAGAGTTCATCAACTGAAGAATCAAAAGTGCAGTAATAACGTGCTCTTACAACTTTGATCATGTCATTTCTAGCATTATAATGTCCCTTTAAATGAACTATAGGTTCTGCATTACGTAAGCAGTGCTGAGGATGAGGAGGGTAGCGAAGGTGAGAAATGTAATTAAAGACCAATGTTCCTGACATATGGAAGAGGCCCAACACTTGCTACCTCCGCAACGGGCTCCAGCGCTCTCGTTAAGCTAATGTCGTTTTTCTCCTTTCCAAAGCAGATGTTCATTTTAATGTGAATGTTTTACTTAAGTCGCTTTACTGGTTGTGGGCTGAATTCCAAAATTCTTGGAAGATGAAGAAGTCTGGCAGCTGTTCGGAGGGGGGCAGAGTAAATAAATGCTCTCTTTTGCCGCCAGCAATGAGGGGACATCAGCTAAAAATTAGAAGATTTCACCATAGGTATTTATTTCAGACTGTTCAAGACTAGGACTTAGGAAAAAAAAAAAAAAAAGATCCCCAAAGGTGATTCAACTGAAAGCAAAAAAACAAAAATAAATAATAATGAAAAGTTTCTCTAAACTACAAACACCTACAGATTCTGTAGACCAATAACCAGGAGATGTATGCAGCAGGTACAACAGTCATTCATTGCCAATGTTTATGACATACAGCTTGTACATTTACAGAAAACAGAAATAATAAAAACAAGATACCATAATGCAGTTATAGTCTAGGTCAGACATCCTCAAAATTAGCCCTTCCAGAGGTTTTGGAACTACATTTCCCATGATGCTCAGTTAGCATATCAGCTGGCTGAGCCTCGTGGGAAATGTAGCCACATTTGAGGATGTCTTGTCTAGATTATAAAAGGGTACACATTTGCACTTGTTATTCCTGTAATAAGCAACAAAACATAACCCTGCAAAGGGTTATACACATAGTAAAATTTAGGACCAGCAATGCCCTACTAGTCTGTAGCTGATCGGAATCACTGAACCATTCAGGTGGCGGCATATGTACATAGCTACCAATCACTAGCAGTTTTGTGTTTAACTATGTATTTAACTACTTTTCAGGAGTTTAACCTTTAGTTCTCTGCAATCAACATTGCAATAATAAAATTATCTAGCTCATTAGATTATTTATTATGTCCCTTTCAAATATGGTGTTTTAGTCTACAGTGTTTTTTAAAAGCAAGGATGACTATTTGTGTTTTAAGGGAATATTGTAATGTTGTATTCCCATTTTCTTTCTGATGGGGACTTCAGTCACATGATAACTTTTTGTATTAAAAAAGGTACTATGAAAATACAAAGTAACACCTGTTAATTATTCATGGTTTGCATGATAATTCTGAAAGCAGTAGAAATCTCTTATAATCTCAAGCTTTTGCATCCAATTTGTTCTTGCAATTGCTTGAAAGTGATTTGATTTAAGTCAATTAAAAATTATATTCAACTTCAATTTCCTACACTTGTGTTAATAAGTACTGATTTAACAACTGAAACCAGGGAGATTTGTGAAAGTGTTGGATACTGAAACCATCACATATAAAATATTTTAGCTATATAAACCAGTTTAAGATATTATTGTTAGTTTATTAAAGGGACGTTTAAGTGAAAACTACATTAATCCAAAAAGCTTTTCAAAATATCATGAAATATAGCTTCATTATCCCCTTTTCCTGTAATTTAGCACTGTAAAGTGTACTTTTCTACTTCTCCCAGATAGGCTGGAAAGCATACTGCATAATTAAAGGGACAGTAAAATCATAATTAAATATTCATGATTCAGAAAGGTTTATCTAGGTACGCTCAGGAGCAGCAAAGCACCTGGGTGCTAGCTGCTGATTGGTGGCTGCATATATATACCGATTGTCTTTGGCTCACCCATGTGTTCATTTAGAAACCACTAGTGCATTGCTGCTCCTTCAACAAATGATACCAAGAGAATGAAGCAAGTTTGATAATAGAAGTAATTTGGAAACTTGTTTAAAATTGTTTGCATAGTTTTTACACAAATAAAAAAAGATGTGTAATGTCACATTAAAGGGGCATTCCAGTGTAAAATAGAATTATTTTATAATATATTATATTAGCATTATATTTTTAAACCTGTTCCTGTATTTAACTCATTCAATATGGCTAATCTTGTAGAAAAAGTGCAGTCCTGGATCATATCTTTATGATCTTTATGATGACTTTTGACTGGAGCATATGCATGTATGGCTGATTCTGATTTTCTCATCAGCTGTATTATCTGGGAGGGCACAGGAGCACAAATGTGACATTTGCACAGGTTAGCACATAGCACGTTTGTTTAAAAATAAAATGCTCTTACAGAAAGGAACATCTATTTTTTTACTCTAGAACAGTTTTTCTCAACTGGTATCGCTAGCAGGCCAGATTTTTATGATATCTTAACTAGAGCACAGGTGAAATAACCAGCAAATCAGTAACCATGTTTACTAACCTGCTCTAACCAATGATTATTTCACCTGTGCACTAGTTAAGAAATCATCAAATTTGTCCTGTTAGTGGTACTTGAGGAGTAGGATGGGCGAATGTGTAAATTTCTGAATTCGAATGTTATTACCAAAATTTGAATTTCCGAATCTGAATGTTGATACGAACGAATATTCTTAAAAATTCTATAATCAAATGTTATTTACAGTTTTTGAATGTCACTTTCGAATTTGAATGCTTATAATTAGATCGAATGTCTACATTTGAATTTTCGAATTTAACATTCTATTTAACAAATACTATTCAGAAGTTCAATAGTTCATGTGGTAGGGAATCTAATAAATTGATACATAAATTAAAGGATACAAATATATCAATTTGAATGTTTCTATTTCGAATATTACATTTAAAGAAAGCATTAGAAATACTATTACAAACATATAAACTAATATTTTCGAATGTAATCGTAAAATTTGAAACCGAACATTCGAAAATCGAATGCTAGAATGTTATATAAACATTCGAAATTCGATTTGAACGAACTAATGTGTTAAAATTTGTTTCATTTTTCGAATGTTGCAAAACATTTGCCCACTCCTAAGTTGAACTGCTCTAGAATAGCCTAGAAATCTCAGTGTGTCTACAACACACTTGTGAAAGGCTCTGCTGATCCTGCTAGGAATAGTACTTATGGTCAACAGGTTTGAAAATATATTTCAGTTGGTTGGATTAACCATCTGAGCTACATCAAGGATTATAAAACATTACTAAATTTATCAAACACAAGACATATCTATCGATTAATAAAGATAAGATCAATGAAACCCACTTACTTTTAGTGTTAAACAAAGCTTCTTTGTATTTTAAATTTGCACTCTGACGTCATCGATGACAGCCCACAAAACTGAACTGTTTTACAATACCATGCGTCAATCATTAATTAAAATATATATATAATTATCTGCCCTGAGCTCTCCAGAGCACATGCACAGTAATGTTAATTAATTTTTGCATGTGCACTGCTTTATTTGAAGAAGATTCGGCCATCAATTACTCCTGGATTTGAGCATGCGCAATTTGGAGGATATGCAATGCAGTGCAGCACTGTGTGACAGTATAAGACACTAATCTGTCAAATTGTGTGACTGATGTCAGTGGCATTAACTGCACATGTGCATAATCTGGAGCCATATTCTTACCCAGGTAGACCCTTGTGTGTATGTAGGGGGGGGGGGTTGGAAAAGATAGGAACTTCTATTTAATATTACAAGAAAATGGCAGAAAAAATAATAGTAATTAAATAGGCACATTACTATATTCTAACATTCTTTTGATTGCTCTAATGTTTTTATTTATGTTGCATGTCCCTTTAATATACTTAGTCCTATGAATAGGTACCCTATATATTCAGTGATGAAGATACGCAGTGGATACAGCCATGAGAGAGAGAAAGCGGAAGAGATGAGAGGTGAGAAAGAGAGATAGAACGCGGTGGAGAGACCAGGTTTAACTGAAGCTATTGAATTTACACAAGGCTTATATCTTATTCTGATAATACTCTGTGTTTTAATATGAACTTTTGGATTCACAGATGATATTAACAGTGAAGTATTCAATATAAATCCCACAGCACTAGATTCAGACTCTCTCAAAACTAAACAACAAATTACTGAATGTTTTAAAACATGTGCCACATTTATAGCACAATCATACACTTAAATTCCAGGGACGCAGTGAATCCAAAGATTGATGACACCACAGAAGAGCGCATAAAATAAAAACCTTCAAGCGAATTCATACATCTACCTCGTTTCTAAAATATGCACAAGTATGCAGTCTATCATTATGCATTTCGGTTTTTGTCTGAATGTATTTACACATGTTTTATTGAAAGTTTTTACTCGTATGCACTTTCTATATGTGGACATCAGTGGTTCTGTAGAGAAAGTATTCATGTTTGTCTTTATAACTTTTTTACATGACAGTTAATGACCATTACCCAAGATCAGAACAGACCTTTGAATGGGGTATTTAAAAAAAAAATTGAGAATAAAAAAAAATACTTTCATTATTTATTTTGTCCCCTTTTCCTGTAATTCCACTCTGAAATTGTGAGCTTTTCAGTCCCTGTTAGAAATGGAAGAGCAGAACACTGTTATATTCGACACAGCCATTGGCTGCACACTCTAGTGACTTATTTATAACTGTCCCTAAGTGGCCACAGCAGAGAAGGTAACCTAAGTTACAACATGGCAGCTCCCATTGTTTTATAGACACTAAAACTTTATACTTATTTTGTCACTATTTAAACAGCTAATTAAACTTTTAAAAAAATAACATCTACATGTTATTCTCAGACTAATCTTTCCTTGAATTATCATTTTATTTAGTGCTTAAAGTGAATGTAAATTTTGATGCTAAAGTGCCCGGTTTTTAAAAATTTGATTAAAAACAGGTGCACATTAATTCATTAAAATTTACATTTCACTCTTTGTAAAAAAATACTTACCTTTTAAACTTGACAGCAGCTCCAGCTTCCTCCGGTCATCGCAAGCCATTTCTGATGTCAGAAATGATGGATAGGTCATCCTCCAATCACAGCTTCCCCCCAGGGGGAATCAGTGTCTGATTCAATGCCATGATTGGAGGAAGCCGGATTCATCATTTAAGACCCAGGAAGAGGCTTTGCGATGGGTGGAGGAAGCTGGAGCTGCTGTCAAGATTAAAAGGTAAGTTTTTTTTTTAACAACACGAGTGAAATGTAAATTTTGATGAATTAAAGTGCCCCTGTTTTTAATCGAATTTTTAAAAACCGGGCAATTTAGCATCAAAATTTACATTCACTTTATTGTTCCTTTAAAGATTTGATCTTTTTATGTCTCTAAGCATACACAGGACCCCTTAAGTTTCTGAGAACTTTAAATAAAATGCTTAAAATATAAAAACTCGTGAAAGAAACCCCTTAAAATAGAAACACCCCAATAACTCTCTTTGTATTTTTATGCACTGCTTGAAAACTTACTGCCATTCTCATGAATATTGGGCCCCATATTTTCCCTGCACTTCTTTTTGAATATGCATTGAAATACAACACAGATTAAAGCTAAAAGGCAAGAGAATTAGCAGCATGTCTTTGTGAATATACTCATTATATATTTACATTACATCTGTGTTTTGCCTCTGTCCATGGTGCTGAATTCATGTGAACATATAATTATAGGTTCTGTGTACAAAGCAGCAAATGCCTGTGCCTGCTTAGTGATAAGCAGTGGACATCCTACTTCTTACTCTCTGCCCACCTCTGAGTTGGGACACGTTTATTTGGGGTGATTGACAGGCCCTTCTCACACACAAACAGTGGGCAAGTGCTTGTGCAATAGCACATACGGGCAGCGGACAGACAATGTCTGCTGCCCGTTCCCTGCAAAGCCAGGTAGACTGGTCAGGAAATTTGTCCATATCCAGCTTCTAACATGGCGCCCAATGGGGCCTATCTATTAAGCTCCAAAAGGAGCTTGACACCCCGTGTTTCTGGCGAGTCTTCAGACTCGCCAAAAACAGCAGTTATGAAGCAGCGGTCACAAAGACCGCTGCTCCATAACCTGTCCGCCTGCTCTGTGCAGGCGGACAGACATCGCCGGAAATCAACCCAATCGAGTACGATCAGGTTGATTGACACCTACCTGCTGGCGGCCCATTGGCTCTTGTGAGCTGCTGGTGCAATGCTGAATACGGAGAGCGTATTGCTCTCCGCATTCAGCGAGGTCTTGCGGACCTGATCCTCGTATCTACTGTATATTTTAGTATGTGTCTTTATGTCTGTATGATTCTCTACTTCTGTGCATTTCTTTCTATACCTGTATTTCTTCATGTATGTTTATATTTCTGTAGTGAGTTTTACGTGTTTGTTATTGTTTATGTCATTGTTTTTCTGTGTGTATTTAAGTATGTATACAAATGAATGCACAAATGATAATGGTTTCAGCTAAATAAGAAATTAAATCAACCTTAAATGAATTGAGGTACAGATATCACCAGATGGCATTTCATTTTTACCTTTGGCTGAAATTTTTTTTTTAACAAAGCAGGCAAAAATAGAATTGTAGTTTTACTAAAAAAGGAAATATACTAGTATATCATACTACAACATTAAACCAACACCACTTATACAAATTACCTCTTTAAACAAATGTACCAGGGATGTGTTGTGAAAACTGGATTGTATGTTTAACTGTACTACCCCCTCCAGGAAAGAATATTGGTGCTGCACAGATCCAGAGGAGAATACTTTCTAAACAGATATGGAAAAAAGTATGTGTGTGTGTGTGTGTATATATATATATATATATATATATATATATACACATATCTCTCTCTCTTTCTCTCTCTCTCTATAATATATATATTGGGTAGATCAATAATTAAACTCAGAACTGCAAAAAAAATCTAGATACAAAATACTTTTTTTTAAATAATTTAAAACTATCATTTTACTACCTAATTTCACTTTGTACTATATAACTGTTGTTAGTTAGAGATAAATATGACATTAAAGAATTACTAACTTTTTTTTTCAGTATAAAACTGAACAAACATTTTACATTTAAAATGTAATTTGTTATTGTTTGAAACGAAGCTCCGTTTTGCAGTAAAATCATATTTTATTTTATCCCCATAACATCACGTCATCCAGCCCTCAAATGTGGGCCGTCTGAGGGCTAAGAAACTCGCCAATCGGATGTGTTGTTTTTGCATATAATTAAATTATATTATCCGGATTCAACGCATGCGCAATACCATTTCATTCCTCTCGCATGCGCATATTGCAGCACTCAAGCCTACATGATAGCTAACAGGAAAAAAAAGAAATTTCAATCGATTAGATAAGATGGTGACATATCCGATGATGGTTGCGCTAACTCGCGCATACGCAATGCGTCTCGGAGTCACCATCTTACAACTGAAGTTGTCAGCCCGGATTGGGAATCCGTAACGGCAGACAACACAGTGGGTTTGGAAAAATTAATTATTTGAAACTTATATATTGTGAAAACAGTACATATTTAATACAGCATCCACACTATAAAAAGCTTGTTTAACATGTATACTAATGTGAGATACCCATTAAAATTCTGACTACAGTGTCCCTTTAACTCCTTTACTGATCAACCAATCACTGTTTAGCATTTTGCATGTTGGTAAATCTAGATCTGCCCCAGCCACTCTAAGGCCATTTAGAAATTGTACATTGCTAACATTTTTTATGGCAATTTAGGTTCTAAATTGAATGGCTTTTTAATAGTATTTGCTACCTTTTAGTCAGGGTTGGCACAAAGAATTGCACTTATATTGTGCTCCCTGGGTCTGAGAATAAAATATCGCTGGCTCACCTCTCATTCCCCTACAGTCTAAATCTAACCACTGAATTATAGAGGCAAAAGAGAATACATAGATATACAAGGAGTGCAGAATAATTAGGCAAGTTGTATTTTTGAGGATTAATTTTATTATTGAACAACAACCATGTTCTCAATGAACCCAAAAAACTCATTAATATCAAAGCTGAATAGTTTTGGAAGTAGTTTTTAGTTTGTTTTTAGTTATAGCTATTTTAGGGGGTTATCTGTGTGTGCAGGTGACTATTACTGTGCATAATTATTAGGCAACTTAACAAAAAACAAATATATACCCATTTCAATTATTTATTTTTACCAGTGAAACCAATATAACATCTCAACATTCACAAATATACATTTCTGACATTCAAAAACAAAACAAAAACAAATCAGTGACCAATATAGCCACCTTTCTTTGCAAGGACACTCAAAAGCCTGCCATCCATGGATTCTGTCAGTGTTTTGATCTGTTCACCATCAACATTGCGTGCAGCAGCAACCACAGCCTCCCAGACACTGTTCAGAGAGGTGTACTGTTTTCCCTCCTTGTAAATCTCACTTTTGATGATGGAACACAGGTTCTCAATGGGGTTAAGATCAGGTGAACAAGGAGGCCATGTCATTAGATTTTCTTCTTTTATACCCTTTCTTGCCAGCCACGCTGTGGAGTACTTGGACGCGTGTGATGGAGCATTGTCCTGCATGAAAATCATGTTTTTCTTGAAGGATGCAGACTTCTTCCTGTACCACTGCTTGAAGAAGGTGTCTTCCAGAAACTGGCAGTAGGACTGGGAGTTGAGCTTGACTCCATCCTCAACCCGAAAAGGCCCCACAAGCTCATCTTTGATGATACCAGCCCAAACCAGTACTCCACCAACCCAGCCACGGGCCCATCCATCTGGCCCATCAAGACTCACTCTCATTTCATCAGTCCATAAAACCTTAGAAAAATCAGTCTTGAGATATTTCTTGGCCCAGTCTTGACGTTTCAGCTTGTGTGTCTTGTTCAGTGGTGGTCGTCTTTCAGCCTTTCTTACTTTGGCCATGTCTCTGAGTATTGCACACCTTGTGCTTTTGGGCACTCCAGTGATGTTGCAGCTCTGAAATATGGCCAAACTGGTGGCAAGTGGCATCTTGGCAGCTGCACGCTTGACTTTTCTCGGTTCATGGGCAGTTATTTTGCGCCTTGGTTTTTTTACACGCTTCTTGCGACCCTGTTGACTATTTTGAATGAAACGCTTGATTGTTCAATGATCACGCTTCAGAAGCTTTGTAATTTTAAGAGTGCTGCATCCCTCTGCAAGATATCTCACTATTTTTGACTTTTCTGAGCCTGTCAAGTCCTTCTTTTGACCCATTTTGCCAAAGGAAAGGAAGTTGCCTAATAATTATGCACACCTGATATAGGGTGTTGATGTCATTAGACCACACCCTTTATCATTACAGAGATGCACATCACCTAATATGCTTAATTGGTAGTAGGCTGTCGAGCCTATACAGCTTGGAGTAAGACAACATGCATAAAGAGGATGATGTGGTCAAAATACTCATTTGCCTAATAATTCTGCACTCACTGTATATACAAGTGACATAGGTACTTTTATATTATTTAAGACAAATATATTCTACCTATTTGATGGCCCTGTTAAAGGGACTGTAAACATTTTAAACATTTTATATAAAATGTTTAGTTATGTTTAACAAAACAAATTTGCAATATATTTTCATTATTTATTTTCCTCCTTTTTCATGTAAATTAGCTGTGATCATTGAACATTTTCTATGTCTAAGAACTTGAAATGCCCCCTGCTGACTTCACAAGGCAAATTCTGCTAACACCTGTCCCTTGGCTTTATCAGCTAACAATTGTAAATTTGCAATTTAATTCTATAATCAAATTTACTTCATTCTGTTGGTATTGCTGTTTGGTGTCAAATACATAGCTGTGTGCAAAAACATCTTACAGTTTTTAATATATATATATATATATATATATATATATATATATATATATATATATATCTTTTCTCCCCTTCTCATTCCACTGTGTAAGTTCTGCAAATGTCAAGTGGCTGACACCTTTGATGTTTGTAGGAGCTAGAGTAATACATTAAATAAATTTGGGGCACTCCCCATCAAACCTTAGGGCTTAAAGGGCCACTGTAAGTAAATATTTTCTATGCCTGTTACTAACTAACTACCCCAAATACGCTTTTTATCAATAGCATTTCATTAACATATCTGTACCGTATATCAGAAATCTTGTCTGCAAATTTAATTGTTTTCCAAACCCACTCCGTGGGTATCCTTTGCTCTGTACCAATCCGTTTACAATACCTAGGTTTCAAAATGGCGCTTTAAACACAAAGTTATTGGTTTAAGTATTTTGAACATGCAGTGCTGAAAATAGTGGGCAGGATAACGTGACATCATCGGCGAATAAAATATATAACTTTTAGAACGTTATGAAACTTCGTTTTGGAGAAAATATAGGTCAGTAGGTTTTAATTAATGTTTATTAACTTTAATATGTTAGTTGTTTAGCTTAAAAATTATAACAGAAAGTAATCCTTTAAATAGCATTACAATTTTGATTTTCAAATTCAATTGCAAAGATATTCAAAACTGTTGGTTACACAAACTTGCTTTGTTTTGCATTCTATGAATATGCCCACTTAAAAAGCCTTACGTTTGTTTATCTTATTTGCTTCTTGCTGTAGCTAAATTGGGACATATATAAACAAGCTACTGCAATAATCAAGCAATCACTAGGTAGTATGTTGCAGGGTCAAGTTATGGAGTTGGCAGGATGCACACCAGTCTCTTTTAAAAATAAATCATAAAAGTACATTACGATGGTGTTGTAATTAAAAGATGCTGCAGTTGAGAAACATCATCTTTCTAAAAAATAGACAACTAGCTGTAAAACAGAAAATGGCAAATTTGACCATTGTTATTCCATTCTGATTTTTTTTTTATTGAATCTAATTTATATACCTATTAAAAAAAAACAGGT
Source organism: Bombina bombina (assembly GCF_027579735.1). NCBI lineage: Eukaryota > Metazoa > Chordata > Amphibia > Anura > Bombinatoridae > Bombina > Bombina bombina. The sequence continues at coordinate 279,328,964 of NC_069505.1, forward strand.
AGGAAGATAAGATTACAAATATGTAATCAGAATACAACAAGGTTCTATTGCTCCTTTAAGTTAACTATCTATCTCTCCAATGAAAATAAAAAAAGCAAGAAAAATAAATATTTGTTTTGTCTGTCTGCTAATGGTTATTTCTCGATACCAACATAAGTAATAAAATGTTCATTCCAATTGTTCTCTAAGAGTTTTGGGCTTTGGTACACAGATAGAGATAAGATAAGGTAGTGTTTGTGTGCATAAAATGTAATAAAATAAATTTTTTATACATTTTGTACTGTGCTGCTGGTATGACAAGTCAGTGGAAACACATTAAGGTAAACCATTTTTACAGTACATTCTCCCTTTAAGCTTCACAACTCCTCCCAACTTAGGCCTCGCTTCCATTGAGTCGTTAAAAATGGAGCCGTAAGCTACCGAAGCGGACGACAGCTAAAAGTAATTTACGGCTCCATTTTAGTACCAGGTTTCCATTGAAAAGATTAGCGTGTTGCGCGCAGTCGCTCTTTTCGGCCGTACGTAAGTTTGCGTTGCCAACCGATGTCGGATTTGTCGAAAAGCGCGCCATAACAAGTGCATTGCCATGGTAACCCGACCTCTGTCTATAAGAATAACGGTTTGCGCCTGCGCTCTTTACCTGTGATCGCCTCTAGAGAGAAAGACACGGGAGCTAGTTGCGTTGGTAGGAGTTTTGGGTTTTTGAGAGTTGTTTGAGAGTTAGTGGAGAGTTTGATATTTGATTTTCATATATTCTTATTGTAGGCCTCATATAATATTAGGAACACACACACACATCCATACATTAGTTAATTAACACACATTAGTTTATACACACAAATACACACACACACACATACACACTTTTATTTGATACAAACACATTCACATTTTTTATTTTTTCATTAACCCCCATATCCCCATCTTCCTTTATTACTCCTTTCATTAATCCCCTTATTCCACTTCCCATCCCCCCTTTGACTACCCTTCCCTTCCTCACTATATAACTTGTTTTTTTATATATACATTTTTCCCATCCTATTTTTTTTTTTTTAGATCCCATATTTTTTGGTTCATTTGACTATATAGCTCACCCCTTTCTTCATTTGCATCCCTTATTATTTTTCTATAATTTTGTTCTAATCCTCCTTAGTTTTTCCTTTTTCATTTACATCCCTTTGTTTATTTTCACCCCCACAATTTTTTTTTTTTTGAGGGATATAGAATAGAGATAGTTAGGGTCTAGATAGGTTAGGTAGTTAGTTTTGGGGCTATTTAATTTAGGGTTTAGTTAGGTGAATTAGTGTAGTTAGGTAAGCTAGGGACTTTAGTGTTAGGTTAGAGTTAGGGAGGAAGGAGAAAGGGATGGATAGGCCTAGTGGAGTTGGGAAGGGGGTGGCTAGGGGGAGGGCAGTGGTGAGGGTGGATAGAGGGAGGGGGAGGGGGGAAGTAGGGAGTAGTATGGGCAGGAATAGGGGCCGAGGTTTGGGTGGAGGATTTGTCCTTCCTCAAACCCTGGCAGAGGAGGGAAGGAGAGAGGGTGGAAGAGGAATGGAGGTGGGAGGAGTGAGGAGGAGTCAGCCTCAGCTAGGCACAAAAAGAAAAGGGAAAGTGGGGCAGACTGTGGCAACTGGGGGTGGGGCTGGTGGTAGCCTGTCACAGCCTGCAGGGACAGAGGAGGTAGAGAGGGCTGGTCCCCAGTCACAGGAGGGAGAGTCTGTGTCTGCTGGCCCTTCAGGTGTGAAGGGCAGGCTTAGAGAGGAGAGGTACTCTGAGGAGGAGAAGGAGGCTCTTGTTGAGGCATACTTGGAGAGGGCAGCTCAGCTGGAGAACCCTAACCTGAGGCCGGCTGTCCGGAATAAGCTGTGGGAGGAGATTCGAGTGGCAGTCAGCTGCTTAGGACGTAATCGTTCTACTGCCAGCATTAAACACCGCTATCATGACTGCAGGAGGGAAACCAAAGCTAAGCTGGCACAGCAGGCCAAATATGCACGTGGGACAGGTGGTGGTCCTAGCAAGAGGATACACCTAAGGTCATGGGAGGAGATGATGGCCAATGTCATCTCAGATGAATCTGTCCTAGGATGTAAGGGGACAATGGACACATCAGTGCCAGCTGAAGAGGTCCATGAAGGTGAATATTAAATATCATATGTAATAAATGTTTTATTTCTAACAAATATATGTTAACATCAGAAATATATATCGGCTTTGTTTTTTAAAATATAAATGTAATCATACACATGTGTAATACAGAATATAGAATGTTCATATATTATATATGTTTAGTAATCAATTGTGTTCAAGCATCAGTGGAAAACATACCTAGGTAGGATTAGTACAAGTAATGTTTTACATGGTTCAAAGTCTAATTTGCACAGTAACTTAAAGTGATAGTAAACCCAATTTTTTTATTTCATGATTCAGATAGAGCAGCAATTTTAAGCAACTCTCTAATGTACTACTATTATAAATATTTCTTTGTTCTCTTGGTATCTTTATTTGAAAAAGTAGGAATGTAAGCTATGGAGACTTTGCATTTTTGGTTCAGAACCCTGGCTAGCGCTCGTGATTGGTGGCTACATTTAGCCACCCAATAAGCAACAGCAACCCAGGTTCTGAAACAAAAATTGTCTGGCTCTTAAGCTTTACATTCTTGCTTCTCAAATAAAGATACCAAGAGAAGGAAGAAAATATGATAATAGGAGTAAAATATAAAATGTTGACTAAATTTGCATGCTCTGTCTGAATCATGAAAGTTTAATTTGTACTTCATTGCCCCTTTAATGGCATCTTAACATAGTTGTAGTGGATATATTCATCCGGATTTCTGGAGTGGCTATCTGCTCAAACAAGCAAGGGTATAGATTTAAATTCTTTCTATCTATATCATATATATGGACTATGTGTAATACAAAGAGTCGCTTAGAGGCACAATCTTTAAATATACACCTCTGGTTAAATATGTTTAAGTTCATACAGAAATAATATATATATATATATATATATATATATATATATATATATATATATATATATATATATATATATATATATATATATATATATAAAACTATATCTATATCTATAAAATTGATTTTCAAATGTTAGATGTTTCATCAGATTAATTTATAATTACAATTTATTTTTCAGAATTGGAACATGAGTATGAGTCCTCAACAAGACCGGAGGCCAGTGATGTTCCGGAATTCAGTGAGGAGGAGGAGGGGGATGTTATTGAAGCTGGATACTCCTACCTCAGCATACTTGAAGGAGATGAGCAACAGCCACTGGCCTATGAGGTTGAAAATGTTCCTGGCCCATCCCCATATTCATCTGGGAGGACATATTATCAGATGCAGCCTCCACCACCACAGCATTATCAGATGCATCCTCCACCACAGCATTATCAGATGCATCCTCCACCACAGCATTATCAGATGCATCCTCCACCACAGCATTATCAGATGCATCCTCCACCACCACAGCATCGGCAGATGCCTCCTTCATCACCACAGCATCAGCAGATGCATCCTTCATCACCACAGCATCAGCAGATGCATCCTCCACCGCAGCATATGTACTATATGCCACCTCAACAACAGATTCAGCACCCTCCCATGGCACAACAAATGCCGCCACCACTACCACCACAACAACAATCACCACCCCCCCCACTAATGTCTGTCCTCAATTGGATATTGAGCCACCCACACAGTCCCCAAGACTGAGTGACGACAACCTCACACAGAGCCAGGAATATGTGCCGGAGACACCTATACAGCCACAAGTGCCCCCCATGGAATCCAATATCCCCGCACAGTCCCAGCAGGATGCTCTACTGAGGCTCATTCACAGGGAGCTTAGACTTACTAGGCTCCAGCAGCAGCAGGATTGCAGGAGGCTACAGAGCCAGATGGACATACATAATGCCGCACTCGTCCGCCTGGCAGAGGCAGTGGAGAGGGTTGCAGATAGGCCGCAAACTCCCTCCTCACTCGCATCCTCCGTTATCTCCCTGCAGGACCCTGAATCGCATGTTTTAGCCTCCCAGTCAGCTGGTGTGCGTCGCCCAAGACGCCACACTTCCATCCCAAGTACCTCTCCTCCAAAGGCTAAATCCCGCCGCAAGCATTAATAAGTATTTTTCTTTTTAAATTATTTCCAGATATATAATATCTATTTTTTTTTTATGAAGCACTTTCTTAAGTGTGATTTCCATCTCATAAATATGCATATATTTTTCTAATCAAAATTAGAAAATATATTTCAAAATTGTTTTAATAGCTGTTTATTTTCAAAACATTAACAGCTTTATTCATTTTTATTTCACATGATGTCAATTAATATGCAGGTGTACATTGTTGATAAATGTATGTGTCCTTTTATTGAGGATATTATGCCGTTTAAGAATACTTGGGGATACGTGTCTGAAATTTATACAGTATATGCTATCTAACATTGGTCAACGTGACATGTGTAAATGTTATGATTTATATTCCACAAGCATATGTTGTTTGCTCCTTCAGATGAAGCTAATAAGGCTTATACAGTTATAGAAGAGTTGAAAAGTAAATATTCCTTCCTGTTGATATGGCCAAACACCTTGCATTCATTATAGTCCTATGTGGAATGTAATATCTGAAATATATACCTATCATGACTAATACCTATCATGACTAATGCACTCCTTTTTGTCAAGATTATTATTCAATATTTAGAATAATTAGATAAATGTATCTTTATGATATTTAAGCAATGATGTATACACAACATATATGTGATTGCCATGATATAGAGGTGATTAATACATTTTAATTGACATCATATGAACAGACACAGACTCTCCCTGGGACCAATGCACAATGCACTTTTAAATTGTTTCAATAATTCCATGTTAAAGACAATACTTCATATCTCTTGAAGTATGGAATATTAAGCACTTATGTATTTTGGTTAATAGTCTAAATATTGCAAATGTATTATCTGCTTTAGCAGACATGACATTACATATATTTTATAAATATTAGTACTATGACACATAACTTTAATGTGTCATCGTTTTGTATTGAATAAATATGATTTTCACATTGAAAATTACATTTGAATGAGGGTAAATCTGTAATAATAAAACTCATCTTCATTATAAACAACTTATTTCCTTTGAATTATTTTTCTATATGTATTGAGATTATATATAGCATCCCTGGGCAAAGGTTTCATTTTGAATAGGTAGATATTTTATTTATATTTATAATATTTTACCAGGAAAGATACATTGAGATTTCTATAGTTTTCAAGTATGTCCTGGGTACACAAAACATTGCATTGATACAATGGGTACCATATAAAAAAAAAAAAAATAATACATATGCCCAAAAATTTAACATAGAACAGGTAGGAAATATATAATCAACAATGACAGGTGCATTCTGTTTTGAGATATGTAGAGAGGGATCTCTTAAAGGATATTAGGCATGGGGAAGGTTTAAAAGTGTGCGGGAGGTCGTTCCATAATTGTGGTGCTTGCATATATTTTTATATGCACATACATATTGAAATTTCTATGACAACATGGGTGCAAATATTCCTATACATAGGACCAATAAATGTAGCATATATAATGTTATTTGTACATTGAAACACTCATAATTTTTTTTTTATTTGCAATTTCAATGAGAAACAGGCCTCAAAAAGCTCTTTTTTCCTCCTTTACACCTAGTTGAGCTGGGGGTAATATGTCTCAATGTATCGACAGCCTCCGACAGTGTATTAACGGTTAGCGCTTTCAATGGAAACCTGGTATAATTTATCGATTAACGGCTTCTATTACTTTCTATGGGACGCGAAAATCTTTTTGGCAGCCGAAGTCCGGAATCCGATATAGAGGTATAACGCGCCATTGGAAACAGTCGTTAAACGCTATTGCTTTCGACAGCATATTTAACGGTTTGCGAGTGCACGCAAACTGAATTACGACTCAATGGAAGCGAGGCCTTAGCCGTTTACATAATTTTGCTATTTTTTTCTTTTCAGAAACGACACTGCTATTACTAATTAATCTCTTATCTAGATATCGCTCACATAAACTTCTGTGGTGGCTCGTTAGCCCTGCAAATCTTATATAGAGACCTCAATCCATAAAGCACCTGCTTATAAGCTGTCCAAGGCTCTTTTCTAGAGACATCTGAATCTCTACAGCCGTCTCCTATGACCAGGGACCACTCAAGACATTGTGCTGCCGCCTGCCTGGGTTCAAGAATGAAATTAAGCCCTTCAACTCTAAAGCTCAGAAGACTGCAATTTCACATCCTGATGCTCAGTTTATATTCTCCACATGAGAGTAATTTCTACTAAAACCATTAGCTCTCCTTATAAACCACCTCTGTCAAATGCTGACTGGGTCCTCTGGTCCCCCCTGGTCAAACTGTAGGGCCAGTCCTGCCTATGACTCCATTAAATCTCTTAGAAACCACTCTCTAGAACCTCCAGAAAAAAACATTATATTTTAAGTCTTGTATACACAAGAGAGAATTGTATATTGAGTATTTTTATTTTCTTATTTATCAATACGTCTTCTGAACCTTTATAGACCTTTATATGAGACCCTCACATTATATCATCTTGATACAACTTTCTCCAAAGTTCCCCACAGTTCCCTACCCTAAGCTTTAACAGATTTGTTCTCCTGCTTTTGTCCCAGGGTCTTGGAGTAATTACTGTGACTCTCGTTGTCACAGTGACTGCTGCGTGTTATTAATTGCTGCTATAGAAGTACAGTAATTGCTTTCAGTTTGTGAGAATGAATTAGTCTGTATCTAGGAATATAACTCAGGTTTGTGGGCTCTGCGGCACTGTATATGCAGCTCAGACATAGGTTGTTATATAGCAGTTAATTGTGGATTTGTTACACTCTTTCCTTCAATATAACAGATGTTATTTTGCTACTGACACAATCAACACTACAGTAGAAAAAAATAACACATTTTCCTGACAAATCAGTTTGGGTCTCCATAACAAACGATTTTACAGCACACATTGGTTTTCCTGATTCTCCGTTTCATAAGCAAGTTTAGCTCTCCTGCAAGCAGCTAACACATATTAATAGACGCCACCAAACCTATGTATATTGAAATCTAGTAACATGCAAATCAATGAATGGTGTAAGGATGTTATAGAGCTGGAGTAGACTGATCCTCAGACAAGGTTGCCATCTTTGTCATGGATGTGACTTTAAGACCTCAACAATGACCAACCTCTTGATCATAGACATTTTGAATCATTTTGTGAACCTACTTTAAGTAAAAAGTCATCAACATCAGGAGTCAAAAATGATGAATGATGGTATTTTGTCCAGGATCCATTGACTCAAAATCAACTATTGAAATACATAGGAATCAATAAGTCACCACAAATTGAAATTTGGTGGAAGAAGTATGCCATGTATGTATTATGTTTAGAAGATTCTGTATATCAGGGACTACACATGGTCTCTCTCTCTCTACCCCCAACAACACACAGGAAAATGAGGAGAAATTTACTTCTCTGAACTGATTGTTGGAGCATGATGATCCAAAGCTTTTCACCCTAAAAAGACCGTTATAGTCGAAAAAATGACATGCTCTAATTCATTAATGTGAACTTTTTTGCAATTTTGGGTTTCTCACCGAAATTATTTACACACAACTACTGCAGTCATAAGACAAATGGTTGCAAAAGCTTCTCTGGGATGCCCTTTGTTCAGAAACAGCAGACATGCATGGATTTGCCATTGGTATTTTGCAATTTGAAGGTCGCTAATTGCAGCTGTGCACCACACTTCTGAAATTCCCGGCAATAAAGGGGTTAGTCAGGTAGCTTAGGATAATATTTGTCTAGTGTAGGAATTATCCTATTTATCTGACACCTCCCACCCCATGATCCCACCATCTTAGGTACTGGCAGACAGTCTGCCAGTATACAGTTTAGTGATTTTATTTATTTCATTTTTAAATATATATTTTTTTATTTCTGTAGTGAAAGGAAACCACCTCACCACCCACCTCCCAGATCCTCTTCAAACAGCTCTCTAACCCCCTCCCCTCCTACTACTCCACTCCTTTTTTACTGGCAGCTAGTCTGCCAGTAACAAATTATAGTTATTTTTTTTTATTTTTTTATTTTAGATTTAAATAAAAAAAAAAATGTAATGTAGGGGACTTCCTCCAGGCATTTCTTTTTAGTAGTGTAGGGCCCCATCCCTCCCTTCAAAATAATTGGCAGTCCACCCTTCCCTCCTACTGCTCCCACCGGCAGCAACAAAGGATCGAGTGACACATATAGTGTCACTTTATGTAACGATCAGTGATCTGGCTTCATATGGCAAGGGAGCACGATTAGTACTTACTATATGGAGGCTGATTCCTTTTCGCCCCCAGCTGCAGTCTCCGCTGTCTAAGCTGACAGTGGGGACCACAGCAGTGGCGTAGCGTGGGGGGGCGGTTGCCCCGAGCGCATAATTATGGGGGGCGCAAAGCGCTTGGTTCACAGCGTCCACCAGACATTAGACAGTCCCAGACTCCAGCGGTGCTTTGGCAAGCAAAGGGAACAGGAGGGAGGATAAACATTCTAACTGGCGCCCTGCTGTTCTGTCTTGAGTCTCAAGTCAAGTGTGAACTTCAATTGTCAGTCAAGCGATGCCTGAGAGTCTGTGACTGTCTGTAAGTTCAATCAGACTGTTACCTGCTAACTAGCGTTGTTTTACGTCACTTAGCACGGCGGGTCCACCGTCCAGTCTCCTCCCACTCCCAGAGCGCAGTTCAGGAGGGAGCAAGAAGTGGAGGAAGACTGTCTCTTCTAGCGCGATGTGCCGCCCCCGACTTTAAGATAAGTAATGTGGGAGGATAAAGGGATGTCGGTGGCTGAGCGGCCACCGTGTATGTTACGATGTGTATGTTTGTTGCTGCTTAGTTTGTCTCACTGTCTCACAAAAAAAAAACACTTAAAAAAGGGAAACAAAGGTCTGACTGGAATCATGGAATGTTCTTTGGTCATGTGATAAGGAACTCATAAACCGAGCTACACTAACTTTGCAACATTTATCGTATGTCTGTCTCATGGGAAGAGAGAAGTCTGTGCTTTTTTTATTTTATTATAAGCAGGAGCAAGCTGCAAGTATGCAGAATAAACATGTAGAAAAAGGGTAGCAAATTAAATAACAAAAGAAACACACAGACAGATGATACCTTCTTTTATAGGGAAAACAATTGCAGGCTTAATTCTAAAAAAAGATATCTTATAACAGAAAAGATCTGAAAGTACAATGCAGGAAAACGCAGTGTTAGAAGGTGGCAGAGATACTGATAACTGATGCCAACCCTATTGACTGCAATATATCAGCCACTGCCATAGCATGTAAAAGTTATACTGTAATATAAAAATTATAATGGGTTAGGGGGGCGCAATTCTTACCTTGCCCTGGGCGCTGACAACCTACGCTACGCCACTGCACCACAGTGTTGGATATAGGTACTATGTGCATGGGAAAGTTCTGTGTGACATAGTACCTAAGTCCATATGGCACAAGGGATTAAATAATAAGTTCCTTTTATATTTAAAAATACTTAAAAGGATAGAAAGGTAAAAATTACAGCTATATTTATACTCAATGGCTGGCATGGAAAAAGTCATACTGTTCTTAGAACCTAGCAAAATATGATCTGTAAAGCATTATCTAAAACTATAAACAGGCAACATAAAAATCTAAACTGAATTAATACACAACAAGTAGTATAATATAATACAATAAAGTGAAATACTTTATCATATCACAAATTCAATTTTGGCTAAGATTTAAGAACAAAAAATAAATACATTAAGATAAAAACATCAACTAATTAAAACATATAATATAGAATTTAGTAAAATAAATAAACACCAAGATCCTAAATTGACCTGTAAAGCAACCACAATTGAAATTAATATTTAACCATGTACTTTTCAGAGCCCTGATGTATAATATAACAAATTCTTCATATCTCCTTTTTATTTGCAAATTGTACATTAAAACTTTTCCCTAAGAAAAACTGATGTCAGATAAAACAGATAAAACAGATATGTAAAGAAATAAATTTACAGTTTATTTCCTGACTGTGAAAAATGCCTGGAATGTATTAATTGGTTTATAAATACAGATCGAGCCTTTTCAGCAGCTGTGGGTTAAATACTAAAAGAAATTCAAGAGGCTTGGAAAGCATGTATTAAAGCAGGCAAGCACAGCAGGCGGTTATGCACGGCCATACAAGGTATTAACTAACAGATAAATGTACAGGATATAAACAATGCATGGATTGCTAGCTGTGACCCAGTAATAACATAGAGCAACGCACTCAATACAGATCTGATATATCACTGAGAAATGGTCCATTTTCTCTGAGTGCCAAGAATCTCACACTGGAGCAACATCTCATACAGTCTCCATTGGCTGCTCTGCCTGTGTTTGTATCTAGGCTGTAAAGCTATAAACTGTAATGAATCCATCTAAATGGTGCCATGCCTATTACACCCCCATAAAATGAATTAGACAGCATCAGCCCAAGGCTAGAGCAGAAAGAAGAGGGACCCTAGGGGGGTGCAGAAATCTGGTTATGCTGTACAGGGCGCAGCCGCTCTACCACTGGCTGTCAGAGCAACAGATGTTCTGCAGAGATTCAATCATTTGGCAGCTGGAATTTCACATTGTTTTCTTGAGAGAGGGCTGGGTGCGGTAAGTACGCTGGAGGGAAAAGGAAGTGAGGAAGCTGAGGGATGGATAGGGGAGAATGCTACAGGGTGATAAAGCATGAGGGTGAGGGACGATTTATACTTGATAAGGAGGAGTAGCAATAGAATGGATGGATGAGGAAACACAATAAGGATGCAATACAAAACTCATTGAAGGAAAATGCACATTAAAAACATTATAGACAACTCTGGGGAGTGAGAGTGCACACAGAGGGTGTAATAGACAAATCTGGGAGGGAGAGTGCACACAGAGGGTGTAATAGACAACTCTGGGGAGTGAGAGTGCACACAGAGGGTGTAATAGACCACTCTGGGGAGTGAGAGTGCACACAGAGGGTGTAATAGACAACTCTGGGGAGTGAGAGTGCACACAGAGGGTGTAATAGACAACTCTGGGAAGTGAGAGTGCACACAGAGGGTGTAATAGACAACTCAGAGAGTGAGGGTGCACACAGAGGGTGTAATAGACAACTCTGGGGAGTGAGAGTGCACACAGAGGGTGTAATAGACCACTCTGGGGAGTGAGAGTGCACACAGAGGGTGTAATAGACAACTCTGGGGAGTGAGAGTGCACACAGAGGGTGTAATAGACCACAATAAGGATGCAATACAAAACTCATTGAAGGAAAATGCACATTAAAAACATTATAGACAACTCTGGGGAGTGAGAGTGCACACAGAGGGTGTAATAGACAAATCTGGGGAGGGAGAGTGCACACAGTGGGTGTAATAGACAACTCTGGGGAGTGAGAGTGCACACAGAGGGTGTAATAGACAACTCTGGGGAGTGAGAGTGCACACAGAGGGTGTAATAGACAACTCTGGGGAGTGAGAGTGCACACAGAGGGTGCAATAGACAACTCTGGGGAGTGAGAGTGCACACAGAGGGTGTAATAGACAACTCTGGGGAGTGAGAGTGCACACAGAGGGTGTAATAGACAACTCTGGGGAGTGAGAGTGCACACAGAGGGTGCAATAGACAACTCAGAGAGTGAGGGTGCACACTAAAAATGTAATAAAGGGACATTCACGTCAAAATAGCCATTTATAATTCAGAAAGAGCAGCATTTTTAAGACACTTTCCAATTTACTTCCATTATCAAATTTTGCACAATCTTTTTATATTCACACTTTCTGGGAAACAGGATCCTACTGAGCATGTGCCCAAACTCACAGGGTATACGTATAGTCTGTGATTGGCTGATGTCTGTCACATGACACAAGGGGGCCGGAAAATGGGGGGGGGGGGTAAATTTGTCAGAAAAAAAATCTACTGCTTATTTGAAATTCAGAGTAAGTGTTATATAATTGTCTTTTTATTATGCACTTGTTAATTTTGCAATTCTACTGCATTGAGTGGTCCTTTAACAGAGTTAAAGTGAACAATAAGGGGTATATTTATCATGGTGCGAGCGGACATGATACAATGTCGGCATAAATCATTGCACCAGCAGTTCTTGTGAACTGCTGGTGCAATGCCGCCCCCTCCAGATTCGCGGCCACTAGTAGGGGGTGTCAATCAACCCAATCGTATAGGATTGGGTTGATTTCCGTCCGCGGCCTCAGAGCAGGCGGACAAATAATGGAGCAGCGGAAACAAGGGGCATCAAGCTCTATACGAAGCATGATAAAGCGGCCCCATAGAATGTAATTAACAACTCAGCGAGTGAAGGTGCACACAGAGGATAAAATAGACCACTTTGGGGATTGAGGGAGCACATTGAGGAGGTTTAAACGGCAAACTAGTGTGTACAATGGAGGTCATCTGCGCTTTTTCTTGCATATATTATCCTTGCAGAATTGTATTTGCCCCTTTAGGAAGTCCCTAGGGGCTGTAGCTGTTTTTTTTTTTTTTTTTTTTTTTTTTTTTTTTTAAAAGGTTTATTAGTTTTATACATCAGTTACAAATCTTTAACAATCAATCTTTCCAGTTTTGACAAAATCATAGTATAACATTTTCATACTGTTTACTTCATGTTTCAACTAATATATAATGCAGTATATGTTTACCCAATCCTGGTCTCAAACATAGAAAATTAAATCTTTTAGGGAGGATACCTGTCCATGAAGCATAATAAACATAAAGATATAAAGAGGTATTCCTTTTTCCCCCTTTCTATTATCATAAAGAAAGAAAGCATAAGAAAAAAAAAAAGACTAACAGACCTTTGTCCTTTCCCCTTTTCAACCACAGAAACAACACAAAGAAAAACAAAAAGAATCTTTCTGTCTATATTAGTACCTTTTCCCCCCCTGTGATCTGTATATACAATATTCAATTTAAAGTTATAACATCTTAAATCCCATAGAAATATTTACGTCTTATAAAACAACATAAAAAAAAAAAAAAAAAAAAAAAAAAATTCTCTCTCTCCTCTCTTCCCCCTCCCTCTGATATCTAGGCCTGATCGGGCATTTCAAAAAGCCATTCTCCTCTCAATCTGCAATTTTCCATATAGATTGTATTTTTGAAGTTTCCAATTATTTTCTTTTGCTCCTCGATCTCTCTAGATTTAATCCACTTCTCCCATTTGCTAAAGAAACGTGTTATGTTGTTGTCAATGTGGTATATAGTGTCTTGTAATTCTATGAGAAATTGGTGATGAATACTTTCCCCAAGATTCCCAAAGGAAGGTGGTTTGGCCTGTTTCCATCCTTTTAATATAAGATTTCTAGCTAATAAAATTATCATCGTTATAAATTTCCGGTTTTGTAGGTGTTCTTTTTTGTAGTGAAAAAAAAAGATCTGATCTGGTTGTAAGAGTATTTGAGTTTGATAAATTTTGCTCAGCCAGAAATCTATCTTTCCCCAAAAACCTTGTATTTTGGGACATAGCCAGAAGCTATGGATTAGGTTTGTCTTTGGTTGTCTGCATTTAGTGCAGAGCGCTCCTTCCCCTGTGCCACCCCATTTAGCAATCTTCTCGGGTGTGATATATACCATCCACATTAACTTTACGTGCTGTTCACGCATAGGGATAGCTAGTGATGCTTCCTCCACTCTTTCCACGCTTTTTAATATTACTTGCGTAGTGAGATTCGGAAAGTGAGCTTCCCTCCATTTTACAGTTCCACTTTCAATATGTTGTTTGTAGTTTATATTATTTAATAGGTTATATAGCGGGGATATTGAGTATTTACCGCTTTTGATGAGATTAATTACCGGAACTAGTGGTGCAAGATCCCAGTTATTCCCTTGTATTTGTATTAATTTAAGGCAATAATGCCTAATTTGTAAAAATGAAAAATAATGTTTCTCAGAGAGGAAATATTTATTTTTAATTGTTTCGAAATCTTCAACTTGAATTATTCCCTGATTATTTTTTGTTAGTTGAATAATGTTGGATAATCCCTTTTCTTGCCAGTCTGAAAATATTTTAGATGAATGGCCCTGTTTGAATTCTGAGTTTCCTTTGATAGTTAAGTATCGTGTTGCATAGGGGTGTATACCTAGATATTTACATGTTCTGTGCCAGGCTACAATTGTATCTCTAAGCAAATCTATTTTTTTAACATATGGTGGAAGGTTCTTAACCTCAAGATGGAGAATATTTTTTAAATAAAGAGGTTTTATCAAGCCATTTTCTATCTCTGGCAAAGTAAAATGGTTACTCTCTAGGAGCCAGTCAAGGGCAATCTTGGTCACTGCCACCAGGTTATATATTATTAAGTTAGGAAGACCCAGGCCCAAATATTCTTTTTTAAGTGTTAATTTTTGATAACTCAGTCTAGGTCTGTTATTCGTCCATAAGTATTCCTTAATTGCCTGACTAGAGGTTTTAATCTCCTGTTTCTTAATTAAGAAAGGAATATTCTGGAAAAGATACAATAACCTAGGGAGTGCAATCATCTTAAGTAAATTTATCTTACCAGAGAGAGAAAGTGGCAATGAAGTCCACCTTTTGAGAGTTTCGCAGAATTGTCTAATGCCATTACCAATGTTTAAAGCGTACCATTCTGAAGGGTCTCTAGATATTTTGACCCCCAGGTATGTCATATATTTAGTTACCTCTTTGAATATTTTAGTTTCTGAATCTTGTTTTTTTTGAAGCCATAATACTTCAGATTTAGACTGGTTAATATGATATCCTGAAAAAGAGCCGTAGTTTTTTATAATCTGGCACATTTTATTAAAATTTATCTTTGAATTTCTGGAAAATACCAGTAGGTCATCTGCATAGACCGCTAACTGTATTCTCTTGCCTCCTACCTCAATCCCCTGTATATTATTTCTCAAAGCCATCAATAAAGGTTCCAATGCAATATTAAAAATTAGGGGCGACAAAGGGCATCCCTGTCTTGTCCCTCTTAAGAGGGGGAAGTAGGGTGTTTTGTTGCCATTGATAATTATCGCTGCCCTAGACTCAGTATAAAGTTTCTTAATTAGATTAAGACTATTACCTGAATATCCGAAGTTTATAAGAGAGGCAACAAGGTGGTCCCATGTAACAGAATCAAAAGCTTTACTTGCATCCAGTGATACTATTGAACTATCATCTTTGTTAACTTTTTTGTTATATTTATCATTATACCACTGGTCTGAAATTGTTAAGAAAACTTTCCTTAGATTAACATTTGAGGACCTTCCTTTCATAAAGCCTGTTTGATCCGGATGAATTATTGTATCTAGTGAAACCTGAATCCTTTTAGCTAGAATGCTGGTCAGAATTTTATAATCAATGTTGAGTAATGAGATGGGCCTGTAAGAGTCAATTAGTTGTGGATCTTTTCCAGGCTTAGGTATAACTATTATTATGGATTCATTAAAATCAGCTGATGGCTCCAACTGTCCATTCCAGAGCCCATTCAGCAGAGCATTTAATGTAGGGGTTATTTCCTCTATGAGGATCTTATAAAATTCGGATGGAAGGCCATCCGGCCCTGCCGCTTTATTATTTGCCATCATTTTAATTGTTTGTCTTATTTCATTTTCTGTAATGGGTTCATTAATTTTAGTTAAACAATTATTTTCTAGTTTTGGGACTGTCAAGGATTCCCAAAATGAGTCCTTGATAGTATAATCAATATGCTGTGCTGAATAAAGCTCCATGAAATAGTCAAGAAAGGCCTTTTGTATATCTTCTGTTTGAGTCCAGATCTGATCTTTATTTTTAATTTTTTTTATAAAGCTTTTGGTTTTGTGATTTTTGTCAATTCTTGCTAGAAAGCTACCCACCTTGTTGCCATACCTATAGAACTGTGCGCAAGATTTTATATTTTCTCTAATCTCGTTTTGCATGAGGTAGGTGTCTCTGTCTTTTTTAGCCTGAATATATTGTTGCCAGCTATTTGGAGTTTTTGTCTGGATATATCTGGAATATTTATTGATCACGCAGTTGGTTATCTGCTTTTTATATGCGTGTGTTTTTTTATTTTGCTTTATTTGGTATGCCAAAATTTCGCCTCTTAATACGGCTTTTGCGGCGTTCCAGTATATATGAGTTTTGTCAAAAGAGCTGCTATTGAACTGTTTATATTCAGCCCATTTAGATCTTAAGAAATTTATAAACTTACTATTTTTTGCTAGATATTTGGGAAAGAAGAACTGATTAGATTTCGGCATCTTTTGTTTGGGGTCTAATACAATTGAAATGGGGGCGTGGTCTGATATAGTTATTATATCAATAAGTGTCTCCTGAATACAATCTGTTAGCTTTTCTGATATGAGAAAATAGTCTATTCTGGATAAAGTTTTTTTTGATTTCGAGAGGCATGTATATTCTCTCTCATCAGGGTGTCTAGATCTATATATATCAATTAGTTTTAGATCTTGCTGAAACCTTTTTAAAAGAAGAGACTCTCTTTTTCTCCTGGCTATTGTGGATTTATCTAGCGTTTTTTGTCTTATTGCTTGCTCACCGTTATCTCTACTTCTATCAACTGTATTATTGGGAGCAATATTGAAGTCTCCACCAATAATTATGGTATGCGTGGAGTATATTAACAACTTATCTCGCAAGCTTTGCCAGAAGTCAATATCCTCCTCATTTGGACCATATACGTTGCAAATTACAATCTTCCTATGTGCAATTTCAGCTTCTAGTATAATGTACCTTCCTTCCACGTCTCTCACTAGTTTGTCAATTTTATATTCTATTGTTTTACTAAACAGGATGGCCACTCCTTTTTTCCTTTGATGCCCTGTAGTATATATCACCTCTTTCACCCAACCCCCTTTTAGTTTAATAGCCTCTTCCCCTTTTAGGTGTGTTTCCTGCAAAAGCAATATCTGAGCACCCAGCTTTTTCGCGTATCTCAAAATAGCTTTGCGTTTCATGGGTGATGTTATTCCCCCTATATTCCACGAAACTATTTTAAGACTCATTTTCACTAATCTATGGATTTAACTATTATTAACAGGATAGGGTGGTCATAGTAGCACATAGGGAAGAGTTGAAGAGTGGAGTGAGGGAGGGAGAAGAGAGGGAGAGAGGGAGAAAAAAAAAAAAAAAAAAAAAAAAAAAAAACATTTATAAATTACCAAGACTTTATTAGTTCCCCTTACTTCGCTGGGGGTCTTCCTTTTCCCTTCCAGTTTTCCCTTGAAGGGGGATTTTCCTCCATAACTAAATTTTATTCTATACATTTTTCTAAAATCAAAATTAGTATACATTATATTCCTTTATGTGTTAACCTTAAAAGCTAAAACCAATATCAAGAGATTCAGAGAGAACAGGGGCACTGTTCATGTTACAGGGCCTTGTTGTCTTTCTAAGCTATCTTTATGCTCTTTAAGAAACTCGCTTACTTCCTCTGCATCTGTGAATATCCTGTTCCCTGCGGTGGTACTAATGCTAAGTCTGGCAGGGTACAAAAGCCTAACTCTCCACCCGTCTTGTATTAGTTTGGTACATATTGGCGCAAGAGAGCGTCGTTTGTTAGATGTCTCGTAAGAGAAGTCATTAAATAACAAAAGTTTTCTGCCTCTATAGATAATTTCTCCATTTACTTTCCTATAAGCATTCATAATTTTAATTTTTCCCTGAAAATTCAGCAATTTCATGATAACCGGTCTGCCTGCTTTGTTTCTTCCCTCCTCTTGTCTCTCTGAGCCTATTCTATGTATTCTCTCAATTATTATATTTTGAGTTTCGTCTCCAATATTTAATAGAGCCATTAGTTCTACCTCCACAAATCTCTTAAGATCTTTCTCCTGTATGTCCTCTGTTAGGCCAATAAGACGTAAATTATTTCTTCTGGCCCTATTTTCTAAGTCCTCAAGTTTATTTTTCATATTTTCAATCTGGGTGGACATAGTGCGTAGTGTTTGATCCCTCTGTAGGGCCCCATCCTCAATATCCGATATTCTCTGTTCTGCATACGTGAGTCTGGTTGCAAATTGTTTTACTTCAAGTGTTAGTGAGGTGATATTATTTTGAATTAAGTCAAACTTGGGTGTAAATAGTGCGTCAAGCTGCTTAATTAATTCTTCATTGTTAGAACTTTGTGGTAAATTTATTTCCCCCATTCCCCCCTGTGATTCTTGTGAAATTCTATTCCCTTTTTTTTCTTGATTTTTACTTCGGGAAGACATGCTTGGTGAAGTGATTTTGCTTTTGTTTAAGTATTTTTCCATAAATATATGTGACCTCCCCCTTTGCCCCGCAGTTAGGTGATTACCCCTTGTGTTTAAAAAGTGGGACTATATATTGATAAATAGTGCCAGACTGTGTAAGTGATATTGAGGAGTTTTTAGGCCTACCTCTGTTAGTTAGAGGGTGCAGAATATTTTTCCTAGTTAAATTAAATTGTAGACTGCCCCTTTAAGTAGATATAGACGTGCTTATTCGTGTTTGCTATTTTCTTTTCTAACTTGAGCTATCTGAGCTAGGTATATGATATTCAGATTTTATTTGTAGCTAACAAGTATACTGATCTTCTCTAGGCTGCTTTGTACCTTATATTGTTTTATAAAATTACAACACACCAAAATAGCCTAAATATCTGAATATGAGACATGTATGATATCACTTAAAAAGGAGACACTTGTGAATTTCTAATCCTTATAAAGTGTTAAGCAAGGCTAGCAACGGCTAGTTTGAGACCTGAGATGATTTTTTTTTCTCTTTTCTCCTTCCCTTCCCCTTTTTCTTTCCCTTTTTTTTCTCTTTCTTTTTCTTTCCTTCTTAGGGAATAAAGCTAGCTCAATTATCAATTATCACCTTTGCCTTAAATCTTATATTATTTTGCAAAGTACAACATACCAAGATATCCTAGATGTCTAACAAACATGTGGTATCACTTAATATTGCAAACCTATACATTTCTATCATAATTTTTAGCCCTGTACCGACATTATCAATCAGAAAGAGAGAGCACCAGATAACATGAGTGAAACAACTCTTTTAACCCTGGGTTACCCCCGGGGCATATTCAGTAAAAGTTTCTATAGCCAGTATCCTTATGCAAGGAGGCTAATTGTTCCACTGCTGATATTATTATAGCAGGTGCTGCTTGAGAGTTTTTATAAGTCCCACATCTTTTTGTAGTGAGTAAACAGAGGGAAGAGAAAGAAAGCAGTTCTCTGGGCTTTCTTTTTCCTTCTTCACTTCCTTTTCCCCTTCCTTCTCTTTCTTCCCCTTCTCTCACTTCTGCTCTCCTTCTTTCCAACAGCAGGCCCAGTTAGTAGACTATGCTTTTTTTTTCTTTTTTCTTTTCTTTCTTTGAAAAAAAGTCTCCTTTTCTCTTTCCTCTCTCTTTCCCCTTTTAGACAAATTGCTTGCTTTACTTTCCTTTGTAAGTGCTCTCTTTACCCTGTTTTCTTACAGGGGAGACATTAAATGTTCATAATCTGGTACTCTTCATTCAGGACTTTTGCTCTTCAGGGGATTACACTGCACTAGGAGGGTTGAGGGGGGGGATGAGTAACCTATGTCAGGCCCTACTCTTGCAGGAGCTCCAATATGTTCACAGTCTGGCTCTACACCTGACACCCCCCCCCCCCCTCTACCAATTGTATGCAGACATTGTTTCAGCAAAGTTATTAAAGAAAAAGACAAATCCAAACTTATCTTATTCTGTAGCGATGATTCTGGTAACTGTGGTTTCACCGCTCAGCAGGACTTTCTCTCCTGCTGATCCTCCAAGTATATGGACTTGCTGGCAGGTCGAGGTGATGTTGTGCTCAGGATCCCTTTAGCCTGTGTCCTGAGCTGGCCGACAAGGAACACTTGTCTCCTTTCCTCCTGGGGCAAGAAGTTGATATATGTGACACCTTTCCCACTGCTATATCCGCTCACCAGCTGCTCCTTGGGTCCTGGCGGGCAGCGTGTGTCACTAGGGGCTCTTTAGGCAGCCACTGTAGATGGGCCTAGTAGGCCGGTGACAATAGGCTCTGCAGGGCTGTCGGCCTCCTTAATGGCAGCTACGGGTCCTGGGCTGGGTGGTTGCGGCCCGCCTATAGGCACTCGATGCCGCGGCTTCTTTCTTAGGCCTCTGGAAGCAGGCAGCGTACTACACACGCGTCTGCTTGCTTAGCCCCTCCTACCGGAAGTCATCGGGGCTGTAGCTGTTTATAACTCTGATTAGGTCAGGCAGCACTGCACAGTTATTAGCATCAGCTGCCATGTTTTTGTCTTTCAGTGTATGCATCGACAATGCAAATATTGTGTTATATTTAGACTTATTGTCCGTGAACCAAGTGAATATACAGTAAATCTTTACAGATCACTCAAACTGAAGTTGAGTAAATGAAACCTGTTCTGTTTATAGGGAGAATGAAGGCAATGTTATTACCATGCTCCCTTCCTCAAAAGTGTCAACCAATGACAAAGGAACACTAAAGATTTGCCACAAACAACTTAAACTGACAGGGGGAAAAGAGGAACAGAATTGCTAACAGAAGGCAGACTCATATGTAAAATACAAACAGAGACTCGCAGAATACTCACACATTAGCAGATGATAAGGGACAAGGTAAGGGGCAAAGGAGAATTAGACTTTCAGGTACAAGAGCAATAAAGAGGCAGTCAGAAAGGAGAAAGAGAGACAGACAAAGGAAGCAGGGACCAGAGGGGCATAGGTAGAAATCATAGATTGACTAGAACTGTTTTAAAGGAGAGCTACTAAACTGACACAAGGTCAAAGAATAAAAGGTACAAGTAATGAGGTCACCCAGAATGGGGGGTGGGGGGGCACTAGCCCCCATGTGCCTCAAAATGTGATGACTCATGGTTTTCCTAACGCTATTCTGCTCAGGCCTTCCCTGCACTACCCGGTCATTCCAATCCCATCCACAACACGCCCTAACTCCACCCACTGAACGCCACGGACCTACCCTCTCTCACAGCTTGATCTCTGATGAGCAAATGAACATGAATAAAACTGTTTTAATGATTAAAAAAAAAGTATATATTTATATATATATATATATATATATATATATATATACTGTATATACACACATACACATATATAAAAATCCAGAAATAAATATTTATTAGACGCACTGCCTGTAAGGCAGGTTTATATTCTATGGACACAGTCTACTCCGGAATTTTTATTGTTTAAAAAGATAGATAATCCCTTTATTACCCATTCCCCAGGCTTGCATATTAATATACATTTTACCTATTTGATTACCTTGTATCTAAGCCTCTGCAGACTGCCCCCTTATCTCATTTCTTTTGACAGACTTGGATTTTAGCCAATTAGTGCTGACTCATAAATAACTCCACGCGAGTGAGCACACACAAACTAGTGCTGTCTAACTGTGAAAAACTGTCAAAATGCACTGAGATAAGAGGCGGCCTTCAAGGGCTTAGAAGTTTGCATATGAGTCCTACCTAGGTTTAGCTATCAACAAAGAATACCAAGAGAATAAAGCAAATTTGATGATAAAAGTAAATTGGAAAGTTGTTTAACATTGCGTGCCCTATCTGAATCATGAAAGTTTAATTTTGACTAGACTGTCCCTTTAATTTGTTTGTTGTAACCAATCAGAGACAGCTATAAGTGAGTTCCTGCATCGATCAAACAATTACCGTAAAGAATGTTGCAGGGTTGAGGTCCTGGGTCCCACAGGACGCACTCCATCCTTTTTGTGGCACCAGAAAACCACTATGTTAAATAACAGCCAAAATTCACAAACTAAATAGTGAAAGTGAAAAGTAAAGTTTTTTGTTTACTGCACATAATTAAACATTTTATGGCAAATTAAATTTTAATTTTAATGTCCTTTTAAGATTCAAGAAAACACAGCAAATACTTCTTTACAAGATATAAATAATCTTTATGCAGTTTGTAATTGACAGCATTTTCTAATTGCTTTCTGGCCTCTATACTCTGACACGTGGCTGTTATAATTTTATGGAAGTTTGAGTTATCTTTGCTGCGTGGCACTTATCACGTGCATGTTGTAATTAATAGACAATTAGACAGTATAACGGTATCATTACCGGGCTCTAGTCTCTAATCGTATCCTTCCTCTCTGTCTGTTTTATTTTCCTGTTACAGAGACCACAAACTCTGTCTGGCCACAGGTCACCCTTCTGTTCCCAGCAATGGTGGTGCAGATCCATAATAATATTGTCTCTGTGTACAGTAGTGGATTCATGCTGTGTGCTGCCCAATGATCCGATCGATTGCTGTTTATAAAATTCACATTATTTCACACAACTGGGGGAACATTGTACAGTATGTTGCGAGCACATGAAAAACAGTTTATATCGTTTGATGTCTTCAGTAAAATCTCAGTCAAGTGCTATCAAAAGAGATGTTTTATTGAAGCAAAAATGTTACATTATTCTTTTTTTTCTGAAGTCAAAGACTGCAGTACTTAAAGGGACATGAAACCCAAATTATTTCTTTCATGATTCAGATAGAGCATTACATTTTAAACAACGTTTCATTTTACTTGTATTATAAAAATTGCTTTATTCTTTTTGTGTCCTTTGTTAAAGGAGTTGCATAATGCGCAACTGCGGGCAAGTTTTACACATTGGGTGAGCCAATGACAAAAGGGCATTTATGTGCAGCCACCAATCAGCAGCTAGCTTCCAGTGAATTGTTGCTCTAGAGCCTATCTAGGTATGCTTTTCAACAAAGGATACCAAGTGAACAATGCATTTTAGATGACTAAAGTTGTTTAAAATTGCATGCTCTGTACAAACCATGAACATTTAATTTTGATTTTACTGTTCCTATAAAGGGACATGATATTTAAAATGTTCTTGTTCCATCAAAAAAAAAAAAAAAAGATTATTTTGAAATGTGCTTAGTTTTTTTTTAAATTAATATTCCATCAATTAATAAACAAACTATTTCTTTGTAACCTGTCCCTGTCAACCAGTGAGCAATAAATACACACCCTATTAATTTCACTTTAAATTTAACCTGTTTTTGTATCACCTTTTTCACGTTTACTGCTCCTTCATATACATAATATATGACCCTTTGATATTTAATTTTATTTTCTTTCTTACTTATGTGTTCAGCTAGCTCCCAGTAGTGCATTGCTGCTAAAGCTAAAAAGGATATAAAGGGAATTAACTCATAATAGAAGTAAATTGGAAAGTTGTTTACTGGTGTGTAATAAATATATATACAGTATATATGAGCAGCAGTGCAATAATGGGAGCTACATCTGGTGAGCCAATCACAGGAGGCATATGTGTGTATCCACTAATCACTCTCCTATACATACCACATTCTTCTTGATAAAGCCTGCTTGCGAAATGCGTAGACGTTACCTAAGTTATAATTGAGAACTGGACAACAGCTCTTTCATCCCCTGCATAATCTCAGATCTATTGGAGTACAGGGGAACAGAGTGTAATCAAACGGCCGTTTGTATACCGAAGTCTAAGTTCCTGTCAACACGATGGAGCGTGCACCGCAAGTATTTACCCTAAGAAGCTGCCGCTTAAGCAGACACAGGGGCCAAAGATATTCCTAGATGAGGAAAAGTCTAAGTTCCTGTTAACATGCAGAAGCGTGCACCGCAAGTATCTATCCTAAGAAACTGCCGCTAAATTAAACAGCGTCCAAAGATATTCTTAGTAGAGGATAAGTGTGTGACACAGAAATCCTATACACGCAGGAGCGTGTTTGAGGTCTTCAATTCCAGGCATATCTTGTATCGTACAAGTTGGGAAGACAGAAAAAAGATCCAATATTTTACCGGTAAGATAAACTGAAATACCATTGGACACTGAAAGTGTCAGAAGATCCGGTAAGCTCTCATATAAATTGACTCATAACAGTGAAAACTCGTAAGCATTGATATTATTGCACTCCGCAAGAAATAATAGACACTCAAATGCAGTAAGATTGTTGTTCATTTAACCAGCGTCAGTATTAACAACATTGTATCAGACTGCCCAAAAACAGATGCACCCAAGTTAATACAAATATCGAATTATTATAATATCCTAGGTGGAAATTTTGTTACAAGTATCTTGCTATTTTAATATCTTATGATTTTTATTTTTATTATAAGTTTTAACAAGGTGGAATTTATATTAGAGTCTAATATCATTATATTGTATATACACATTTTTACAAATTGAAGGGAGACGTCCCGCTGTATGTTTTAAAGCTATAAATAAATTGTCTTATTTTTTGTATCAAATTGTATATCATCTCAAGATTATCCTTTTAGCTGTTCTAGCGCTCCTAAACTAAATCCTTTGGCCTTGTATACATGTAATTTTTTGGTTAATCTTAGGGAAGATTACCAGTGAGGGAGCATAAGGTTATTTACTTGGCGCTCTACTTAGATTATTTTTAGATTAACTTTCAATAAAGGATACCAAAAGAACAAAGTCAACAGAAATCAATTGAAAAGATTCTTAAAACTGTACTCAATCTGAGCCAATAATTTAACTTGCTGCTTTATTAATACTGCACATTATATTTCAAATAGGAAATATAAGAAACTAGTAATAATAAATATTATTCCTCAAAATATATGATAATATTATAGCCATTGTGCACGTTATTTTTATAGTTCAGTGACAAAAGTGATATATGTGATATTTTATTTATCTGTTGTTCTTAAGTAAAATATTACATACTAAGACATGTGTTGATTTCATCATTAGTAACAGTTTCATTCCATTACAATTAGTTTCACTTATGATGGCAGAGGTTAAAATAAAGTATTAAACTGGGCATCTACACTATGAGCAACCATTTGGAATCTGAAGACTATGATGTAGATTATGAGCAGAGAAGATCTGGCCAAAATAAGCAATCGCCTCCATAATGGTCTTGGAATCTGTGTGATGCCCCTCCAAGGCTGACGTTTGATCCCTACCAGTCCCCACCTGATTGCAATCTTTGGGGACCTTCTCAAAACATTATGCGGATGAGCTTTTAAGCCAAGATCAATAAAACAACTTCTGTTCTATATACAAAATGAAAAGGATAACTGAATAGCCAGTGAATAACGTGGTTACATGAAAGAGATACATATATTTAATTATTTAGTGCTAAAATGTAAAGTTTACCCAACACTAATGGCCGGATTATCAGGAAGAACTTGCAGATATGGAGAGAAATCACGTAAAATTGCTTTGTTTTTTTGAGGGTTATAATGAAATGTATGTGTCTCTCCTTCATAGCAAGAACCCTACGTAATGAGATAAAAATCTCTCAAGCTAAAATTTGTCTTTATAAAATTATTTGAGGGACATCACAGTACAAGAGATATCTTGGATAATCTCACAAGACCAGAGATCTTTATAGAACCAGGCACTAGGTATCCATATCAAAGTTTAAACTGACTTAAAGGGCCACTAAACCCAAAATCTTTCTTTCATGATTCAGATAGAACATACAAATTTAAACAACATTACAATTTATTTCTATTATTTATTTTGCTTCATTTTTGAGATATCCTTATTTGAAGAAAAAGCAATGCACATGGGTGAGCCAATCATGTGAGGCTTCTATGTGCAGCAACCAATTAGCAGCTACTGAGCATATCTAGATATGCTTTTCAGGAAAGAATATCAAGAGAATAAAACAAATTAGATCATAGAAGTAAATTAGAAAGATGTTTAAAAATGCATTCTCTTTCTAAATCATGAAAGAAAAAATGTGGGTATCATGGCCCTTTAAAGGCAAATGAAAGATCATTGGCTGTTAAGAAAAAACATCTCTATTGGCCAAATGGAAAATTTTCTACAAACATATTAAAAAAAAAACCTTTTAAAATTTATCTTGTTTCTTATTTTTAATTTTGTCCTTCACAAGTTTATAACAACACTAATATATTCTGTGATAGGTAATGCGTGAATTCCAGAATTGTATTTGTGCACTAAGTTCACTAAGCTTCCAAACTGGTGATGCATACATGACTTATAAGTATGTTTTATAGATGAATAGAAATATTGTTAATCTATTTGTTACCTCATAATTCACACTTATATTTTGATTAAAAAAAAATGTTCAGTGAAATGGGGTTACAAGACTTCTCTATGGGTTTTACAAAATGAACAGTTACTTAGATTCCTTCAAAGTGCTGCACGTTGCCTTCATCAGCTATACACTAGACTGTGATTACTTAGAGTGGACAGATTCATTTACAGCTAGCTCTAATTGATTACAGTTAAAGGGATATCAAATCCCAAATTTCATGATTCAGATGGAGTATGCAATTTTAAACAACTTTCTAATTTACTTCTCAAATCTTCTTCTTTCTCTTGGTATCTTTTGTTGAAAAGCAGGTATGTACACATATCTGGAGCACTATATGGCAGCAGTTTTGCAAGAATGTCATCCATATGCAAGAGCACTAGATGGCAGCACTAGGTATCTCTTCAACAAAGAATACCATGGGAATAAAGCAATTTGATAATTAAAGTAACTTAAAAAAAATAAAAGTTTTGGGTTTCATATCACTTTATAGAAGATGCTCTCTATGGTTGTCAAATACTTTTGCAAATTAACAATAAAATAACATTTTTAAATTATGTTAATATTTTTATTATATATGTACTGTAGGTCTTTTGTAGTTAAAGGGACAGTCTACATTTAAGTCATCTTAAAGTCCTCTCTTAGATTAAGCTGGAAATAGCCTCTTGCACCTTTTCTATATCATGCAGCAGTAATAGTAAAAAAGTTATTTTAAAATGAATATTGTTACTGGCCACTTTAAAATGGCTGCCAAGCTTCACCCACTGATGACATCACCATATGGGCAGGATATGGCATCTAGTCACAAAAAGCTCACTAAAAGCTCACTAGTTGGATTTAACAGACTGTCAATGCTATTCAGCAGAGTGCCTAGATATAGCCCAGGTTGTGATGTCATCAGTGGGCAGAGCTTGCAGCAATTTTAAAGTGGCCAGAAAAAATATTCATTTTATAATAACTTTTTTACCGTTCCTGCTGCATGATATAGAAAAGGTGCAGGAGGAGGTTATTTGCAGCTTAATTTAAGGTTAAGGTAAGACTTTAAGATGACTAAGGTGTAGACTGTCCCTTTAAGTGCATAATTGATTATATAACTATGAATATATAAAATGATGACTGTAGAATGACCTGAAAGTGAAAATGAAAATGTCATGATTCAGAAAGAACGTGCAATTTGAGATTGTTGAATCAAATGTTTAGTTATGCACAAAGAAATAACTTTTCAATATATTTTCAATTTAATTTAGCTCTGAAATTTTGCTCTGAAAATTGAGCAATTTATAATTCTCAAAACTTGAAACGTACCTCACTGACTTCTCAAGACTAACACTGTTACATATCTGTTCCTAATTAGTTTAATGCACTTTATGCTAACTTTATGACTGTAGCTAGCCTTGTTGTCAGTGGACTAAAGACCTGATTGGCTCCTCCAAATAAGACAAATGATTGGTGGAGTTTGGCTATTGAAAAATAATTGCAGTAAAATGGATGTTAATTTGTTTACATTACGATTAAGACTTGGCTGATATGTTATTGTAAAACAACACAAAAGAAATGTCTTGTTATTACAAGGTGTTTACTGTTTCTTTAATTCTTCCTTAAAGGGCCATGAAACCCACATTTTTTCTTTCATGATTTAGAAAGAAAATGTAATTTTAAACATCTTTCTAATTTACTTATATTATCTAATTTGTTTTATTCTCTTGATATTCTTTGCTGAAAAGCATATCTAGATATGCTCAGTAGCTGCTGATTGGTTGCTGCACATAGAAGCCTCGTGTGATTGGCTCACCATGTGCATTGCTTTTTTTTAAACTAAGGATATCTAAAAATGAAGCAAAATAAATAATAGAAGTAAATTGTAATGTTGTTTAAATTTCTAGTCACTATCTGAATCATGAAAGAACGATTTTGGGTTTAGTGGCACTTTAAAGAGACATTATAGCTTAAAAAATAATGCTATATTTAGTTAGACCATTTTATCTTTCCATGGGTTTCCCCTGTGCCAGTCCAAGTAGGAAAGTATTTAGTAAGTCAACCAGGAGCAGCCATATATATATATTTACTCGAATTAGTGGTCGCACCCTTACGTGGAGTATATTGCAGGAATGCACATTTTTCTTATGTGTTTAACCCTCTTATCCATAGTATAATAAGGGTTTAATTACTAAATGAATCAGTATAATTTTCCCAGCATTGAATTTATACATTGTGTCTGTACATTTTATTTGGGATTTAAAATCGATTTGCAGTTTCTTTTTAGCTGCCTGAAAGTAAGAAATATTTAAACACAATGTGCAGTATCTATTTTAATTAGATGTCTGAACAGCTCCTCTCTTTAGTCAGACAGCAAGTCATGTGTCTCTGACAGGCTCACAATGTATGAACGTCTCATAACTGCACCTTCAAAACCATATTGCAGTTAATAGCATCCCATACAGAACAAGAGATTTGGCAGCAAGTTGACATTTCTCAGGGACAGGGCAGATGCGAAGGGGGCGGCAGCAGCACGGAGCCCTCTTCAGTGGTTACCTTAAGTGTATATTTAAATCACTAAGCTGCTGTTATTTTAATCATTGTGAACACAAAATGTACAGAGCGATAGCAGGGAAGCTTGTGGACATCCAAACTTCATTAGTGTAAAGTGTATTATTAAATGAGATTGCAATGACAAGGTGACATGCAGTTATATGTGGCTTGCAAGGGGGCTCTCAGTGACAAATGATTGGCAGTTCTATAAATCATGCAATGGTATAGATCCATGAGTAGCATAGCAGATTGCAATGACATGAGAGGCCAGTAATGATATGAGGGCAGTGCAAGGACATGAGAGGCCAGTAATGATATGAGGGCAGTGAATGGACACAAGAGGCCAGTAAAGATATGAGGGCAGTGCAAGGACATGAGAGGCCAGTAATGATAGGAGGGCAATGCAAGGACATGAGAGGCCAGTAATAATATGAGGGCAGTGCAAGGACATGAGAGGCCAGTAAAGATATGAGAGCACTGCAAGGACATAAGAGGCCAGTAATGATATGAGGGCACTGCAAGGACACGAGAGGCCAGTAATGATATGAGGGCACTGCAAGGGCATGAGAGGCCAGTAATAACATGAGAGGCCAGTAATGACATGAAAGGCCAGTAATGATATGAGAGCAGTGCAAGGACATGAGAGGCCAGTAATGATATCAGGGAGGTGAAAGGACATGAGAGGCCAGAAATGATATGAGAGCAGTGCAAGCTCATGAGAGGCCAGTAATGATATTATGGCACTGCAATGACATGAGAGGCCAGTAATGTCATGAGAGGCCAGTAATGATATGTGAGGCCAGTAATGACATGAGTGGCCAGTAATGACATGAGAGGCCAGTAATGATATGAGAGGACTGTAAGGACATGAGAGGCCAGTAATGATATGAGAGCAGTGCAAGGACATGAGAGGCCAGTAATGATATGAGGGCAGTGCAAGGGCATGAGAGGCCAGTAATGACATGAGAGGCTAGTAATGACATGAAAGGCCAGTAATTATATGAGAGCACTGCAATGATATTAAAGGCCAGTTATGATACGAGGGCAGTGCAAGGACATGAGAGGCCAGTAATGATATGAGGGCAGTGCAAGGACATGAGAGGCCAGTAATGACATGAGAGGCCAGTAATGATATGAGGGCAGTGCAAGGACATGAGTGGCCAGTAATGACATGAGAGGCCAGTAATGATATGAAGGCAGTGCAAGGACATGAGAGGCCAGTAATGATATGAGGGCAGTGCAAGCTCATGAGAGGCCAGTAATGTTATCAGGGCAGTGCAAGGACATGAGAGGCCAGTAATGATATAAGAGCAGTGCAAGGACATGAGAGGCCAGTAATGATATGAGAGGACTGCAAGGACATGAGAGGCCAGTAATGATATGAGGGCAGTGCAAGGGCATGAGAGGCCAGTAATGATATGAGAGGACTGCAAGGACATGAGATGCCAGTAATGATATGAGGGCAGTGCAAGGGCATGAGAGGCCAGTAATGATATGAGGGCAGTGCAAGGGCATGAGAGGCCAGTAATGATATGAGAGGACTGCAAGGACATGAGAGGCCAGTAATGATATGAGGGCAGTGCAAGGACATGAGAGGCCAGTAATGATATGAGGGCAGTGCAAGGACATGAGAGGCCAGTAATGATATGAGGGCAGTGCAAGCTCATGAGAGGCCAGTAATGATATGTAGGCAGTGCAAGCTCATGAGAGGCCAGTAATGATATGAGGGCAGTGCAAGCTCATGAGAGGCCAGTAATGATATGAGGGCAGTGCAAGCTCATGAGAGGCCAGTAATGATATGTAGGCAGTGCAAGCTCATGAGAGGCCAGTAATGATATGAGAGGACTGCAAGGACATGAAAGGCCAGTAATGATATGAGAGGACTGCAAGGACATGAAAGGCCAGTAATGATATGAGGGTAGTGCAAGGACATGAGAGGCCAGTAATGATATGAGGGCAGTGCAAGCTCATGAGAGGCCAGTAATGATATGTAGGCAGTGCAAGCTCATGAGAGGCCAGTAATGATATGAGGGCAGTGCAAGGACATGAGAGGCCAGTAATAATATGAGGGCAGTGCAAGCTCATGAGAGGCCAGTAATGATATGAGGGCAGTGAATGGACATGAGAGGCCAGTAATAATATGAGGGCAGTGCAAGCTCATGAGAGGCCAGTAATGATATGAGGGCAGTGCAAGCTCATGAGAGACTAGTAATGATAATAGGGCAGTGAGAGTACATTATAGTCTCATAATGACATGGGGGTTTATAATGACTTGCAGGCACACAAGGACACAAGAGCCTACAATGACATGAGAGTACAGTAATGACATGAGGGCGGTGCAAGGACACTAAAGCCTAATAATCAGCTAAGAGCCTATAATAACATGAAAGTACAGTAATGATATGCACTCTATTTATTGCATTAGACCCTTGCAGTGACCAGTGTAACACATGAGAGCTTATGAGAACATCACAACCTTGTAATGACATAAGAGACTCATAATGACATAAGGACCTGAAATGACGTACATGCTAGCAATACAATATGTACCTGCGATAACAAGAGAGTCCTACAAACATATGCAACACCTGGGTATACAAGACTCACACGGACACAATACAATAAAACAAAAATCTTTAGTTATATAGAACCTCAACTGAAGTGTTATTTGCAGTAAAAGAAGAAGCCAAGGACAAATAATGTTTACATTGTTGCAAAACTGGTAAATAAAAATGAGTTTAAAGAGACAGTAAACACCAAATATGTTATTGTTTGAAAAGATAGATCATCCCTTTATTTATCATTCCCCAGTTTTGCAAAACCAACACTGTTATAGAAATATACTTTTAACTCTGTAATTACCTTGTATCTAAGCCTCTGCTGACTGCCTCCTTATCTCAGATCCTTTGACAGACTTGCATTTCAGGCAATTAGTGCTGACTCTTAAATAACTTCAAGTGCATGAGTACAATGTTATCTATATGATACACATGAACTAACTCCTTCTAGGTGTGAAAAACTGTCAAATGCAGAGGCGGCCTTCAAGGGCTTAGAAATCAGCATATCAGCCTAGAGGTTTAGCTTTCAACTGAGAATAACAAGAGAACAAAGCAAATTTGATGATAATGCCCTATCTGAATCAAAAAAGTTTAATTTGGACTTTACTATCCCTTTAATAATACATCATTGACAATGATACAAGACAAATCAATTACATAAAAAAAAATCCCCTTTGGCATCAAATCACACGTTGTGTCTCCACCTTATATAGAGAAGTGAATCCTGGCACCTCTTGGGTATACAGTAATACAAATCTTTTACTTTTATATATATAAAAAAATAATAATAATAATTAAAGCCCCTAACAATAGTATTCTGAAACTTAAGAATTTCCTTCCTTAGAAGAAATATGTCAGAGCCTTTTCATTCACCCTTGAAAAGCAACACAACGAGCTTTTTCCTTCAGCTGCTCGCTTGGTAAATCTGAGAGACAATCTTTATTATTTCTGTCTCAGGGAATTCTGCAGCATAAAATCTGGGAGAGACACAATGCGCTCTGCCTCTCATAACTAACATTGATTAGAGCAGGGAGGGAGGGTCTTTCATCTGTCACAATAAAAGTGTTTTGTATGGCAGCTTACTGACCTGTGAGAGAACTTGCTTAGAGGAGGGTGAGAAGAAAACAAACATTGGAATAATTTCAGGTTTAGTTGCATGGACAGAAAAGATTAAGCCAACTGGAAATCTCTACAGTGATAAACATCTTTGGGTTCTGTGTGGATATCAATTCTTACTGCAAATTAAACCCAAGAGGGTCCATAAAGAGTTTCATAATGGTTTCAGTCAAATGGTGCAGTTCTACTATATTAAACCTGTCATTCGACCCTCCTAACAGGCCAGATTTTCAGGAATACCTTGGATGAGAGCAGGTAAAATAAACATGGTTACTAATCAGCTGATTATTTCACCTGTGTCCTAGTTCAGATATCCTCAAAATATGTCCTGTTAGGGACGTCTGAGGACAGGTTTGGAAACCCCTGTACTATATCAACCAAGTGTTTATTTAATGGACCATTAAATACAATATATTTGCATAATAAACAACCACATTAGAAAAAAGACAATGCAATAGCACTTAGTATGAATTTCAAATGAGTAGTAGATTTTTTTTTCTGGCAAATTTCTAAGTTTTTCCATTTCCCTCCTGTATCATGTGACAGCCATCAGCCAATTACAAAATGCATATACTTTTATACTGGGAATTTGTGCACATGCTCAGTAGCATCTGGTGTCTCGGAAAGTGTGCATTATAAAAATGTGCACATTTAGATAATGGAAGTAAATTGGAAAGTTGTTCTATCTCAATCATGAAACTTTAATTTAACTTTATTATCCCTTTAAAGAGCATAGGTTTAAAGGGGCATTGTAGAGCAGGGGATCATGATATGAAATTGTAGGTCATCAAAAAAATAAAAATAAAAAAAATCCCCAGGTTCAGTGTTCTCTCTAAAGCCACATTTTGTGAGCTGTCCAGCAGTGAAACAGTTAATAAGGGAACCATACCTTGCGATCTGCATTGTATAGTCCCTGTTTAATTTTTAAAAATGTTAAGAGGAATGCTGTGCTGCAGATGAATTAAGCCTCACTTTTTAGGAAGATATCATAATGTATTGCAGAATCTCAATATTTTCTTACGGGATTAAATGCCCTACATCTCCTGAGTGTCTGCTTGTAACATAATTAAGTAATAACTTAACACTTAACTTAACTTAACAGTTGAACTTTAATAACTTTGTCAAATAAAACCTCGACACATTAGGTGGGTGAAAGACCCATGAGTCGTATTTATTAATACCAGCAATGGGAACTGACAACGACAGGTAATAAAACATGGGTGGCGGCAATCGGGGCCTACATGACTAACTATATAACCCCTTCTAGAAAGATGGCCAGGGGACACTGCTGCAGACCACAAGGCGGAGATACTCAACGCAGCTTTGAAATATAAAGGGGGTTCTCGGCCCGTCAATAACCAGCCAGAGCACGCCCAAGCTACCGAGCCTGTGGCGTCACCCTGACTGCAATGGCCGTCATTCAAACCTCCTTCCAGCCTGCAGCCGTGATCCTGAACACCCGCCAGAGTAGGGTGCCAACGTTAGAAACTCCAAACCTGTAGGTCCTGCCTTGACTTGTCGAACAGCATGTTAATAACTGGGGAGCTCAAGCTACCGTCCTTGGACTTAAAGAAGTAGTTTGAGTAATCTTCTTCCTGCCTCAGACACCTAGCCTTGTATAGAGACACTAACATAGAATGATTGCTGCCTTTTCAACAGATATAACAATTGCAAATTATAACAAATGCATAACAGGGATGGGAGGGTGGGGAAAGAGCTTCCAGGGATCCACCGGAACAAAGAAGAAGTGGACTCCCTGCACATCCCATATATAAGGTTGGTAAACCCCTCCCAACACAATGCAACATTGTAACAAACACACACACACAGCAGCAGCACTCACTCAACCAGGCCTTAACCCTTAGCTACGCTCTGGGCTTATCACCCTGCACTTCCTAAATCCAGTGCACAGCTGTATCTCCAGCAAAGGGCATTATAGATTTAAAGGATCAGTAAATACAGTAGATATGCATAATCAACAGATGCATGGTAACAAGACAATGCAATATAATTTAGTCTGAACTTCCAATGAGTAGTAGATTTTTTTCTGACAAATTTTAAAGTTATATCTATTTCCACTCCCCCTGTATCATGTGACAGCCATCAGCCAATCACAAACGCATATACGTATATATTCTGTGAATTTTTGCACATGCTCAGTAGGAGCTGGTGACTCAAACAGTGTAAATATAAAAAGAATGTGCACATTTTGTTAATGAAAGTCAATTTGAAAACTGTTTAAAATCGCATGCTCTATCTGAATCTTCAAAGTTTAATTTTGACTTGAGTGTCCCTTTAAATGTTAGATTACATGTGTTTCCAATTTTATAAAGGCATAAGGAATTAAACCTCCTATTTGCAATTCTATTTACTGATAATGTTAATACAAGATCAACCCTTCCCAAGCCTGGCCCCTTCCTCCAACGATAAACCTAGAACCCACACTAGACCAAGCCTTTACATTTGTAGCAAAGTTGCCACTCCGCATAGCTAGACGTTAACTCTTAGGTGTGCTCCTGATTTATAAGGTGCCTTCCACTTGCACAGAAGACAAGAAGAGAAAGTATTTTTTTTTTATAAATATTTTTTTTTTAAATTATCATTTTTATACAAGCTACGGTTGAGGGGCTACAGTATAGTCTTCTATATGCCTCATTTTCATCAAATTGTTTAATATTTGGTTGTATACCATGCATGTTTACTTCCTGCTAACATATTGTAGATATGTGCAATTTGTTTCGGATCGATTCGGAAATTCGGCAAATTCGGAGATTCGGATCGAACCGAATTTCCGAATTAAAAAACTACTGAATTTACCGAATAAATCCGAATTAGTTTGGATTTATTCGGTAAATTCGGATGGCCATGGATTACACTAGTATTGTACAGTATATTAGGTTATATCACTCTGCTATGGGTTACACCTAATATACAGTACATAATACTAGTCTAATACACAGCACACATACCGAAATTCCGAATTTCCGAACCGAATCGAACCGAATCCAGCCAAATTTTTTTGAATCCGAATGAATCCGAAACGAATCCGAAACGAATTAATTCGAAGTTTTCCGAATTCAAATCGATCCGAAACGAAATTCGAAAAACTCCGAATCGATCCGAACCGAACCGAATTTTTCGATCATGCACATATCTAATATATTGCAGAATTTTTTTTTATATATACAATTTATCATTTTATATTACCATCTCAAAGTGTTTAATGTTGCTTTAATCTTCCCTAATCCTTTATATTTTACCATTTGAATCACACAGAGACGCCCCTTTACAATACAGCTGACAGATAAAATAGTGTGTTTTTCTTTTATGATTCTTATTCATTACTGATTTTGCTGGGAGGATAGAATGTATTTTTATGGCTATGTGTGATCACTTAGGTTTGTGTCACCTGTGCAAGTATAATAAATTACCTATATCCTGCAAAACATTGCTCATTTGAACTTGATTTAAACAGCAGCATTTATCTAGTTCCAGTTCACAGAATTTCTGAAATCTGTCCACTGATCAACATGGCCTGTCCTGATTTGAAATGCTTATACATTACTACTTTATACACTGTGGTGCAAACAAAAAACGCATATATTTTCAAACGCATTGCAATGCCGAAAAAGGATAATGAAAGGAAGATAAAGTGCTGCAGGTTTGTGAGTAAATATCTTATTTAGCTCTATTCTTTGCTGCAGCACTTCTGTGCAAATCTGTAAGGAGAGATTCATTGACCTTATAAAGCTGTAAGAAGAAGGAATACAAAAGGGAATTTGCTATGTAGTTCTCTGTAAATAAAGAAAAGAAAGGCAGGGGAATGTTGTCTAAATACATTAAAGGGACATTTTATATATACACAGTACATATTGTATATATCAGCAAATTACAAATGAATTGCATACAAAAGGAATATTCTAAAAGTAGTAATACCCATATGCTAAATCACTTTAAACGTGATTCAGCAAAACTGTAAAAAGCTGACAAGAAAATATCACCTGAGCATCTCTATGAAAAAAGGAAGAAATTTTACCTTACAATTTCTTTATTTCACAATAGTAAATGTAGCAACCAATCAGCAAGCACTATCCAGGGTGCTGAACAAAAAATGGGACGGCTCCTAAGCTTACATTTCTGCTTTTTCAAATATAGATACCAAGAGAACTAAGAAAAAATTATAATAGTAATAAATTAGAAAGTTACTTAAAATTGCTAATCTACCTGAATCATTAAAGAAAAAATTTGGGTTTATTATCCCTTTAATGCAAGTGTAACTTTTTATTGCATTTAAATAATGTTTTATGGTTTTATAGATAATTCAAATATTTCTAAACTACTCATGCTCTGTATCTTTAATTCATAAACTGGTTTCCTTTCTTGTAAGATAGCTGCATTTATAGTTTTATGTAATTATTTTATTATATATACAGGTGGCCCTCGTTTTACAACGGTTCAATTTACACCGTTTCAGAATAACAACCTTTATTTCCAGTCATGTGACTGCTATTGAAAAGCATTGAGAAGCAGTGCATTTATTAAAATAGCCAGTAGGTGGAGCTGTCCGCTTGTGTTGCAGCAAAGCCAAGCAAGCTGAAATTAATCAGTTTAACCAGACCTGAGCAATCGAGCAGATTTTAAAGGAACAAGATCATCCTGTCTATAAATCGGTCCAGATTGGAATGCATAGAAAGAACTGTTTGCAGAAAAATGCAAGTGAAGTCTGTGTTGTGTGATTATTTTATTAGGTTTATAATGCTGTTTAGCAAATGTTTTTGTTCATTTAACTTAGTTTAATTATATATTCTGTGTTGTGTGATTATTTAAATAGGTTTATAATGGTGTTTAGCATTTAAAGTCTTCATTTCAAAGCTTTAAAAATAAATGTATTAGGTGTTACTTATGACAATTTTGAGAGGGGCCTGGAACCTATCACCCTCACTTCCCATTGACTTACATTATAAACTGGGTTTCGATTTACAACGTTTCGATTTACAACCATTCCTTCTGGAACCTAACCCCGGCGTAAACTGAGGGCTACAAGTATATATTTATTTTTAGAACTAGATTTCAATGTCTTTAACCAGAGTAAGCGCTCACTATTTTTCTTAAAAAGTTTTGCAATATTTGTATTATTTATTTGGTCCCCTTTTCCTGTAATTTAATTGTGGAAAAAGTAGAATTGCAGCCTCCAAACATTTAACACTGCTATATTCTTCACTACCATTATCTGAGCACTCTAGTGACTCATGAAACTAATGTGCCTATTTTGAATCCCCCCATTAATTGATTGAGTAGCCATGTTCATGCTTTCCTTCAAGCTCGGAATCTTTATTGACGGGCGGGGAATTAGAGTTGAATGTTGTTGATTTTATTGTTTGCTTTTTTTCTTCCTTAGTTAATTTATTCAGTTAGTTGGCATTTCATCTATGGTTTCTGCAGTTATTTCATGGACATCTTGAAACTCAAGATTCTAAATGTTATTCCAATGTAACGTTGAGATGTGATATGACTTGATATTTTCACCACGAGAAGAGACCTGTGTGTCTTTTTTTTCCCCTGTTGTGATATTCTGATCTTTTTCTCAAACTAAATACTACAAAAATAACAATAATAAAAAAGTAATTAAAAAAATAAATTATCATATTATTCTCAAGCTGATCTTTGCTTTAAATACAACATTCTATCAAGCAGCTCTTTAGTGTTTTCTGTCCCAGTAATTAGATTGATTTGCATTATTTTACTAATTCAGAGCAGTCCAGGCACACACACCTCTAAAGTTCCCTTCAATATATGAATCTATTGTCCTTTGCTTTAGCACGGAGCACTGTTAATTTAACTGTAGTTTGTTTACCAGCTTTGGTGTAACTATTTCTGAAAATGTATTGCTTCTTTGTTAGAGAAGGTATTTTAGTGTCATTGTATCTTTGGCTATAATGACTAAAGGGACAGTAAAGTCATAATTAGACATTCATGATTTAGACAGAACATACAATTTTAAACCACTTTCCACTTTACTTCTATAATTTAATTTGCTTCCTTCTATTGTTATCCTTTGCTGAAAGGTTTATCTAGGTAAGGTCAGGAGCAGCAAAAAACCTAGGTTCTAGCTGCTGATTGTTGGCTGCATATATATATATATACCGATTGTCATTGGCTCATCCATGTGTTCAATTAGAAACCAGTAGTGCATTGCTGCTCCTTCAACAAATGATATCAATAGAATGAAGCAAATTTGATAATAGAAGTAAACTAGAAAGTTGTTTAAAATTGTTTGTTCCACCTAAATCATGAAAGAAAAAATTGGGTCTCATGTCCCTTTAAATTATAAAATTATAAAATTATCTGCAGTCTCTCTTTCAGGAGGAGGTATAAAATAGAGGAATATGGGTTTAGCTATATAAATCATGCCGTCACTTGTTATTGCTAAAAACAGAGCAAATAAACAAACCATTTTACTGCATTCACAATTCTATTGTGTTACCATTAAGAAAGTTTGGCAATACCTTAAATAATTGATCAAGGCTAATGTATTAAAGTCATTCATAAAAAGGAAGATAAAGTGAAGTTAACTAATGCATTGTATTATGGTATTGTATGGAGACAATTTATCAAACTGTAGGAAATTTGTTTGAGAGAGAAAAAAATAAAAATGTTTTAATAAAAAATAAATAAAACTTTTACCCAAATGCTCAATGGTATGAAAGTGATGCAGCATAAAATGCTGACTAGAAAATATTACATGAACATCAATATGTAAAAGAGGAAAACGTTGCCTCAAAATTTCTTCAGCTGACTAGAATAAGTGATCTGTAACCAGTTATCCTTCAGATACTCTTTGCACTGCCAACAAAACAACAGATATAAAATTGTATGCTCTGTCTGAATAATGAAGGAAAACTTTTGGGTTTTATGTCCCTTTAAAGGGATGTTACATACAATAAATTATATCTTATTTCTGATGTAAAAATGAGAAGGAAAAAGTTTGATGATGTACTTTTTTTTATTTATTTAAAACTAAGATCAACTGATCAGTGTAATTGCCCTGTGAGTAGTTACTATTCAGCCCCTTTTCCTACTTTCACCTGCATTGCAAATAAAAAACAAATAAAAAAATAAATAAAAAAAAAATCAATCAGCATCATCACAGCTAAGTTCACAAATAACTTTGATGTGATCTTGCAA
The DNA here is from genome assembly GCF_027579735.1 of Bombina bombina. Lineage (NCBI taxonomy): Eukaryota > Metazoa > Chordata > Amphibia > Anura > Bombinatoridae > Bombina > Bombina bombina. The sequence continues at coordinate 279,368,473 of NC_069505.1, forward strand.
CAATCTTACAAAATTTCATCAGAACCAGACTCCAGATTGGAGGCATAAAGGGACACTCAAGTCAAAATGAAACTTTCATGATTCAGATAGAGCACCCAATTGTAAACAACTCTCCAATTTGTCTGCCATTAACAAAATGTGCAGTCTTTTTATATTTACACATTTTGATTTACCAGCTCCTACTGAGCATGTGCAAGAATTCACAGAATATACGTTTATGCATTTGTGATTGGCTGATGGCTGTCACATGATACAGGAGGACTGGAAATATACATAACTTGTATGTCTTTATCGCAATGTACTATTTTCCATAAACATCTTACTAATAATGCTTATATTATAATTTATTTTATGGTGGACTGTTTTTCTTGTGTGTTTTTTCTCATTCTAACCAACTTTGTAACTGGTTGGGTAGTTTCATCTGTTTTACTATTCTAAAACCAAAAATATTAATTTATTTTCTTTAATTATCTTTATTTTTTCATTGTACTAATGTGTATTACCATTTTATGTTTTTGTGTTTTTTTTATATTTATAATAAGAAAATTGGAAAACAACACCTTCTAGGAGTATATGTAGGGCACGGGTCTTGGATCAGCAACATGCAATAGACCATGTCTAAGGACCTGGTATAGGTCAGAAGCGTTGTTTGTTTGATACAAGCCTGAGGACCCTGATGTCTAAATAAAGGTCCTCTTTAAGAAGAAGGTGGCAGTTTTTATTTTATATATATATATATATATATATATATATATATATATATATATATATATATATATATATATATATATATATATATATTTGTATTTTTTATATATTGTGAATGCTACTTCTGTATGATAATCTCAAAGTAGATAAGCATAAGAAAACTTGAGAGAAAAGCCCTCACCAAAAAAGAATTCTAAATAAAAAAATGAATTGTGACGTACATCTACACATCTAGACAGGCCAGACGACAGTGTTTCCCACTAAAACAGGGACTTCTGGGTAAGCACGTGTTAATAAGATTCACAGCAGACAGAATTTTTTAAGGTGTGTCTCCAGCATCTCAATCCACTAGTTAAAGGGATACTGAACCCCAATTTTTTCTTTCATGATTCAGATACAGCATGCAATTTTAAGCAACTTTCTAATTTACTTCTGTTATCAATTTTTCTTTGTTCTCTTGATATCTGTATTTGAAAAAGAAGGCATCTAAGCTAAGGAGCCAGCAAATGTGTGGTTCAGAACCATGGACAGCATTTGTTTATTGGTGCTGTCCAATCAGCAAGGACAACCCAGGTTGTTCACCAAAAATGGGCCGGCATCTAAACTTAAATTCTTGCTTTTCAAATAAACATACCAAGAGAATGAAGAAAATTTGATAATAGGAGTACATTAGAAAGTTGCTTAAAATTGCATGCTCTATCTGAATCACAAAAGAAAAAATTTGGGTACAGTGTCCCTTTAATAACAGGGAGAGGGTAAATTTTTAGTGAGTAATGTGAATGGTATAACATAGGAACTGATGAAACTAGAGATGCTGGTAAAGCTGGAGAGGCTACTGACACCTCCTAGTGAAATCTGCAAACTTTGGATCATATTCACATATGCTTACCCAGAATCCCCTGCTGTAGCACAAACACTGTGTGATTTAAAATAAAAAATTAAAAAGCTATAGAAAAAATAAGTCTGTGCTGTGTCTAGATGTGTAAAAATACTAAAAAAATAATTATTTTAGTAAAAATTATTGCTGGTTGATAGATTTTCTCCCACTGTTTCTCTCCCATAGTTTACTTGGTTATTAGTTAATATCGTCAATACGAGAACATCACAAAAATGAAACGCATTATTCTCCAATAAACATATAAAATTATAAATTAAATATAAAAAGGTAAAAATATAAGATATAAAGAATACAAGAATATATTTATGATTAAATGTTGAGGTCATATGCTTTGTTTATTGGAGATTTATCCACCTCACCCTATGATGTTATAGTGTAGTTCATTATTAATATACATTTTTCATCTCCAGTCTTTTCCAAAATGAGATTTCATTGTTACAGTAATAAATAGCATTTAAGGAAGTATTTATATCAGCATGACTGGGTCTATGGCCCCCAAACACATAAATAGAAAAAAAAATCTGTCTGTAAGAACACTGATGAGACATTCATTACTTGTACATTATGGTGAGTTCTGATATTGCTAATTTCTTTTTAGATTGCTAATCAAATGCTCAAGGGGCTATTTGATGTGCTGTGTAGGTGTTTTAACGCAAACCAATTTATAGAACGCTATGGTAATACATAAGGCAATATATGATGCTAAATTAAACCATCTGATAATCAAGGGAAATCTGGAATTTAATGAATAGAGAAAACAACCAATTATGGGAGTATTGTAATATAAGTGCAGGCAGATAACTAGGCATTGCGGTCATCTACCATTGGTTTACAGTTAATTAGCATACCCACTTCTATTTGTAGTGGAGGGCTCTAAATAGCTGTGTACATTCTATTTGTTTACCTTAAGTGATTACACTTGTGAGCGCTTGTTTAAAAAATAAAGCTCAGATAAAGTCACTAGAAGGTTAATTCAATGGTTATTAAACAGTAAGTAAATGCTAGATATCATGATTAAATCAAAGCAAAAATAAGCTTGACAATATATGTAGATACAATTTTATAAATATATATATGTGTGTGTGTATATAGCACACAGAGAAAGTCCAGCAAAAATGTAAGAGTTAGTTACCGCATCTGGCCAAATGGGATAAGCCCAGGTACCACATCAAGGTCTCCTCCAAAACCTTAGTCCCTAAACAGCCACACAATGCAAGCTCTCAATCCAACAAACTGGGAACAAGTGAAGGGTGCACAGGCTTATGTAATCACCCTAGACATATAAAAAACACGAAAGGGGACTGCACTCTCAGACCAGACCGGGTACACATCCCATGACTCAGCAACATGCACAGCCCTGGGTGCACAATAGCACTCTCAGGAAGCTGTACTGTCCCCAGAGTCACAGGCAGTTAACCCCAGACAGGTCTTGGTGCAAGGCCCATAGGAAAAATTTACAAAACAAATTAATACAGCACACAGAGAAAGTCCAGCACTCACTTTCAAGCTCTCGGCTAAGATTAAAAGCAAAAATGGAAGAGTTTGTTATCGCATCGGTCCAAATAGGAAAAGCCCAGGTACCACGTCAAGGTCTCTTCCAAAACCTGAGTCCCTAAACAGCCACGCAATGCAAGCTCTCAATCCAACAATTGATGTGGTACCTTGGCTTATCCCATTTTGCCAGCTGCGGTAACTAACTCTTCCATTTTTGCTTTTAATCTTAGCTGAGAGCTTGTAAGTGAGGGCTGGACTTTCTCTCTGTGTTGTATTAATTTGTTTTGTAATTTTACCTATGGGCCTTGAACCCATACCTGTTTGGGGTTAATGGCCTGTGACTCTGGGGACAGTGCAGCTTCCTGAGAGTGCTATTGCGCACCCAGGGCTGTGCATGTTGCTGCGTCATGGGAAGTGTACCCGGTCCGGTCTGAGAGTGCAGTCCCCTTCCGTGTGTTGTATATGTCTAGGGTGATTACATAAGCCTGTGCACCCTTCACTTGTTCCCAGTTTGTTGGATTGAGAGATTGCATTGTGTGGCTGTTTAGGGACTCAGGTTTGGAAGAGACCTTGACGTGGTACCTGGGCTTATCCCATTTGGCCAGATTCGGTAACTAACTTCTATTTTTTCTTTTAATCTTAGCTGAGAGCTTGTAAGTGAGTGCTGGACTTTCTCTGTGTGCTGTATTAATTTGTTTTGTAATTTTCCCTATGGGCCTTGCACCCAGACCTGTCTGGGGTTAACTGCCTGTGACTCTGGGGTCAGTGCAGCTTCCTGAGAGTGCTATTGTGCACCCAGGGCTGTGCATGTTGCTGGGTCATGGGATGTGTACCCGGTCCGGTATGTGAGTGCAGTTCCTTTCCTTGTATTGTATATGTCTAGGGTGATTGCATAAGCCTGTGCACCCTTCACTTGTTCTCAGTTTGTTGGATTGAGAGCTTGTATGGTGTGGCTGTTTAGGGACTCAGGTTTTGGAAGAGACCTTCACGTGGTACCTGGGCTTATCCCATTTGGCCAGATGTGGTAACTAACTCTTCCATTTTTGCTTTTAATCTTAGTTGAGAGCTTGTAAGTGAGTGCTGGACTTTCTCTATGTGCTGTATTAATTTGTTTTGTAATTTTCCCTATGGGCCTTGCACCCAGACCTGTCTGGGGTTAACTGCCTGTGACTCTGGGGACAGTGCAGCTTCCTGAGAATGCTATTGTGCACCCAGGGCTGTGCATGTTTCTGTGTCATGGGATGTGTACCCGGTCCGGTCTGAGAGTGTAGTCCCCTTCCGTGTTTTGTATACGTCTAGGGTGATTACATAAGCCTGTGCACCCTTCACTTGTTCCCAGTTTGTTGGATTGAGAGATTGTAATGTGTGGCTGTTTAGGAACTCAGGTTTTGGAAGAGACCTTCACGTGGTACCTGGGCTTATCTCATTTGGCCAGATGTGGTAACTAACTCTTCCAATTTTGCTTTTAATCTAAGTTGAGAGCTTTTAAGTGAGTGCTGGACTTTCTCTATGTGCTGTATTAATTTGTTTTGTAATTTTCCCTATGGGCCTTGCACCCAGACCTGTCTGGGGTTAACTGCCTGTGATTCTGGGTACAGTACAGCTTCCTGAGAGTGCTATTGTGCACCCAGGGCTGTGCATGTTTCTGGGTCATGGGATGTGTACCCGTTCCGGTCTGAGAGTGCAGTCCCCTTCCGTGTTATGTATACGTCTAGGGTGATTACATAAGCCTGTGCACCCTTCCCTTGTTCCCAGTTTGTTGGATTGAGAGCTTGCAATGTGTGGCTGTTAAGGAACTCAGGTTTTGGAAGAGACCTTGACGTGGTACCTGGGCTTATCCCATTTGGCCAGATGCGGTAACTAACTCTTCCATTTTTTGCTTTTAATCTTAGCTGAGAGCTTGTAAGTGAGTGCTGGACTTTCTCTGGGTGCTGTATTAATTTGTTTTGTAATTTTCCCTATGGGCCTTGCACCCAGACCTGTCTGGGGTTAACTACCTGTGACTCTGGGGACAGTGCAGCTAACTGAGAGTGCTGTTGTGCACCCAGGGCTGTGCATGCTGCTGGGTCATGGGATGTGTACCCGGTCCAGTCTGAGAGTGCTGTCCCCTTCCGTGTTTTGTGTGTGTGTGTGTGTGTGTGTGTGTGTGTGTGTGTGTGTGTGTATATATATATATATATATACACATTATTTCAATATTGAAGATACAAGGATAAAGGTTAACTTTCTATAAATTACTTCAGTTTCTATAAAGTAATGGGCACAACCATGTTTGAACAAAGGCTTTCTCTATCTCTTTTGCTGAGGACAAATATCAACAAACAATAAAAGAGAATGTGCAAACAAGGCTGTGCGGAATTCCTGCTAGTTACTTTAACAATCCTATATTCCATACAGCCTTCTTTGAAGCTTCCCTTTTATTGCCTGTTTTATATCTGCCTCAGTCGAAGGTATAGATAAAATCTAGGCTCCAGCAGGGCAGTGCACATTAATTTAAAGAAACCAACAATTTTTAAACTTAAATGATAGGAAAAGGGACAACATAAACAATTAAAGTGCCTTGCAAATGTGAGTGTAATACACATATTTACAATATCAAACTGTATAATGTCCCTTTAAAGAAGACTGAACATGCATTGTACATGTGTTTATTCGCCAGTGTTCTGGAGTCTGAGCAACACAAAAGCAGCTAAAGTCTTCTCTCCAGTCCTTACTTAAGTATTCTTGCTTACTGGAGTTATTATATAGCTAGCATACGTTACCATTTAGTACCAATATTGTATACATTTCAATGACACAACTTATTCAGTATCTAAAATTCTTATCTTAATAAAACATTGCAATATTAGCCTTAATGGATAGACTCCCCTTCCCCTTAAAGAAAAACAAACAGGTAGCATATGATATGCAAAAAGTCTCTTTAAGGCATTTAACAGCTAGTTCCCATTTATGCTGTAAGTCCAAAATCTCCTACTTCTTAAGTTCACATATGCACTGACACTTCTTAATATTATGACCGATTTTGGGTTAATTCTTAAAGGAGTATAACCCCCTTTTACTTTTAATATCCTCTCCTGATGTTAGCCCCTTTATACTCCAGAAAGAAGAGTCAACTTAATGCCCGTAAGTATACAAAAAGTACATTGCTTCTTCTATTAATCAGGCATTGGGGCAGTAAGGATTACTTTTATTGTCCTCCCCTGCTGTAAGCCCCTTTATACTCCTGGGCGGGAGAATCAGCATAGTACCATCCAAAAATACAACAAAGGAAGAAAGAAAAAAAGGGGGGCACACAACAAAAAGTCTCAGTTTGTAGCTTTAAATCTTATGGATCAGTGCCGTGGGAGTCCCCCAGACAGAGCAATAATCAAGTAAGAGAAAAATAATTAAATACTTGCGGTCTGTAGAAGCTTCTCCTGTAGCGCTATGCTGATGTGACTTGAAGACCCCTTCTCTGCCTGGAGTCCCCCAGAAGGATTTCTTCAGAAAATTATATAGAAGTTCAGATAATCTTTAGCTGAACAGATCAATATAAGTAGAATTTGACTGGTTGTTTCCTAATTAAACAGGCAATCACTACACTTAGTGAACACCTATAGTTCTATTAACAACTGTTGTTAACACATATTCTCACTATAGTCACGAGCAATACAACTGTATTTTAATCAAAAGTATTGCAAAACATAAGTAGATTTGATTCACCTGTTCTCTACACTAATAGAGGATTTTTTTTTTCACTTTTTAACACTACCAGAGGTTGTTGTGCTTTTCTTTGTCTTTTTTTTTTTTTTTTTTTTTACACTTACTCCACATTAAATTATCACTTATTTCCTGTCACCAACACACAGTGATATACTTTCTCTATAAAAGTTACTTTGTACATCACTCATGGAAAAATATATCACTAATTCTAAAAATAGATCACCTGTTATGCCTGCAAAAAAGGAAAAAAAACTTAGATCTGCTTTAGATAATTCCACCGATACAATGACTGCATCTGCACAAAATTCTGACGCAAATATAATTTTTAACCAAATGTCTGATCTTATACTCCCCCAGTTTGAATCCCTAAAAAAAGATATAGCGGGATTAACAAATGAATTTCGACAATTCTCAAGCAGAATTTCCGAGGTTGAAATGAGGGTGTCGGACCTGGAGGACTATAAAAATACACAGGAAATACAATGTAAAGAATATAATGATAAGATTAAGTCCTTACAAGTCAAAATAGAAGACCTGGAAGACAGGTCACGACGAAATAACGTCAGAGTAGTAGGACTACCTGAGACTAGAGAATTTGATGACCTTATAAAATTTGCTTCACAAACTCTCCCTCATTTGCTTGGAATGTCTGACCAATCAGAAGGCGTGGTGGTAGAAAGGGCCCATAGGACAGGACAGATAAAGAAATTCAGTGACGGATATAGCAGACCCCGAATAGTAGTCATATGCTATCTTAACTTCCAAGATAAAATCAATATTTTAAGGCACTTTAAAAAGCTAAATGGTTTAACAATTAATAGTAATCGTATACATTTATTTCAAGATTTTTCATTAGAAACTTCTACCAAACGCAAGGAAATGGCCCCCTACTGCACAACTATAATTAAGGCAGGTTATAGAGCAAGAATGAGATACCCGGCACAAATTCTGATTGATCGGGAAGATACGACTCAAATACTTAATAATGTTAGAGAAGTGAACACCTTTCTTGAGAGATATAAAATAGAACATGTAACACCAGAGAGGAAGAATAAGTATACCTCTTAAACAATAAATTCATTGGAGTTTGATATAGCGCCATAGGGGTAAGATTGTTTTTGATATAGGAATGACTGAACTTAGGTTGATAAATACAATTTTGTGTTGCCAGCGTCCCCCCGAAAGGTGGGGGGGTGAACTGACTTTTTTAATTTTTTGGTATATGCTATTTGTGATACCGGTAACTAAAAAGATTTTATTACAATCTTTAGGGAAAACAAGTATATTATTTAAGTTTAAATTTGTACATTTCGGAGACAGAGGTAGAAAATTTCTTTTCTTTTCTCCCCCCTTTTTTTTTTTTTCTTCTTCTCCTCTCTTCCTTCCTCTCCCTTCCCTTCTTCTCCCTCTCCCCACCTACGTAGTGATTAAAAGTACGAGATTATACGAGACGTAAAATGGCATCTGGGCTGAAATTAATATCGTGGAATGTGGGAGGGATTACGTCCCCAATTAAAAGAAAAAATGTTTTAAAACAGATTAAAAGACAGAAACCGGATATTATTTTTCTACAAGAATTACATTTAAAGGTAGCCGAAATAGACAAATTATGGGTTGGATGGATTGCAGAGGTGATAGCCACTCCATGTAATCGCAGAAAGTGTGGCGTTGCCATCTTACTTCATAAGAATCTCACATACAGGGTTATAACTCAGGAGCTAGACTCTCTTGGTAGATATATTATCCTACAGATAGAAATAAATAACAAAATCTGGACACTTTGTAATGTATATGGGCCAAATAAACTTGATGTCCAGTTCTGGAATAAATTAAAAAATAAGTTAATTCCCTATTTAGGTTGTAACTTAATAATAGCTGGAGACTTTAACATGACTCAGCATCCAGAGATGGATAGGCTCAGGCTGAGCTCATCGAGATATTATGCAAGAGAGGCTAAATTTTTGAGAGACTTTTGTAAATTATTGAATGTAAAGGATATATGGCGAGCCCAACACCCTGATACACATAATTATACATGTGAATCAAAATCCCATAAAAATTTCTCGAGAATAGACATGTTTCTCTTGGAAGAGAGTCTGCTATCCCTGGATGCTGAGTCTCAGATCGCAGAGATCGTTCTATCAGATCACGCGATAGTGAGTCTAAAACTACATATTTTCCCTAAAGGGGAGACGGATAATAATATTATCCATTTTCCAAACTATATGGCAAACAACATGCAATTTAGAAACTGGCTAGTGGAAGCCTGGAGAGAATACCATAGAAATAATAGGGATTATTTCCATAAAATAGAAATTTTTTGGGAAGCGGCTAAGGCCGTTTTGAGAGGTGAGATTAAATCGTATATGGTTAAGGAAAAAAAGAAATATAAACAACAAGAAACTCAACTCGCCAATCAATTAAAAAATGCCTACAGGAGATATTTGAATGAACCAAATAATGCCCACTGGAAGAAATATAAACAAGTTAAAGCAGCTAGGGAATTGTTTTTGAAAGATGCTTGGTCAGTTGAAGATTTAAAAAATAGAGCCTTCTATCAAGGATTTCAAGGCACTACGGCCAAGCATTTAGCAAGGATCCATAAAATTAGAAAAAATAAAAATATAATAAGCAGTATCAGGGATGGAGAGAAAAGATGTACTCAGGCTACTGAAGTCCGCGACATATTCTATAAATATTATAAAAATATCTACGCTAAGGTAAAGATAGATGAATTACAACAAATAAAGTTTTGGCAGAATATTAAACTACCAAAGATTACTGAAGAGGATTTAGAGATGATTAACCAACCAATTACAGCAGAGGAGTGCGAAAAAGCTATTAAAGAGATGAAACAAAATAAAGCTCCCGGCCCAGATAGTCTACCATCTGAATTTTATAAAATCTTAATTAAAGAGGTAACGATTACTTTAACTAAATTATTTAATTACTACCTTAGTGAAAACCAGATGAATTCTCTATACTTTTCAGACTCCATTATCACGCTTATACATAAAAAAGGTAAAGATCCAGAGGATCCAGGAGGATATAGACCTATATCCCTCTTAAATAATGATTATAAGCTGCTGATGGCTATTTTAGCTCAAAGATTTAAAAAAGTAATCGGAACAATAGTTCATAGTGATCAGACAGGATTCATACCAGCAAGAAATGTTTCACGCAATATTAGGAAAGCATTGTTGACTTTAGATGATTACCATAATAAAAGAAGGGAAAAAGTTAAGATTAAGACAGATTTGGCCTTGGTTACTTTAGATGCCGAAAAGGCTTTCGATTCGATTATATGGGAACACTTGTTTTTGGCGCTAGAAAATTTCGGGTTTGCAGTTAATATTGTTAATATGCTTAGAAAGATATATAAAAACTCAAGATCGCAGATACTAGTCAATGGCCTACTGTCACAATATATTACATTACAGAGGGGTACGAGACAAGGATGCCCCTTGTCACCCCTTCTTTTCGATATCTCGCTAGAACCATTGGCAATATACCTCAGACAAGAGTTAGAAGGAATGGTTCTGGGAGATGAGAAAGTCACCTTATCTTTGTATGCAAATGACTTGATACTATTCCTAAGCGATACAAGACGCAGCATCCCTCAATCTCTTGAGCTGATTAACGGCTTTAGTACATTCTCAGGGTATAGAATCAATCCCACAAAATCTGAGATATTGTGGATTTATAAGACCACGAATAGCAATCTAACACATACCTTTAAAGAAGTAGAAACGATGACATATTTGGGCATTAAAATATCAAAAAACCCAGGTGAATGGTATAAACTTAACTATGGAGATAGATTTGCCAATATGCTAAATGAGTTGAAAAATTGGAAACTCTACTATCTTTCTATTTCGGCCAAGGTTATGCTAATAAAGACAATTTTTTTTCCAAAAATTTTATATCTTATGCATAACCTCCCACTACTTATCACGAACCAAGATATTAAAAGGTTCTATTCAGCATGCTCATTTTTTATATGGGGAAAGATTCGACCCAGAATTTCAAGGTCCAGAATAACTCAGCTCAAGAGATTTGGGGGGTTAATGCTACCAAATATAGAATATGATAATTGGACTTGTCTGATAAAGGTTGCGATAGATTGGATAACGGAAGCTAATTATGTTACATATTATCAAATTGAAACAAGACCTATCAAGCCGTTTGATCTGAGAGCCTTGTTGCATTGCCCGAGTAAGAGGTTACCCAGTAACATTATAGTCAAAAGTTCCAGGGAGCGCTCAGACACTGCACTCGATGCGGCAAAAGGTTACCAGGAACCCTGCAGTGGCCTTCACGTAGAGAGTCACACCCCCTCCAATGCGTCGTAATGACGTCACAGCTTCACCCGACTGGTGCGAGGACAGGAACGTTCCACCTGCGCTCCAAATTCAATCAGCAATATTAGTAGTCAGCGCACCCAGGTAGGTAAAGAAATACGTAGAAAAATAGTAATTGATCCAACTCTTTTATTTGTAACGAGTCACATTAGCAAATGTATAGGCATCAAAAATAATACAGCTGGCAGCTCAGGTCAGGTTTAGGAAAAACAAAAAGGTCAGACGCGTTTCCTAGTGCATTAAGCACGTTATCAGCATTAGCTCCTTAGCTCCTCAGTGACCCAGAATTTTTATTCTGGACCCAGAATTTCAAGGTCCAGAATAACTCAGCTCAAGAGATTTGGGGGGTTAATGCTACCAAATATAGAATATTATAATTGGACTTGTCTGATAAAGGTTGCGATAGATTGGATAACGGAAGCTAATTATGTTACATATCAAATTGAAACAAGACCTATCAAGCCGTTTGATCTGAGAGCCTTGTTGCATTGCCCGAGTAAGAGGTTACCCAGTAACATTATACATCGCCCAACCATTGTTAATGTGATCGTTGCCTGGCAGAAGTATTGTAGGGAATTGGGACATGACCCAAGGTTATCTCAGCTACTCCCTATTACAGGTAACCCTGACTTTACTCCCGGGATCCGGGATCAAGTATTCCGAGAATGGAAAAGAAAGGGTCTTGCTAATGTGGCTCAAATTTTTCAGGATGGTAGCGAGACAATTCAATCTTTTGAAAATCTCTCTGATAGATATGCTCTCCCGGTAAGGAATTTTTATGCTTATCTGCAGATAAGGAATTATGCAAGACAAGTGAGTGGAGCAGGTAGTCTCGAGTGGGGTATTAAAGAAATTCCCAATGGAATAAAATTATATGAGAATGGCCGAAGGTCAACGTCCTACTGGTACGATTCTCTAATCTTAAAGTCAGGTCAAAATATTATAGGAAAATTAAAAGAAAATATAATGAAATTAATCCCAGATATTACAGAACAGGAGATAGTAAAAAGTATATCCCTCTCAACACTAGCAACAAGCAATATAAGTTGGCGGGAAGCCCAAATAAAGTTATTGAATAACTACTATTTAACGCCATATAGGCTATATAAGATTTCAAAAAATAAACAAACAAGTTGTTTTTTTAAATGTAGTAAGGAAATGGCAGATATTGTTCACTGTATTTGGGCCTGTCCCAAAATTTACCAATATTGGAGAAAAGTTAATTATTGGTTAAATAAATATCTCCAAAAAAAAATCACTCTCTCTTTTCGACAGATATTCATGTTAGACTCAGAAAAAAGAGACAAAGGAGAACAACTTTTTATTAACTTTGTTATAATAGCAGTTAGAAACCAAATATTTAGAGAGTGGAAGACGCCAAAGATTCCTACGATTCCTGAATTATTAAATATACTAACCATTCAAATGACAATTGAATCTTATGATGTTAAAATTAAGACGGAAATACATTTCCGAGCTTTTTTTGCAAAATGGAGAAAATATATCTGCGCTTGGCCGTTACCTCTGCAATTGCAATTCATTACTAGATTTCAGAACTCACCAATATTTCTGTCCTTAGTATTAGAGAAAGAATTGCCCCAGTATTGGATAGATATAGCTCAGTATGGGATCTAGGGTAAGATAGGATACAACTTTGATTAAAAGAGGAGGGGGAGGGGGGAGAGAGGGGAAAGAGTGATGGGATATTTTTCTGCCTTTTTTTTTTTTTCTCTCCTCTTTCTCTTCCTTTTTCCCTCTCTTTCCCTGACTATAACAGAAGGTATTTGTAGAATACATGATAAAGGGTTAACAAATCCCAAATGATTGTCAGCTGTAAACTGTATTATATGATTTATAAAAAATTGATGAGGTAACTCTATCATGAGTATGTTGATATTATGATTTGTAAAATAGAACGTTATTATTGTACGGTAATAATACAGGTAAAAATGTAATACTGGTAACAAGATGTTACTTTTCATTCGTTATGTTTATAATTTATGTCTTGAAAAAATTCAATAAAAAGAAATTAAACAAAAGCAGCTAAAGCAGACTGGTAACTCTTGGCCACGAGGAGGTAATTGAAATAAATGGGAGGGCAGAGAGAGTATGGAGGAAGGATAAGAGAGAGAGAGAGGAGGGAAGAGTAAGAAAAAGAGAGATGCAGAGAGAGTAGGTGTAAGGCCAGAGGTGAGGAGAGTATGTGTAAAGCCAGAGGTGAGGAGAGTATGTGTAAATCCAGAGGTGAGGAGAGTATGTGTAAAGCCAGAGGCGAGGAGAGTATGTGTAAAGCCAGAGATGAGGAGAGTATGTGTAAAGCCAGAGGTGAGGAGAGTATGTGTAAAGCCAGAGGTGAGGAGAGTATGTGTAAATCCAGAGGTGAGTAGAGTATGTGTAAAGCCAGAGGTGAGGAGCGTGTGTGTAAAGCAAGAGGCGAGGAAAGTATGTGTAAAGCAAGAGGTGAGGAGAGTATGTGTAAAGCCAGAGGTGAGGAGAGTATGTGTAAAGCAAAATGTGAGGAGAATATGTGTAAAGCCAGAGGTGAGGAGAGTATGTGTAAAGCAAGAGGTGAGGAGAGTATGTGTAAAGTCAGAGACGAAAAGAGTATGTGTAAAGCAAGAGATGGGGAGAGTATGTGTAAAGCCAGAGGCGAGGAGAGTATGTGTAAAGCAAGAGGTGAGGAAAGTATGTGTAAAGCAAGAGTTGAGGAGAGTATTTGTAAAGCAAAAGGTGAGGAGAGTATGTGTAAAGCAAGAGGTGAGGAAAGTATGTGTAAAGCAAGAGTTGAGGAGAGTATGTGTAAAGCAAAAGGTGAGGAGAGTATGTGTAAAGCAAGAGGTGAGTAGAATATGTGTAAAGCGAGAGGTGAGGAGAGGATGTTTAAAGCCAGTGGTGAGGAGAGTATGTATAAAGCCAGAGGCGAGGAGAGTATGTGTAAAGCCAGAGGTGAGGAGAGTATGTGTAAAGCAAGAGGTGATGAGAGTATGTGTAAAGTCAGAGGTGAGGAATGTATGTGTAAAGCCAGAGGTGAGGAAAGTATGTGTAAAGCCAGAGATGAGGAGAGTATGTGTAAAGCCAGAGGTGAGGAGAGCATGTGTAAAACCAGTGGTGTGGAGAGTATGTGTAAAGCCGGAGGCGAGGAGAGTATGTGTAAAGCAAGAGGTGAGGATAGCATGTGTAAAGTAGAAGGTGAGGAGAGTACGTATAACCCAGAGATGAGGAGAGTAAGTGTAAAGCAAGAAGTGAGGAGAGTATGTGTAAAGCAGGAGGTGAGAAGAGTATGTGTAAAGCAAGAGGTGAGGAGAGTATGTGTAAAGCCAGAGGTGAGGACAGCATGTTTAAAGCAAGAGGTGAGGTGAGTATGTGTTTAGCAAGAGGTGAGGAGAGTATGTGTAAAGCCATAAGTGAGGAGAGCATGTGCAAAGCCAAAGGTGAGGAGAGTATGTGTAAAGCCAGAGGTGAGGAGAGTATGTGTAAAGCCAGAGGTGAGGAGAGTATGTGTAAAGCAAGAGGTTAGGAGAGCATGTGTAAAGCAAGAGGTGAGGCAAGTATGTGTACAGCCAGAGGTGAGGAGAGTATGTGTAAAGCCAGAGGTGAGAAGAGTATGTGTAAAGCCAGAGGTGAGGAGAGTATGTATAAAGCCAGAGGTGAGGAGCGTATGTGTAAAGCAAGAGGTGAGGAAAGTATGTGTAAAGCAAGAGGTTAGGAGAGCATGTGTAAAGCAAGAGGTGAGGCAAGTATGTGTACAGCCAGAGGTGAGGAGAGTATGTGTAAAGCCAGAGGTGAGAAGAGTATGTGTAAAGCAAGAGGTTAGGAGAGCATGTGTAAAGCAAGATGTGAGGCAAGTATGTGTAAAGCCAGAGGTGAGGAGAGCATGTGTAAAGCAAGAGGTGAGGCAAGTATGTGTACAGCCAGAGGTGAGGAGAGTATGTGTAAAGCCAGAGGTGAGAAGAGTATGTGTAAAGCAAGAGGTTAGGAGAGCATGTGTAAAGCAAGATGTGAGGCAAGTATGTGTAAAGCCAGAGGTGAGGAGAGTATGTGTAAAGCAAGAGGTTAGGAGAGTATGTGTAAAGCCAGAGGTGAGGAGCGTATGTGTAAAGCAAGTGGTGAGGAAAGTATGTGTAAAGTAAGAGGTGAGGAGAGTATGTGTAAAGCCAGAGGTGAAGAGAGTATGTGTAAAGCAAGAGGTGAGGAGAGTATGTGTAAAGCCAGAGGTGAGGAGAGTATATGTAAAGCAAGAGGTGAGGAGAGTATGTGTAAAGCCAGAGGAGAGTATGTGTAAAGCATGAGGTGAGGAGACTATGTGTAAAGCAAAAGGTGCGGAGAGTATGTGTAAAGCCAGAGGCGAGGAGAGGAGAGTATGTGTAAAGAAAGAGGCGAGGAGAGTATGTGTAAAGCAAGAGGTGAGGAGAGTATGTGTAAAGCCAGAGGTGGTGAGAGTATGTGTAAAGCAAGAGGTGAGGATAGTATGTGTAAAGCCAGAGGTGAGGAGAGTATGTGTAAGGCCAGAGGTGAGGATAGTATGTGCAAAGCCAGAGGTGTGGAGAGTATGTGTAAAGTGAAAGGTGAGGAGAGTATGTGTAAAGCCAGAGGTGTGGAGAGTATGTGTAAAGCAAGAGGTGAGGAGAGTATGTGTATAGCCAGAGGTGAGGATAGTTTGTGCAAAGCCAGAGGTGAGGAGAGTATGTGTAAAGCCAGAGGTGAGGAGAGTATGTGTAAAGCCAGAGGCTAGGAGAGTATGTGTAAAGCAAGAGGTGAGGAGCGTATGTGTAAAGCCAGAGGTGAGGATAGTATGTGCAAAGCCAGAGGTGTGGAGAGTATGTGTAAAGTGAAAGGTGAGGAGAGTATGTGTAAAGCCAGAGGTGTGGAGAGTATGTGTAAAGCAAGAGGTGAGGAGAGTATGTGTAAAGCCAGAGGTGAGGATAGTTTGTGTAAAGCCAGAGGTGAGGAGAGTATGTGTAAAGCCAGAGGCTAGGAGAGTATGTGTAAAGCCAGAGGTGAGGAGAGTTTGTGTAAACCAGAGGTGAGGAGAGTATGTGTAAAGCCAGAGGTGAGGAGAGTATGTGTAAAGCCAGAGGTGAGGAGAGTATGTGTAAAGCCAGAGGCTAGGAGAGTATGTGTAAAGCCAGAGGTGAGGAGAGTATGTGTAAAGCCAGAGGCAAGGAGATTACATGTAAAGCAAGAGGTGAGGAGAGTATGTGTAATGCCAGAGGTGAGGAGAGTGATGCAGAACTTTCTGGCGCTCTACAAATACCTGATAATAATAATACTAATAATAATAATAAGAGGTGAGGAGAGTATGAGTAAAACAAGAGGTGAGGAGAGCATGTGTAAAGCAAGAAGTGAGGAGAGTATGTGTAAAGCAAGAGGTGAGGAGAGTATGTGTAATGCCAGAGGTGAGGAGAGCATGTGTAATGCCAGAGGTGAGGAGAGCATGTGTAAAGCAAGAGGTGAGGAGAGTATGAACATGGCAACAGAGAGAGAAACATGGAAGAAAGAGTAAGTAGGTGGAAGAGAATAGACAAGTCTTCAGCAAAAGGGTAAAGAGAGTATATAAAGAGTTAAATGGACATTCAGCTCAAAAGGTAGTTTCCATGAAATGTTTAATGCTGAGTAGCAAAAAGATTCAATAAACCTTGTTTATTTTGCCTGATAATTTGCCCCTGAAAATTTGCAACTTAGTGCAGGAGCGTGTTTATATAAGTCCTTAAAGGGACAGTATACACTCATTTTCATATAACTGCATGTAATAGATACTACTATAAAGAATACAATGCACAGATACTGATATAAAAATCCAGTATAAAATGGTTTAAAAACGTACTTAAAAGCTTTCAGTTTAGCTCTGTTGAAAAGGCAGTTGGAAAGCTCACTGCAAGTGGGAAATAAGACACTCCCCCCCTCCCCCTTCTTTTGCATATGAAAAGACCCTTTACACAAACAGGAGCAAGCTGGAGAAGGTAGCTGACTGTATTCAAATAAAACTTTGGGGCTTGGTTAGGAGTCTCAAAATCAGAGCAATGTTATGTAAAAATAAGCAAAATTATACCTTGTTTAAAAAAAAAAAAAAACTTTATGGGCTTTATAAATAGATCATTTACAAAACATTTATGCAAAGAAAAAATGAGTGTATAATGGCCCTTTAACCCCTTAATGACCACAGCACTTTTCCATTTTCTGTCCGTTTGGGACCAAGGCTATTTTTACATTTCTGCGGTGTTTGTGTTTAGCTGTAATTTTCCCCTTGCTCATTTAATGTACCCACACATATTATATACCGTTTTTCTCGCCATTAAATGGACTTTCAAAATATACCATTATTTTCCTCATATCTTATAATTTACTATAAAAATTTTTATAAAATATGAGGAAAAAATAGAAAAAAACACACTTTTTCTAACTTTGACCCCCAAAATCTGTTATACATCTACAACCACCAAACAAAAACCATGCTAAATAGTTTCTAAATTTTGTCCTGAGTTTAGAAATACCCAATGTTTACATGTTCTTTGCTTTTTTTGCAAGTTATAGGGCCATAAATACAAGTAGCACTTTGCTATTTCCAAACCACTTTTTTTCAAAATTAGCGCTAGTTACATTGGAACACTGATATCTTTCAGGAATCCCTGAATATCCCTTGACATGTATATATTTTTTTTTAGAAAACATCCCAAAGTATTGATCTAGGCCCATTTTGGTATATTTCATGCCACCATTTCACCGCCAAATGCGATCAAATAAAAAAAAATGTTCACTTTTTCACAATTTTTTTCACAAACTTTAGGTTTCTCACTGAAATTATTTACAAAAAACTTATGCAATTATAGCATACATGGTTGTAAATGCTTCTCTGGGATCCCCTTTGTTCATAAATAGCAGACATATATGGCTTTGGTTTTGCTTTTTACTAATTAGAAGGCTGCTAAATGCGACTGCGCACCACACGTGTATTATGCCCAGCAGTGAAGGGGTTAATTAGGGAGCATGTAGGGAGCTTCTAGGGTTAATTTTAGCTTCAGTGTAGTGTAGTAGACAACCCCAAGTATTGATCTAGGCCCATTTTGGTATATTTCATGCCACCATTTCACCGCCAAATGCAATCAAATTAAAAAAAAACGCTAAATTTTTCACAATTTTAGGTTTCTCACTGAAATTATTTACAAACAGCATGTGCAATTATGGCACAAATAGTTGTAAATGCTTCTCTGGGATCCCCTTTGTTCAGAAATAGCAGACATATATGACTTTGGGGTTGCTTTTTGGTAATTAGAAGGCCGCAAAGTGCTGCTGCGCATCACACATGTATTATGGCTAGCAGTCAAGGGGTTAATTAGGTAGTTTGTAGGGAGCTTGCGGGGTTAATTTTAGCTTTAGTGTAGAGATCAGCCTCCCACCTGACACATCAGACCCCCTGATATCTCCCAAACAGCTCCCTTCCCTCCCCCACCCCACAATTGTCCCCGCCATCTTAAGTACTGGCAGAAAGTCTGCCAGTACTAAAATAAAAGTTTTTTTTTTTTTAAATACATCTTTAGCATATTTACATATGCTACTTTGTAGGATCCCCCCTTAGCCCCCAACCTCCCTGATCCCCCCCAAAAACAGCTCTCTAACCCCCCCCCCTGCCTTATTGGGGGCCATCTTGGGTACTGGCAGCTGTCTGCCAGTACCCAGTTAACAACATTTTTTCCTCTTTTTGTATTTTTTTTTTTTTACATTTTGCTGTAGTGTAGCTTCCCCACGACCAACCCCTACCCCCACCCCCTCCCAGATCCCTTAGATTAGTTTTTGGGAGCATTTACTCCCCCTCTTCCTCCCACTTACTACATAATTATTTCTGTAGTGTAAGCGGTTCCCACCCGCTCCCTCCCGTGCACGCGCCCGCCCACCGATCCCACGTGCATGCGCGCGTGTCTGTGCGCGCCCCTGACTCTCCCGCCCCCGATCCCATCCCCCTCTGTGTATCTGAAGCCATCGATGGCCGCCCACCCGCCTCCCACTGCAGCTCCCACCCACCAACGATTGCGGCCATCGATGGCCGGTGTAGAGAGGGCCACAGAGTGGCTCTCTCTGCACCGGAGGGGTACAAATTGTTATTGCAGGATGCCTCGATATTGAGGCATCCTGCAATAACCGAGCTTCCAGCTGCTTTCCAAACCGAGGACGTACGCCACACGTCCTCAGGCGTTAACTGCCTTTTTTCTGAGGACGTGTGGCGTACGTCCTCGGTCATTAAGGGGTTAAAGGACCAGAAAACACAGTAGATTTGCATAATCAACAAATGCAAGATAACAAGACAAAGCAATAGCATTTACTCTGAATTTCAAATGAGTAGTAGATTTTTTTTCCAACAGATTTTAAAGTTATGTATATTTCCACTTCCCCTGTACCATGTGATAGCAATCAGCCAATCACAAATGCATATACTTATAGTATGTGAATTCTTGCACATGCTCAGTAGGAACTGGTGACTGTGCACATTTTTTTTAATGGAAGTACATTGGAAAGTTGTTTAAAATGATATGCTGTATCTGAATCATGACAATTTAATTTGACCTGAGTATCCCTTTAACTGTCTATAACAAAGGACACAGACAGGATAAATAATACTCGATAAGCTTTACAAAGGATATGGTGGCTTTCAAAACAATCCACATTTTGCTGACAAAATTATACATTAAAAAAAAAAAAAAGGTTGTTTGGTATGAAGATTTATTGTAATGCAGTCCTTGATTACTTAAACGAAGAAAGGGGTGCAGGGAGTGGGAGAAATAGGTAGAATGGGAAAGAGATTAAAGGTTCAAACGGATTTCCAGCCTCCAAGTCATGGTTTAAAAGACCTTTATTGTTTTATGCAGGGTCCATACAAAAATTGGTTCTTGACTAAGAACCAATTGCTGGTTTGAAACGTTTTTTTTTTATTGACCCTGCATAAAACTATAAAGGTCTTTTAAACTATGACTTGGAGGCTGGAAATCCGTTTGAATTTTGGAATCTGATATTGGGACCTGGTTAATCCCCTTTTCTGTTCCCCAAGATACTTTGTGAGAGGTGCTGACTTCAATTAAAAATTATTTTCAATTGATTAGAGAGATTAAAGGGACAGTCTACTTGAAGTGGTTATTGTAAGATAGATAATAGCTTTATTAGACATTTCCCTGTTTTGCCTAACCAACACTGTTATATTAATATATGTTTTAACCTCTATCAATTACCTGTATCTAAGCCCCTGGAGAATGCCCCTTATCTCATTGCTTTTTGCTATCTTGCATTTTAGCTAATGTTATCTATATAGCACACATGAACTAGCTGGTTCTTATATAAACACCATTCTCCACTGAAGTGAGCACAATGTTATCTATATGGCACACATGAACTAGCAATGTCTATTGTGCAAGAGTTAAAAAGCTAATAGAAAACACTGAGATAAGGGGCAGCATAGATTTAAGACACTTTTAAATTCACTTCTAGATAGATAGATAGATAGATAGATAGATAGATAGATAGATAGATAGATGGATAGATAGAAATTCACTTATTTCTTCTAGTATCCTTTGTTGAAAATATGTATATATGCTACACTACTGGGAACTAGTTGGTGATTGGTGGCTACACAGGTGTCTCCTCATAGGCTGACCAGATGTAATAAGCTAGCTCCCAGTAGTGCATTGCTGCTCTGGAGCTGATTTAACTATGTGTTTATTAATTTGGGGGTTAGACAGTTACATACAAGCAAAGCAGCAAAAGTCTGTTATGAGGGTAGTATATACATCAATATATAGGTATATCAATAAAGCTGAAAAATAGGTAGTAAAACTAGTCTTATATGTAGAGCTAAAAAAGTAGCATGAAAAGAAAATATAGATATTACAATGATTATTAGTGACATCAATCAAATGTGAAACAAAATCATAGAATTGTCAACTGGACTTATTGAAAAACTGGTTTAAATTATTGCTGAATTTGGACAAGTAGGAAAATATATTAACAGAGCCTTTAGCAGTAAAGATTGAAATTATAAGGCAATATGTTTGTCAAATTATGTCTGTCACAAGATCTGTCACACCATATCTGTCACAAACTCTATTCCATAGTTGAATATATCACACTAGGTCATCTTTCCCCAGCCCGTGTTAGTAAACAAGTTATCAGTATGTTGGTAATAATTGGTTTATTTCAATCACTTTGTGTTGCACAAACACAGATTACATCAATGACCAACAAAATTACCAAGCGGTGACAGATCAGAAGCGTTAAGGCGCACATTATCTAGGCTCAAATTAAAAATCACAGCAAATCAGGCTGTGGGTTGTAACCACCGATAAGATTTTCTCCTTAACTGTTTAGTATTTAATAAGGAAAATCCTTGTCATGGCTAAAATGTAATTGCATCTAAAACAAAACTAAAGTATTGACATTAAATAGTTAATAGATATACAGGTATCAATCAATCGTGTGTTTTGGTCATTTGTGTTAGTTATTGTATTACATTAAAACTGTCAATCAGTGGAATACAATCACTATAGGCCTCTCCTGGTTTGAGTAAGAGCTGTAGAATAATATGTAACGATGAAATTTTGAGACAAGAGAGGATTCTATCTAGGGAATATAGTCGTCTATGCAAATTGTATTTCAAGAATAAATAATTACACTGTGAACGTTGAGGCTGATAATTGTATCAAGTAACTTATCAGTGGTAACATTAATTTGCCATTTATTAAACAATAAGGTCATGGCATCATTACACATATGATAATACCACTATGTAATAACTACAGTTTATGGAGAGGTCTGTGGTCCTCAATAATTAAGAATAATATTTTGTTAATATCCATAAAAAAGCTATATAAAATATTTAACTTTAAGGCAGTCCGATAAGGCAATAGAGCTGCAACCATCTCTAAAAGTCAATGAGTTATTTTTTTACAAATAAACCTTAGTACGTTGTCATCATGGACTCAAGGGATCGGCAGCACCTTGGAGAGTGTATAATAACCTCTTCACAAACAAGCCTAGATCTTCTCCATCCCTCACAATTACTAGTAGCACATTCTTCAACTTTTCCTTACACAATGTCAGAATGTGAGGTCCAGCCCACGCTAACGCTTTATAAGCCTGAATTAACTAGACAACCAGACCCACCCCTACGCAGCATCTCATTAGCACCCTCCATACAACCACAGTTCAGTACCCACCCAGCACCCTCACAGCGAAAACCCTCCTTCATCTCGATTTTTCACAGACCCCACTCACCGAATTAATTACTACTACGCAGCTTGACATCCAACTCCAGCCCCCCATTTAGTTCCAAGCCCCCTTACGTCACACCCAAGTGTCCATCGCTATTCATAACTGGTGGACACCCCCGTAGGTTCTTACGCAACATACAAACTGCATCCATTTCCATTCTCTAACATTAATGCTTCATAGCTGCAAACTGCAAAGCCCCGCGCCCATGGAGAACTGATTGTATATGTGTATAAGGATCTCTGGCTCAGACTATTGCCCTGGGTGATGGAGAACTGTTTGTATATGTGTGTAAGGATCTCTGGCTCAGACTATTGCCCCGGGTGATGGAGAACTGTTTGTATATGTGTGTAAAGATCTCTGACTCAGACTATTGCCCTGGGTGATGGAGAACTGATTGTATATGTGTGTAAGGATCTCTGGCTCAGACTATTGCCCCGGGTGATGGAGAACTGTTTGTATATGTGTGTAAAGATCTCTGGCTCAGACTATTGCCCCGGGTGATGGAGCACTGATTGTATATGTGTGTAAGGATCTCTGGCTCAGACTATTGCCCCGGGTGATGGAGAACTGATTGTATATGTGTATAAGGATCTCTGGCTCAGACTATTGCCCCGGGTGATGAAGAACTGATATATGTGTGTAAGGGTCCATGGCTCAGACCAGGTGCTTTGTTCAGTTCAAACAATAAAGCGCAGCTCCTAAGGCACCCGTAGCAGATCCTTGGCAAAACATCTGGTCTCACTGTTATTCATCCCTTAAAGGGATAGGAAAGTCAAAATTAAACTTGCATGATTCAGATAGAGCGTGTCATTTTGAGACACTTTTAATTTCACTTCTATTTTTAAATGTGCTTTGTTCCCTTAGTATCCCTTTTTAAAAAATGAATACACACATATCATACACTAGTGGGAGTTGCTGCTAATTGGTGCCTGCACACATTTGTCTCTTGTGATTGGCTAAATAGATATTTTCAGCTTACTGTCAGTAGTGCAATACTGTCCCTTCAGCAATGTATAACAAGAGAACAAAGAGAATTTGATAATAGAAATAAATTGGATAGTTGTTTAAAATTATATGTTCTATCTGAATCATAAAATAACATTTTGGGGTTTACTATCCCTTTAACTCCACAAGGTTTTAAATTTCTGCACAGCTCGGCATACAGCTCTATAAACGACCCTACATTTTACCAGCCAGGCGTCTTTAGATGATGTTCCTTCAACTTCAGCACCATGGAGAGTGGTATCCACTAACCTCTGATAACAGGAAAACAAACTTAGCATAGCAAGGTGTCTCAACAATACATTGGTGTAATTATTGCGATATCAACAGGCAAATTTTGCCAAGGATCTGCTACGGGTGCCTTATGAGCTGCGCTTTATGTTTGAACTGAACAAAGCACCTGGTCTGAGCCATGGACCCTTACACACATATACAAACAGTTCTCCATCACCCGGGGCAATAGTCTGAGCCAGAGATCCTTATACACATATACAATCAATTCTCCATCACCCAGGGCAATAATAGTCTGAACCAGAGATCCTTACACATATACAATCAGTTCTCCATCACCCCAGGGCAATGGTTTGAGTCAGTGACCCTTACACACTTATACAAACTGTTCTCCATCACCCCGGGGCAATGGTCTGCGCCATAGACCCTTATACTCCTCAGGCAATGTATAACTCATAACATCACTTGCCAGGGACACCTGAAACTTTACAAAGCACATTTCAAGAATAATTTAACCACCTTCACTAGTCCACGGAATAACCCATAGTTTTAAATCTCCAGGGTTATTGTGTTCCTTCAACACCTCCAGATGTCTGTAACCCTTACATCAAATTCCAACAGAACCAATAAATCCTAACTCAAATGTGTAGACCCTTTATGAATGAAAAGGTGTGAGGGCGTCTCAAATATTTTGTTTATCGTAGGAACTTGAATCCTTAACACAATCTGTGTGGTCTGTGACATACATAATCCAACATATGAGAATAATAACGCTGTTATATACAATTGAGGTTGTAGTGAAATGGTTACACTGAGTTGGGATGGTTATAAAATGGTTACACTCTAATTATTGACGATTGTTATTACAGAACGGTGGGGATACATTTAACAAACGCACAATTAAATTATCACTGACACAGAGTTAATACATTTTCACCCCCCAAACCCACGCTCACTCCTCAGTCGCATACCCTTGCTTCCTACGCAGCAACACCACCAACCTTCATCTCATAAACCCACTCACACATCACCCCCACAAAAAGCATCCACGATACTGTTCAAAGAAATACAGAAGCTCAATTAATATTAACACTTCCACCCAGTCCTACCCCTAACAACTTGTCTATTCCTTGTCATGTATACACGATACCAAAAGCCTCTACAACCATATACTTAATTTAAACAACTCCTAAACATATTCATAATGCATCCATCACACTCACTTGTCACCAGTGTACAAATCATCATCCACTCAGCACCCTATCCTATATATTTGCATATTCCACCCATACGAAATGTATATAACCCTAATACATTCACATCTAATCCACAAATTCGCATAACAATTTCATCATAAAACAATTCAACAATCACTATACACATTATAATAACCAATACATACATATATATATATATATATATATATATATATATATTATATATTATACATACATACAGACACCTGCTGGACAAATCACGTTTATTCACGCCTATAACGTTGCTAATAACTGCAGTAAGGTTAGCTTTGGTTTGGAAGCACAGCCTATGAGATACAGTATAATGGGAGCAGGGAATATCGGCTATCTCCATGATCATTCCATCATGCACACCCTTTGTAAAGTGACAGTATTCCAGGAGCATCTCTCCTACCTGCTTAGGTCTCACACACCTCAATGCCAGAACTGAATCGTATGTATTAATACTTAAATGGACATTAAGTTAAAAAAAAAATATAACAAGAAGGTTTAGATAGATGAATACACCGGGAAAGGCTAACTCAGAGCTACATACATGACTGAAGACCTATAGATAACTGTGTAAGTATTTTACATATTGCAAGAAAGGAAGGGAACTTGAATTGTGAACATCACATCAGGTGATATTTAGATTGGGAAATAAATAGTATAGAAAGGAACTTTATGTTTAAGGGTGTGATATAGTCATAGGATAGCGATAGAAAGTGGAATCACACACATAAAATAAAAAAAAGAACTGGATGAGGGAGAAAGGAAATTGTGTTTGGTTGAGATCTAGAGAATAGCGCAGCAAAGAATATAAAATAGGGTTTCATAATAGACAACTGAGATGGAATGGAAGTTAGAAACAAGGAGTCATCGAACAGAAATGCAGAAAAGATAGATATATATATAAATGATAGATTAGATAGATAGATTATAGTTTAGATAGATAGATAGATAGATAGATGATAGATGAAGAGGATCCAAGCTGGGAAAATATCAGACTTCAAACCTAATGTCACGCTGCATCTGGAATGTGTCTATAGATAACATCAGAAAGAGCAACATGTGAGCAATGAGATTCCCTGAGTCCTGCATGTTAGCCACTAATTGGAAGACAGTCCCATCAAATTTTGCAATTCGGGCCCTACCTGGAAAAGTCTCAAGATATTGGCCACCATGATAGACACTGAACTTTCCGATGCCCCAATGACTCCAACTACTTTCTCTGGCCGAACAAACACCGGGGGATCCCCATTGGTGCAGCGAACATCAGATGTATCCTTCTGGATTAGCGCCTGGACAAAGGTCAGAGACTGTTCCAGAGCATATGTATCTTGGGAGCAGGTGTCTAAAATCCGAGCCCCCAGGGTGATATTTGGCAGCAGCTCCGGGTCACTATTTATTTGATCAAGTGCATAAAGCATAGCTTCCAACCGGTGAATCCCATTCTCTTTTCTGATGTCCCCACAGGGGAACCCAGGAAAGCCCCTGGCATGAACAGGAAACATTCCCCCCAAAGTGATGTCCCCTTCTATCCTGATGGAGTGAGGTGCATAAAGCTCCTGCCCATTAATGATCGTTGCCCAAAGCCAACAGCTTAACCAGCAAGACCAGCAGAAGTCCCCCTGTGCCAGCATGGTAACCCTGGGGGGGAGGGTCTGCCAGATGTGGCTTTGCTGCTGCTGCTGCTGCCTCCTCTGGTTCCTCTGCTGCCTCTGACAGCACTGGCTGCTTCTGCATCCCCAGCTCTATAAAGCAGCTTTCACTCCCTGGTCCGCCCCCATTCTGCATGTCATCACGTAGCTTGCGTGTTATGTCACGTTTCATGGGATTTGGGGTCTTTTACCCCTTCTGTCTCCCCTTCTATTTTCTCCCTTCACTTCTATCCTCTCCCCATTTCCCTTTCTCTTCACTCATTATTTGTATCACTTTTCCCAATGAGCTGGGAGCTGTCCGAGGTGCTGAATGCAGCTGGGAGCTGTCCGAGGTGCTGAATGCAGGTGGGAGCTGTCCGTGGTGCTGAAAGCTTTCAGCATTAACGTCTCCTGCACATCAGTGCGCCGAGGAGCGCCGCACATTATAATGTCATTTAAATGTGTCAGGTCCCAGTAGACACCGAAAGGAAGAAGGGGGTTGTGGACCAGAGGTAATTAGATGGCCAGCATGTGATAAGATAAAGAACACAACCTATCATGACTATTTATTTGACTTTTTCGTATCTTCTGTAAGAATATATTGTGCAGTTGCTGATAACATATAGTAAGTGGTATGAAACAATACACACATATAATAGATATTCATTATTAATAACTTTGATCCTAGATACAACGAGCCATTTTGTGTTTTTTTATATTTGATCAACAGGTGCGAGCCTACTCCTAATTGGTGGCATCTGATATAGCTGTATCATATACATAGGGGTTTGATATTATATCCCCATCTATCTGTCTACTTTACTAAAAATATTTTTGAGCCTGTCTTCACAACTTTAAAGGGATACTAAACCCAAACATTTTCTTTCATGATGCAATTTTAGCAACTTTCTAATTTACTCCTATTATATTTTTTCTTCATTCTCTTGGAATCTTTATTTGAAAAAGCAGTTCTCTTGCTATCTTTATTTTAAAAAGCAGGAATATAAAGCTTAGGAGCTGGCCCATTTTTGGTTCAGAATCTGGGTTATGCTTGCTTATTGGTGGCTAAATGTAGCCACCAATAAGCCACAATTTCCTGAAAAAGTAGGAATGTAAAGCTTAGGAGCCGGCCCATTTTTGGTTCAGAACCCTGGATAGCGCTTTCTTATTGGTGGCTACATTTAGCCACCAATAAGCAAGCAAAACCCTGGTTCTGAACTAAAAATAGTCTGGCTCCTAAGCTTTACATTCCTGCTTTTTAAATAAAGATAGTAAGATAACTAGGAAAAATTGATAATAGGAGTAAATTAGAAAGTTGCTTAAAATTGCATGCTCTATTTGAATCATGAAATAAAAAAAAATGGGTTTAGTATCCCTTTAAGGTGAGACCAATTTTTCCTAGTTCTCTTACTATCTTTATTTAAAAAGAAAGCTTTGTTATTTTGATATTTGTATATTAAAACCACAGTTATTTTTATTATTAGGTAGGCATTCATGTTATTTGATAATTGGAAACCACTTCTGTTATTTGCATCTTTCATAAAGCATGATTATACAGTCACAGTGGGTTTAATTTCCATTCAAACATATAAAAGCATGGAAATTCCTTTATTAATTGTACACAATGAAATTAACTAAAGAAATTTGCATTCCCCAATAGACAATGCAATTAAACAGAACTTCACAAAAGCTAGATTTACCCAATATCTATTATTTTAACATCAAAATGTGCAAATTTGCTGTGTACCTTTAAAGCAAATTATTTGTAATCAAATTCCCTTTCTTCAGTATGTGGGTTTACATAGTTAAAATGTCATACCCTGGTGCAATGCATTGCCATTTAAGGAAAAGATTTGGTTGCTCAACCAAGCTGGAGTGGTATACCAATGTATCCTCTTATGAGAGTTCACTTGGTGCATGGCTATGAATATGTGTTTTATATTATTTGCAAGGGTAAAATACTCCAATGAAATAGATTATTTCATGTTTAAAGTAGAATATTCTTTTAAACTCAGGAATGGATAACCATGCTATTGAATAGCTGTAGTAATCTCAAATCTTTCTAACTCCCAAAGTCAAATTTTCAATTTCAAATTAACTTCAAAAATTAAATTTGAAATTGTAAATAACTTGAAAACCCCTAAGAATAACTCCTGGAGTGGTTTTCAATTGAATGACTAGGCACGAACACAGCAGTTTCATTCCCCATAGATAAATATAAACAAATACTACATTTATTTCTATTAACACCCAACTTAACAGAACAAAAATCACAACTGCACATGTAAAAAATAATGATATAGATTTTTTTTTTATGTTAACCACGTGCACTCACATTATTATCTATTTATAAGTAATTATCCTTGTAAAGACTCATTGGCTTTATTTGTTTGTTTTCCCTTGAATAGGTACCAGAAATTTGTAAGTTTGAAAAAAGTATTAAAGGGGCATGAAACTAATATTTTTTTTATTTCATGGATCAAATAGGCCATGTAATTTAAACAACTTTCCAATTTACTTCTGTTATCAAATTTGCTTAATTCTCTTGGTATCCTTTGTTGAAGGAGCAGTAATGCACAACTGTGAGCTAGCTGATCACATGGGGTGAGACAATGACAAGAGGCATATATGTGTGCAACCACCAATTAGCAGATAACTCCCAGTAGTGAATTTTTCTAGCCCTAAACAAGCTCTACTCACACATAAATCAACTGTTATTAATCTTGTCACCTTTAACAGTAATAATCCAAAACCCTATTGTTCTTAAAGGGACAGTTAACACCTTGAGATATGTATATAATATTTAGTAACGCATAATGAAACAACTTTTTTTTTTATCCCCTTTTTATGTAATTAAGCTCAGAAAACTGAGCAATTTGTAATGCTCAGAAAATTTCGATAATACACCCTACTGACCTCTCAAAGCTAATATTGCTCTTCATATGTCCCTAATTGGCTATATCGGTTAATTTAAAAACAAAGCACTGTATACTAACTATATGACTGTGGTTAGCCTTGTTGTCTGTGGACTAAATCCCAGATTGGCTCCTGCAAATAAGGCAAATGTTGAATGGAGTTTGGCTATTGAAAAATAATTGCATTGAAAAGGATGTTTATTTGTTTTAAATATGTTAAGTCATAGCTAAGGTTAGGTTATTCTATAGCAACACAACAGAAATGTCTTGTAATTTCAATTTGTTTACTGTCCCTTTAATATCAGTCCCCTTTTCATTTAACCTCACAACCCTTATCAGTGTAAACATAGCCCCATTGCCTGCTGAAACCCCTATAGTATTCCAGAATTCTCCCCCATTGCAAGGGTTTTCCCCTAGACAACTCCAAATCTATGACATCACCCAATGAAGGGCTATATTACGTGTAGAATGCTATTTATCTTTCTTACACTAACTACGCTCAACTTCCACTTTTTGCGCACGTCGAATACTGCGCGTATTACAAGTTGAAAGTAAAAATTTTTTACTCGCGTTCTAACCCGGTGTGCAAAAAGCTGAGGTTAAAATATTGAGACCGCGTTAACATATTCTCCCATAGACTTCAATGGAGCGTGACAAATGTAAAAAAAGCCGATTGCGTTTAACCAAGTGCGCTAACCTGACATTAAATATGAATATTTCACATATATAGATGATTATATATATAGGTAAAGATATATACAGATAAATATAGAAATATCTATTTAAAAATATTTAGAACATATTTCTCTATGTGAAGAACATTGGAATATGAAATATTTATAGTAAATACATAATTAAACACTTTATTAAATATGAATATTGCATACATATGATATTACATGTTTTCATCTACTTGACTGCAACGGGCTCCAACACACATATATATGTCTATATATGTGTACATATGTATTTATGTGTTTATATGTAAATACATATATACACATATAAATACATATGTACACATATATATATATATATATATGCAGGTCTTTTTTTTTTCTAACACTTGAGGCCTAATATCTTTGAGCCCTTAAAACTTTTTTATGCAATATTTAAAAAAAAAAAAAAAAAAAACTTTTATTAGATAGTGTTATGAGTGTAACTGTACCCTTTAATGCATTTTTGATGTGTTTTGTGCAACTTTTATATTCAAGCATAACAGTTAACCAGAGCTCTGAGGTCAAGCAAACCCAACGTGTGTTAAATTCAATTGCGCCAGAGTGAATATGTTTTCTTTCAACTTGTAATATACACGCTACTTCTGATGCACACAAACACTGGCGATAAACCCAATATCACTCGCCCGCGACAGTCAAAGCGCCAATTGTAATCTTTCCAAAAGCCAGCTACATGACCCCAAAGTACAACCAACTCCATTAGCCAATGGGTTCGTTTACATAACTCATCCAAAGATGCCAACCTCTATTACCCAAGTGACCTCTCTAGCACCTAATGAAACAACCCTTGCTGACAATTATACTCCTTTTTAAGACTAACGCTAACTCAAAATAAAAATCTAACACATTTTAAGAGAAACTCTTACACAAACAGAGGAAGGAGGGCTTGTCATTACATTGCAAGATAATTGGTTGCTATACATATTAACCTCAGATAACGAAATGTAGCAGATCTGTCACTTCTTGGTTCAATGTAATTTCACTCAGCATGAATAAGGTTTAATAACACTATGGAATACTTACCTTAATGTGACATTGAAGTGGTGCATTTACTTTAATGCAATTCCAATTCCCTAGGAGGGCTACAGTACAGGGAAGCATTTAAAATATGTATGTTTCATTCATGCATATTTTAAATTAGCCTTACACTATTTTTTCAGCCTCCAGCCTGTCCCTGGTCACTCCACAAAAATGAATAAATCAATATTAAATAATTCCAAAGTTTTTTTCTTTTCTTATTAATTAAAAAATAATTGGTACAGGTACAAATCCCCAAATCAAGAATTCTAAACTCAAGAATTATTCAGAAATCCAGACTTTTTCATTATTATTATTTTTTTTAAATAAAATCATTTTAAAAACGTACAATTTTCACCACGAGTAAGCCACGATATTCTCTGCCTGTGCCTTTGGTTTGATTTTTTCTGTTCTAAAATGCAAATAATAGTCTATATTTATTTAAAACAACAACTTTACCAATCTGATTACAGTACTGTCTTTCTGATGGTACTATGTATACACACATATTAAAATGTAATCAAACAACCTTGAGGTTTATTAAATCACATACAATATTGTTGTTTATTCTTAGTCCCATCCTCTCTCAAAACTGTCAAATTTTACAGATGCAAATATACACATATTCCAAAATCCGAAGTACTCAAAAATCCAAACCAATTTATATTTAATAAAGTGTATTTCTTTTCTAAGAAATGGTGAGTCCACAACATCATCATTTACTGATGAGAATATCACTCCTGGCCAGCAGGAGGAGACAAAGAGCACCACAGCAAAGCTGTTAAGTATCACTTACCTTCCCACAAACCCCAGTCATTCTCTTTGCCTTGGTGCATGGAGAAGGTGAAGTTTTGGTATCTGAATAAAATTGGATTTCCTTCGCTACAAGCAAGATTTTAACTATTTTAGAAAGCCAGAGTAGGCTTACTCTGTTCTTTACCTTTGTTCAAAAATTGTGTCTAGCTGTAGTCCATGTTAATCTCTTCAGTAGAGTAGTGGTAGCTTTAAAGCAGTTAGGAACTTGTGAGGTGGGCCTCACTGTCACATAGATTAGGAGTTTTATATTAGAAGCTGTGCAGTGCTAATGAGCAGTTTATGCTCACCGCTCACTTACAGACAGCGCTGGTATTACAGGTTTTTAAAAACCCGGCGTTAACCGCAAAAAAGTGAGCGAAGAGCAAAATTTAGCTCCACATCTCACCTCAATACCAGCGCTGTTTACGTTAGCGGTGAGTAGGTAAAACGTGCTGGTGCACGATTTCCCCATAGAAATCAACGGGGGAGAGCCGGCTGAAAAAAAACCTAACACCTGCAAAAAAGCAGCGTAAAACTCCTAACGCAGCCCCATTGATTCCTATGGGGAAATAAAAGTTATGTCTACACCTAACACCATAACATGAACCCCGAGACTAAACACCCCTAATCTTACACTTATTAACCCCTAATCTGCCGCCTCCAACATCGCCAACACCTGCATTATATTATTAACCCCTAATCTGCCGCTCCGGACATCTCCACCACCTACATTATAGTTATGAACCCCTAATCTGCTGCCCCCAACATCGCCGAACCCTAGATTATATTTATTAACCCCTAATCTGCTGCCCCCAATGTCGCCGCAACCTAACTACATTTATTAACCCCTAATCTGCCGCCCACAACGTCGCCACCACTATAATAAAGTTATTAACCCCTAAACCTAAGTCTAACCCTAACCCCCCCCCTAACTTAAATATAATTACAATAAATCTAAATAAAATTACTACAATTAACTAAATAATTCCTATTTAAAACTAAATACTTACCTATAAAATAAACCCTAAGCTAGCTACAATATAACTAATAGTTACATTGTAGCTAGCTAAGGGTTTATTTTTATTTTACAGACAACTTTGTATTTATTTTAACTAGGTACAATAGTTATTAAATAGTTATTAACTATTTAATAACTACCTAGTTAAAATAAAGACAAATTTACCTGTAAAATAAAACCTAACCTAAGTTACAATTACACCTAACACTACACTATAATTAAATAAATTAACTAAATTAAATACAATTAATTACAATTAAAAAAATTATCTAAAGTACGAAAAAAACACTAAATGACAGAAAATAATAAAATAATTACAAGATTTTTAAACTAATTACACCTACTCTAATCCCCCTAACAAAATAAAAAAGCCCCCCAAAATAAAAAAAGCCCTACCCTACACTAAATTACAAATAGCCCTTAAAATGGCCTTTTGCGGGGCATTGCCCCAAAGTAATCAGCTCTTTTACTTGTAAAAAAAAAATTACAAATACCCCCAACATTAAAACCCACCGCCCACACAACCAACCCTACTCTAAAACCCACCCAATCTCCCCTTAAAAAACCTAACACTAACCCCTTGAAGATCACCCTACAGTGAGACATCTTCACCCAACCGGGCAGAAGTGGTCCTCCAGACGGGCAGAAGTCTTCATCCAACTGGGCAGAAGTGGTCCTCCAGACGGGCAGAAGTCTTCATCCAGACGGCATCTTCTATCTTCATCCATCCTGTGTGGAGCGGGTCCATTTTCAAGACATCCGACGCGGAGCATCCTCTTCATCCGGAGTCTTCTTACTAAATGACGGTACCTTTAAGTGACGTCATCCAAGATGGCGTCCCTTCAATTCCGATTGGCTGATAGAGTTCTATCAGCCAATCGGAATTAAGGTAGGAAAAATCCTATTGGCTGATGCAATCAGCCAATAGGATTGAGCTTGCATTCTATTGGCTGATTGGAACAGCCAATAGAATGCCAGCTCAATCCTATTGGCTGATTGGATCAGCCAATAGGATTGAACTTCAATCCTATTGGCTGATTGCATCAGCCAGTAGGATTTTTTCTACCTTAATTCTGATTGGCTGATAGAATTCTATCAGCCAATAGGAATTGAAGGGATGCCATCTTGGATGACTTGGATCACTTAAAGGTACCGTCATTTAGTAAGAAGACTCCAGATGAAGAGAATGCTCTGCGTCAGATGTCTTGAAGATGGACCCGCTCCGCGCCTGATGGATGAAGATAGAAGATGCCGTCTGGATGAAGACTTCTGCCCGTCTTGAGGACCACTTCTGCCCGGTTGGATGAAGACTTCTGCCCATCTGGAGGACCACTTCTGCCCGGTTGGGTGAAGACATCTCATGGTATGGTGATCTTCAAGGGGTTAGTGTTAGGTTTTTTTAATTGGGTATTGGGTTGGTTTTAAAGTAGGGTTGGTTGTGTGGGTGGTGGGTTTTAATGTTGGGGGGGGTATTTGTACTTTTTTTTACAGATAAAAGAGCTGATTACTTTGGGGCAATGCCCCGCAAAGGCCCTTTTAAGGGCTATTTGTAATTTAGTGTAGGGTAGGGCTTTTTTTATTTTGGGGGGCTTTTTTATTTTGTTAGGGGAATTAGAGTAGGTGTAATTAGTTTAAAAATCTTGTAATTATTTTATTATTTTCTGTCATTTAGTGTTTTTTTTCCGTACTTTAGATAATTTTTTTTAATTGTAATTAATTGTATTTAATTTAGTTAATTTATTTAATTATAGTGTAGTGTTAGGTGTAATTGTAACTTAGGTTAGGTTTTATTTTACAGGTAAATTTGTTTTTATTTTAACTAGGTAGTTATTAAATAGTTACTAACTATTTAATAACTATTGTACCTAGTTAAAATAAATACAAAGTTGCCTGTAAAATAAAAATAAACCATAAGATAGCTACAATGTAACTATTAGTTATATTGTAGCTAGTTTATGGTTTATTTTATAGGTAAGTATTTAGTTTTAACCCCTTAACGACCAACAACATATGGGGTACGTCCTGCAAAACAATGCAGTTAACGACCAAGGGCGTACCCCGTACGTCGTTGGTCTTTGAAAGCAGTGAAAGCAATCCTGATCACTTCCAGCTGCTTTCATGTTATTGCAGTGATGCCTCGATATTGAGGCATCCAGCAATAACTGTTTATAGCCATCCGATGCAGAGAGAGCCACTCTGTGGCCCTCTCGGCATCTGCCATCGATGGCTGTTATCGTTGGTGGGTGGGAGTTCATCCAGGGAGGCGGGTGGGTGATCATCTGTAGAGGAAGGGGGAGGGATCACGTGCGGGTGCGTGAGATAACTACAAACAGCATAAATATGCTGTAGATGTGAGGGTGGGAGAGAGGATTGGGGAGGGTGGGATTTTAAAATTAAGGGATCTGGGAGAGGGTGGGGGGTTGGATGTTGAGGGGTGGCAGCTACACTACAGAAATAAAGCAATACTTTAATTTTAATAAAATAAAATAAAAATACCTATTATTTAAAACTGGGTACTGGCAGACAGCTGCCAATACCCAATATGGCACACAATAAGGCGGGGGGGGATTAAAGAGCTGTTTGGGGGGGGGGGGGTCGGGGAGGTTGGGGGCTAAGGGGGAGTCCTACACAGCAGAATAATTTAAAAAAAAAAAACAAAAAAAAAAACAACCCCCCAAAAAAAACTTTTATTTTAGTACTGGCAGACTTTCTGCCAGTACTTAAGATGGCGGGACAATTGTGGGGTGGGGGAGGGAAGAGAGCTGTTTGGGAGGGACCTGATGGGTCAGGTGGGAGGCTGATCTCTACACTAAAGCTAAAATTAACTCTGCAAGTTTCCTACAAGCTACCTAATTAACCCCTTCACTGCTAGACATAATATCAGTGGCGTCACTAGGGTTGGTGTCACCCGGTGCGGTAAGTTATGGTGTCACCCCCCCCAGAAAGCAGACACACACAAAAACACAGACACACACACATACAAACACTCAGACACACTTAAAAACATACTCAGATGCACACACAAACACTCGGAAACACACTCAGACACACATAAAAACACACACACAAAAACACTGAGACACAAAAACTCAGACACACACATACAAAATATGTAAACTGCACTGCATTCATTATAAAGCTCATGCCTAGAGCTGCTCCCTGGCTCAGCAGAGCATCAAATGAAAGATAAACAGAGCACTCTAAAATAAATCACTGAACAAAAGGTTTAGGCGCGCAAAAAAATTCTGCTCTCTGACTCTGTTCCAAGTCTGTCAGTGCACAGCCCCGGGCCGCGTGCCTACCGCTTCTTATGGCCAATCACCTCTGCACTCTGCCCACCCCCAGACCCCCGCCCGCCCTCCTACCTGTTCAGTGTGCACTTAGTGTACCGTAACTGTAATCTGGTGGGCATCATACGTGGCTCCTTCACTTTAGAGACAGTGTCAAACAGTCATGCGGTCAGGTGCCAGGCACCCCCCTCATGATTTCCCAGTTCCCGTTTAGAGAGACAGCACAGCAGTGAGTGACTCCACTGCTCCACATGTCACTGAGCAGTGAGCACAGATAGGCAGGCAGGTTTAGGCTAGCAGCGCAACTTTGCAAGCCCCACGGCATGCCCACAACATTCATAGAGAAATTGGGCAGGGGAGAAGCAAAGTACAAACAAGCAAAAGCAGCCTGGAAAACTATTTGTTGAAATTGCAGCACTGGCTCAAGCGGCAAAAAAATTGTGTGTCTACAACTTCCCCAGTCCCACCAATGTTCACAAATGCCAGCCCCTCTAATAAAAAAAAAATCTATGCATCTCAACATTGTATTTCTTTGAATTTCAATAAAATAAAAATACCCCTGGAGGGTGTCACCCAGGTGCGGCCCGCACCCCCTATTGACGCCACTGCATAATATACGTGTGATGCACAGCGGCATTTAGCGGCCTTCTAATTACCAAAAAGCAACGCCAAAGCCATATATGTCTGCTATTTCTGAACAAAGGGGATCCCATAGAAGTATTTACAACCATTTGTGCCATAATTGCACAAGCTGTTTGTAAATAATTTCAGTGAGAAACCTAAAATTGTTAAAAATGTTATGTTTTTTTTTAATTTGATCGCATTTGGCAGTGAAATGGTGGCATGAAACATACCAAAATGGGCCTAGATCAATACTTGGGGTTGTCTACTACACTACACTAAAGCTAAAATTAACCCTACAAGCTCCCTACATGCTCCCTAATTAACCACTTCACTGCTGCGCATAATACACGTGTGGTGCGCAGTGGAATTTAGCAGCCTTCTAATTACCAAAAAGCAACACCAAAGCCATATATGTCTGCTATTTCTGAACAAAGGGGATACCAGAGAAGCATTTACAACCAATTGTGCCATAATTGCACAAGCTGTTTGTAAATAATTTTAGTGAGATACCTAAAGTTTGTGAAAAAATTTGTGAAAAAGTGAACATTTTTTTTTTATTTGATCGCATTTGGCGGTGAAATGGTGGCATGAAATATACCAAAATGGGCCTAGATCAATACTTTGGGATGTCTTCTAAAAAATATATATACATGTCAAGGGATATTTAGGGATTCCTGAAAGATATCAGTGTCCCAATGTAACTAGCGCTAATTTTGAAAAAAAGTGGTTTGGAAATAGCAAAGTGCTACTTGCATTTATTGCCCTATAACTTGCAAAAAAAGCAAAGAACATGTAAACATTGGGTATTTCTAAACTCAGGACAAAATTTAGAAACTATTTAGCATGGGTGTTTTTTGGTGGTTGTAGATGTGTAACAGATTTTAGGGGTTCTAGGATTTAAAAAAATTTTTTTTTCCATTTTTTCCCTCATATTTTATATATTTTTTATAGTAAATTATAAGATATGATGAAAATAATGGTATCTTTAGAAAGTCCATTTAATGGCGAGAAAAACTGTATACAATATGTGTGGGTACAGTAAATGAGTAAGAGGAAAATTACAGCTAAACACAAACACCACAAAAATGTAAAAATAGCCTTGGTCCCAAACGGTCAACAAATGGAAAAGTGCTCTGGTCACTAAGGGGTTAAATAGGAATTATTTAGGTGATTGTAGTAATTTTATTTAGATTTATTGTAATTATATTTAAGTTAGGGGGGTTTAGGGTTAGGGTTAGACTTAGGTTTAGGGGTTAATACATTTAATATAGTGGCGGCGATGTTGGGGGCGGCAGATTAGGGGTTAATAAATGTAGGTAGGTGGTGGCGATGTTAGGGATGGCAGATTAGGGGTTAATAATATTTAACTAGTGTTTGCGAAGCGGGAGTGCGGCGGTTTAGGGGTTAATATATTTATTATAGTGGCAGCGATGTCCGGTTCGGCAGATTAGGGGTTAAAAAATTTATTTTAGTGTTTGCGATGTGGGGGGCCTCGGTTTAGGGGTTAATAGGTAGTTTATGGGTGTTAGTGTACTTTTTAGCATTTTAGTTAAGAGTTTCATGCTACGGCGTTGCAGTGTAAAACTCTTAACTACTGACTTTAAAATGCAGTACCAGTCTTGACAGGAGAGGGTGTACCGTTCACTTTTGGTCAGACTCGTAATACCGGCGCTATGCAAGTCCCATTGAAAATATAGGATACGCAATTGACATAAGTGGATTTGCGGTATTTCCAAGTCTGGCCAAAAATGTGAGCTGTACACCTGTACCTGCAAGATTCGTAATGCCAGCGGGCATTAAAAGGCAGCATTAGGACCTCTTAACGCTGCTTTTTAAGGCTAACACAAGACTCGTAATCTAGCCGTGTGTTTTCCTAACAGGTTGCTGCCCTAGTATAGAAAGCCAAAGTAGGTTTACTCTGTTTTATCGTTTTTACACAGGTCTCTCTAAAGAGTGGCGTCCCTCCATACCGTGTGAGCTGTCCTCCTGCCAGACAGCTAGATGTACAGGTAAGTGCTTTTTGTCTTCTGGGGCTAGGAGGATGGCACTGAAGGGGTTAAGGACTCTAAAGATAATACTGTACTTAATTTGGGACACAAATTCCTTAGGAAGGATGTTTCTGGCAGTTTGCAGGCACTATTTTGTTATGTGATGGTGGAGACTTAAGGGTTAATCTCCTTCAAGGCAAGGAAGGAGTTAACTCTTTTTGGGGCTCAGTATTATATGTATCCCTCTCTTGGCTTTTTTATAATTATTTAACAAGAATATTTGTCTCATTAAGCCTCCACCACTTATTGTGATGGAGGGTCACAATAGCGAAGCCTAGTAGGAGAGCGCACTCTTTCTTATGGCGGCATTCCTATGAGGAGAGTATGGTGTACTTTTCTCCCGTCTTTATGAAGCGGAGCGTTGCAATTTTTTATTTACTTGTCGGTAAGAGGCCATTTATGTTCTGAGCAAGTATGGCATACAGTATTCACGGAAGGATGAAGCGCAATGTTCGCGCACTTCATCTCCATGCCGTTTTTATGTTTCCTCCTCCTTCTCAGGAAGAGAAGCGGCGCTATTTTGGGCCATTTTCGATCAGGTTCAGTCGCCCTGCCTCGTTCTCTGGTTGAGAATGGAGCGGCGCTCTTGTTGTGTCCGCTCTTGTTGTGTGAGTCTTTCAGCGGAACAGCTTGCGAGGCATTGAGATCTAGAGACAGACTTTATTAAGGAGACTATTTCTTTAATTTTATTCAGTAGACTTAATAAACGTTATTCAGGAGTCTAGTGAATCTGCACATATAGTATACCAGTTTGTGGAGTTATTTTTCAGCACATTGAATAAAGATCTTATCAATCCCCTATTAAAGATATATACCACTGTAGTTTAGTGGTAAGCAAACCGGTCTAGATTTTACCCAATCTCTTTTAAACAAAACCTGAATGTTGGGACTTATGTACTGGGTCTTTGAACAGGGGTCTATTCCTAAGGGAAAAAAAATGTCTTTGTCCCTTATATTTGTATGAATATTTCAACAATAAAGATTTTCTTTTTGTTTGTTGTCTCCTGGAAAATTTTTAATACATTTTTGAGAATAATTATATATACGTTCAGTGCTGCCTGAATAGCATAGTGACTACTAAGCAGTTTAGTAACTGAAAGCTACTGGTTTGCTTCCCTCTACTGGTTGGGCAAATTATAAAGCTATTGAATGTACAGATAGATTGTTGCCCTCTGAGCCTCATGTCTCCCAGGATGATGCTGTTCAGGCAATGCCACAGCTTACTCCTTAAACGACCCAAGCA
Source organism: Bombina bombina (assembly GCF_027579735.1). NCBI lineage: Eukaryota > Metazoa > Chordata > Amphibia > Anura > Bombinatoridae > Bombina > Bombina bombina. The sequence goes on from NC_069505.1 coordinate 279,408,681, forward strand.
TCTATGGCATCACATGCAGTGCCCTGCGATTCCTCTCATACTCCTGGAGGGTGGGGGGTTGGATGTTGAGGGGTGGCAGCTACACTACAGAAATAAAGCAATACTTTAATTTTAATAAAATAAAATAAAAATACCTATTATTTAAAACTGGGTACTGGCAGACAGCTGCCAATACCCAATATGGCACACAATAAGGCGGGGGGGGATTAAAGAGCTGTTTGGGGGGGGGGGTCGGGGAGGTTGGGGGCTAAGGGGGAGTCCTACACAGCAGAATAATTTAAAAAAAAAAAAAAAAAAAAAAACAACCCCCCAAAAAAACCTTTTATTTTAGTACTGGCAGACTTTCTGCCAGTACTTAAGATGGCGGGACAATTGTGGGGTGGGGGAGGGAAGAGAGCTGTTTGGGAGGGACCTGATGGGTCAGGTGGGAGGCTGATCTCTACACTAAAGCTAAAATTAACTCTGCAAGTTTCCTACAAGCTACCTAATTAACCCCTTCACTGCTAGACATAATATCAGTGGCGTCACTAGGGTTGGTGTCACCCGGTGCGGTAAGTTATGGTGTCACCCCCCCCAGAAAGCAGACACACACAAAAACACAGACACACACACATACAAACACTCAGACACACTTAAAAACATACTCAGATGCACACACAAACACTCGGAAACACACTCAGACACACATAAAAACACACACACAAAAACACTGAGACACAAAAACTTAGACACACACATACAAAATATGTAAACTGCACTGCATTCATTATAAAGCTCATGCCTAGAGCTGCTCCCTGGCTCAGCAGAGCATCAAATGAAAGATAAACAGAGCACTCTAAAATAAATCACTGAAGAAAAGGTTTAGGCGCGCAAAAAAATTCTGCTCTCTGACTCTGTTCCAAGTCTGTCAGTGCACAGCCCCGGGCCGCGTGCCTACCGCTACTTATGGCCAATCACCTCTGCACTCTGCCCACCCCCAGACCCCCGCCCGCCCTCCTACCTGTTCAGTGTGCACTTAGTGTACCGTAACTGTAATCTGGTGGGCATCATACGTGGCTCCTTCACTTTAGAGACAGTGTCAAACAGTCATGCGGTCAGGTGCCAGGCACCCCCCTCATGATTTCCCAGTTCCCGTTTAGAGAGACAGCACAGCAGTGAGTGACTCCACTGCTCCACATGTCACTGAGCAGTGAGCACAGATAGGCAGGCAGGTTTAGGCTAGCAGCGCAACTTTGCAAGCCCCACGGCATGCCCACAACATTCATAGAGAAATTGGGCAGGGGAGAAGCAAAGTACAAACAAGCAAAAGCAGCCTGGAAAACTATTTGTTGAAATTGCAGCACTGGCTCAAGCGGCAAAAAAATTGTGTGTCTACAACTTCCCCAGTCCCACCAATGTTCACAAATGCCAGCCCCTCTAATAAAAAAAAAAATCTATGCATCTCAACATTGTATTTCTTTGAATTTCAATAAAATAAAAATAAAAAAAATAAAATTTTTTTTTTTTTTGGTGTCACCCCCTGGAGGGTGTCACCCAGGTGCGGCCCGCACCCCCTATTGACGCCACTGCATAATATACGTGTGATGCACAGCGGCATTTAGCGGCCTTCTAATTACCAAAAAGCAACGCCAAAGCCATATATGTCTGCTATTTCTGAACAAAGGGGATCCCATAGAAGTATTTACAACCATTTGTGCCATAATTGCACAAGCTGTTTGTAAATAATTTCAGTAAGAAACCTAAAATTGTTAAAAATGTTATGTTTTTTTTTAATTTGATCGCATTTGGCAGTGAAATGGTGGCATGAAACATACCAAAATGGGCCTAGATCAATACTTGGGGTTGTCTACTACACTACACTAAAGCTAAAATTAACCCTACAAGCTCCCTACATGCTCCCTAATTAACCACTTCACTGCTGCGCATAATACACGTGTGGTGCGCAGTGGAATTTAGCGGCCTTCTAATTACCAAAAAGCAACACCAAAGCCATATATGTCTGCTATTTCTGAACAAAGGGGATACCAGAGAAGCATTTACAACCAATTGTGCCATAATTGCACAAGCTGTTTGTAAATAATTTTAGTGAGATACCTAAAGTTTGTGAAAAAATTTGTGAAAAAGTGAACATTTTTTTTTATTTGATCGCATTTGGCGGTGAAATGGTGGCATGAAATATACCAAAATGGGCCTAGATCAATACTTTGGGATGTCTTCTAAAAAATATATATACATGTCAAGGGATATTTAGGGATTCCTGAAAGATATCAGTGTCCCAATGTAACTAGCGCTAATTTTGAAAAAAAGTGGTTTGGAAATAGCAAAGTGCTACTTGCATTTATTGCCCTATAACTTGCAAAAAAAGCAAAGAACATGTAAACATTGGGTATTTCTAAACTCAGGACAAAATTTAGAAACTATTTAGCATGGGTGTTTTTTGGTGGTTGTAGATGTGTAACAGATTTTAGGGGTTCTAGGATTTAAAAAAATTTTTTTTTCCATTTTCTCCCTCATATTTTATATATTTTTTATAGTAAATTATAAGATATGATGAAAATAATGGTATCTTTAGAAAGTCCATTTAATGGCGAGAAAAACTGTATATAATATGTGTGGGTACAGTAAATGAGTAAGAGGAAAATTACAGCTAAACACAAACACCACAAAAATTTAAAAATAGCCTTGGTCCCAAACGGTCAACAAATGGAAAAGTGCTCTGGTCACTAAGGGGTTAAATAGGAATTATTTAGGTGATTGTAGTAATTTTATTTAGATTTATTGTAATTATATTTAAGTTAGGGGGGTTTAGGGTTAGGGTTAGACTTAGGTTTAGGGGTTAATACATTTAATATAGTGGCAGCGATGTTGGGGGCGGCAGATTAGGGGTTAATAAATGTAGGTAGGTGGTGGCGATGTTAGGGATGGCAGATTAGGGGTTAATAATATTTAACTAGTGTTTGCGAAGCGGGAGTGCGGCGGTTTAGGGGTTAATATATTTATTATAGTGGCAGCGATGTCCGGTTCGGCAGATTAGGGGTTAAAAAATTTATTTTAGTGTTTGCGATGTGGGGGGCCTCGGTTTAGGGGTTAATAGGTAGTTTATGGGTGTTAGTGTACTTTTTAGCATTTTAGTTAAGAGTTTCATGCTACGGCGTTGCAGTGTAAAACTCTTAACTACTGACTTTATAATGCAGTACCAGTCTTGACAGGAGAGGGTGTACCGTTCACTTTTGGTCAGACTCGTAATACCGGCGCTATGCAAGTCCCATTGAAAATATAGGATACGCAATTGACATAAGTGGATTTGCGGTATTTCCAAGTCTGGCCAAAAATGTGAGCTGTACACCTGTACCTGCAAGATTCGTAATGCCAGCGGGCATTAAAAGGCAGCATTAGGACCTCTTAACGCTGCTTTTTAAGGCTAACACAAGACTCGTAATCTAGCCGTGTGTTTTCCTAACAGGTTGCTGCCCTAGTATAGAAAGCCAAAGTAGGTTTACTCTGTTTTATCGTTTTTACACAGGTCTCTCTAAAGAGTGGCGTCCCTCCATACGTGTGAGCTGTCCTCCTGCCAGACAGCTAGATGTACAGGTAAGTGCTTTTTGTCTTCTGGGGCTAGGAGGATGGCACTGAAGGGGTTAAGGACTCTAAAGATAATACTGTACTTAATTTGGGACACAAATTCCTTAGGAAGGATGTTTCTGGCAGTTTGCAGGCACTATTTTGTTATGTGATGGTGGAGACTTAAGGGTTAATCTCCTTCAAGGCAAGGAAGGAGTTAACTCTTTTTGGGGCTCAGTATTATATGTATCCCTCTCTTGGCTTTTTTATAATTATTTAACAAGAATATTTGTCTCATTAAGCCTCCACCACTTATTGTGATGGAGGGTCACAATAGCGAAGCCTAGTAGGAGAGCGCACTCTTTCTTATGGCGGCATTCCTATGAGGAGAGTATGGTGTACTTTTCTCCCGTCTTTATGAAGCGGAGCGTTGCAATTTTTTATTTACTTGTCGGTAAGAGGCCATTTATGTTCTGAGCAAGTATGGCATACAGTATTCACGGAAGGATGAAGCGCAATGTTCGCGCACTTCATCTCCATGCCGTTTTTATGTTTCCTCCTCCTTCTCAGGAAGAGAAGCGGCGCTATTTTGGGCCATTTTCGATCAGGTTCAGTCGCCCTGCCTCGTTCTCTGGTTGAGAATGGAGCGGCGCTCTTGTTGTGTCCGCTCTTGTTGTGTGAGTCTTTCAGCGGAACAGCTTGCGAGGCATTGAGATCTAGAGACAGACTTTATTAAGGAGACTATTTCTTTAATTTTATTCAGTAGACTTAATAAACGTTATTCAGGAGTCTAGTGAATCTGCACATATAGTATACCAGTTTGTGGAGTTATTTTTCAGCACATTGAATAAAGATCTTATCAATCCCCTATTAAAGATATATACCACTGTAGTTTAGTGGTAAGCAAACCGGTCTAGATTTTACCCAATCTCTTTTAAACAAAACCTGAATGTTGGGACTTATGTACTGGGTCTTTGAACAGGGGTCTATTCCTAAGGGAAAAAAAAATGTCTTTGTCCCTTATATTTGTATGAATATTTCAACAATAAAGATTTTCTTTTTGTTTGTTGTCTCCTGGAAAATTTTTAATACATTTTTGAGAATAATTATATATACGTTCAGTGCTGCCTGAATAGCATAGTGACTACTAAGCAGTTTAGTAACTGAAAGCTACTGGTTTGCTTCCCTCTACTGGTTGGGCAAATTATAAAGCTATTGAATGTACAGATAGATTGTTGCCCTCTGAGCCTCATGTCTCCCAGGATGATGCTGTTCAGGCAATGCCACAGCTTACTCCTTAAACGACCCAAGCATCTATGGCATCACATGCAGTGCCCTGCGATTCCTCTCATACTCCTGGAGGGTGGGGGGTTGGATGTTGAGGGGTGGCAGCTACACTACAGAAATAAAGCAATACTTTAATTTTAATAAAATAAAATAAAAATACCTATTATTTAAAACTGGGTACTGGCAGACAGCTGCCAATACCCAATATGGCACACAATAAGGCGGGGGGGGGATTAAAGAGCTGTTTGGGGGGGGGTCGGGGAGGTTGGGGGCTAAGGGGGAGTCCTACACAGCAGAATAATTTAAAAAAAAAACAAAAAAAAAAAACAACCCCCCAAAAAAAACTTTTATTTTAGTACTGGCAGACTTTCTGCCAGTACTTAAGATGGCGGGACAATTGTGGGGTGGGGGAGGGAAGAGAGCTGTTTGGGAGGGACCTGATGGGTCAGGTGGGAGGCTGATCTCTACACTAAAGCTAAAATTAACTCTGCAAGTTTCCTACAAGCTACCTAATTAACCCCTTCACTGCTAGACATAATATCAGTGGCGTCACTAGGGTTGGTGTCACCCGGTGCGGTAAGTTATGGTGTCACCCCCCCCAGAAAGCAGACACACACAAAAACACAGACACACACACATACAAACACTCAGACACACTTAAAAACATACTCAGATGCACACACAAACACTCGGAAACACACTCAGACACACATAAAAACACACACACAAAAACACTGAGACACAAAAACTTAGACACACACATACAAAATATGTAAACTGCACTGCATTCATTATAAAGCTCATGCCTAGAGCTGCTCCCTGGCTCAGCAGAGCATCAAATGAAAGATAAACAGCGCACTCTAAAATAAATCACTGAAGAAAAGGTTTAGGCGCGCAAAAAAATTCTGCTCTCTGACTCTGTTCCAAGTCTGTCAGTGCACAGCCCCGGGCCGCGTGCCTACCGCTTCTTATGGCCAATCACCTCTGCACTCTGCCCACCCCCAGACCCCCGCCCGCCCTCCTACCTGTTCAGTGTGCACTTAGTGTACCGTAACTGTAATCTGGTGGGCATCATACGTGGCTCCTTCACTTTAGAGACAGTGTCAAACAGTCATGCGGTCAGGTGCCAGGCACCCCCCTCATGATTTCCCAGTTCCCGTTTAGAGAGACAGCACAGCAGTGAGTGACTCCACTGCTCCACATGTCACTGAGCAGTGAGCACAGATAGGCAGACAGGTTTAGGCTAGCAGCGCAACTTTGCAAGCCCCACGGCATGCCCACAACATTCATAGAGAAATTGGGCAGGGGAGAAGCAAAGTACAAACAAGCAAAAGCAGCCTGGAAAACTATTTGTTGAAATTGCAGCACTGGCTCAAGCGGCAAAAAAATTGTGTGTCTACAACTTCCCCAGTCCCACCAATGTTCACAAATGCCAGCCCCTCTAATAAAAAAAAAATCTATGCATCTCAACATTGTATTTCTTTGAATTTCAATAAAATAAAAATAAAAAAAATAAAAAAACTTTTTTTTTTGGTGTCACCCCCTGGAGGGTGTCACCCAGGTGCGGCCCGCACCCCCTATTGACGCCACTGCATAATATACGTGTGATGCACAGCGGCATTTAGCGGCCTTCTAATTACCAAAAAGCAACGCCAAAGCCATATATGTCTGCTATTTCTGAACAAAGGGGATCCCATAGAAGTATTTACAACCATTTGTGCCATAATTGCACAAGCTGTTTGTAAATAATTTCAGTGAGAAACCTAAAATTGTTAAAAATGTTATGTTTTTTTTTAATTTGATCGCATTTGGCAGTGAAATGGTGGCATGAAACATACCAAAATGGGCCTAGATCAATACTTGGGGTTGTCTACTACACTACACTAAAGCTAAAATTAACCCTACAAGCTCCCTACATGCTCCCTAATTAACCACTTCACTGCTGCGCATAATACACGTGTGGTGCGCAGTGGAATTTAGCGGCCTTCTAATTACCAAAAAGCAACACCAAAGCCATATATGTCTGCTATTTCTGAACAAAGGGGATACCAGAGAAGCATTTACAACCAATTGTGCCATAATTGCACAAGCTGTTTGTAAATAATTTTAGTGAGATACCTAAAGTTTGTGAAAAAATTTGTGAAAAAGTGAACATTTTTTTTTTATTTGATCGCATTTGGCGGTGAAATGGTGGCATGAAATATACCAAAATGGGCCTAGATCAATACTTTGGGATGTCTTCTAAAAAATATATATACATGTCAAGGGATATTTAGGGATTCCTGAAAGATATCAGTGTCCCAATGTAACTAGCGCTAATTTTGAAAAAAAGTGGTTTGGAAATAGCAAAGTGCTACTTGCATTTATTGCCCTATAACTTGCAAAAAAAGCAAAGAACATGTAAACATTGGGTATTTCTAAACTCAGGACAAAATTTAGAAACTATTTAGCATGGGTGTTTTTTGGTGGTTGTAGATGTGTAACAGATTTTAGGGGTTCTAGGATTTAAAAAATTTTTTTTTCCATTTTTTCCCTCATATTTTATATATTTTTTATAGTAAATTATAAGATATGATGAAAATAATGGTATCTTTAGAAAGTCCATTTAATGGCGAGAAAAACTGTATATAATATGTGTGGGTACAGTAAATGAGTAAGAGGAAAATTACAGCTAAACACAAACACCACAAAAATGTAAAAATAGCCTTGGTCCCAAACGGTCAACAAATGGAAAAGTGCTCTGGTCACTAAGGGGTTAAATAGGAATTATTTAGGTGATTGTAGTAATTTTATTTAGATTTATTGTAATTATATTTAAGTTAGGGGGGTTTAGGGTTAGGGTTAGACTTAGGTTTAGGGGTTAATACATTTAATATAGTGGCGGCGATGTTGGGGGCGGCAGATTAGGGGTTAATAAATGTAGGTAGGTGGTGGCGATGTTAGGGATGGCAGATTAGGGGTTAATAATATTTAACTAGTGTTTGCGAAGCGGGAGTGCGGCGGTTTAGGGGTTAATATATTTATTATTGTGGCAGCGATGTCCGGTTCGGCAGATTAGGGGTTAAAAAATTTATTTTAGTGTTTGCGATGTGGGGGGCCTCGGTTTAGGGGTTAATAGGTAGTTTATGGGTGTTAGTGTACTTTTTAGCATTTTAGTTAAGAGTTTCATGCTACGGCGTTGCAGTGTAAAACTCTTAACTACTGACTTTAAAATGCAGTACCAGTCTTGACAGGAGAGGGTGTACCGTTCACTTTTGGTCAGACTCGTAATACCGGCGCTATGCAAGTCCCATTGAAAATATGGGATACGCAATTGACATAAGTGGATTTGCGGTATTTCCAAGTCTGGCCAAAAATGTGAGCTGTACACCTGTACCTGCAAGATTCGTAATGCCAGCGGGCATTAAAAGGCAGCATTAGGACCTCTTAACGCTGCTTTTTAAGGCTAACACAAGACTCGTAATCTAGCCGTGTGTTTTCCTAACAGGTTGCTGCCCTAGTATAGAAAGCCAAAGTAGGTTTACTCTGTTTTATCGTTTTTACACAGGTCTCTCTAAAGAGTGGCGTCCCTCCATACCGTGTGAGCTGTCCTCCTGCCAGACAGCTAGATGTACAGGTAAGTGCTTTTTGTCTTCTGGGGCTAGGAGGATGGCACTGAAGGGGTTAAGGACTCTAAAGATAATACTGTACTTAATTTGGGACACAAATTCCTTAGGAAGGATGTTTCTGGCAGTTTGCAGGCACTATTTTGTTATGTGATGGTGGAGACTTAAGGGTTAATCTCCTTCAAGGCAAGGAAGGAGTTAACTCTTTTTGGGGCTCAGTATTATATGTATCCCTCTCTTGGCTTTTTTATAATTATTTAACAAGAATATTTGTCTCATTAAGCCTCCACCACTTATTGTGATGGAGGGTCACAATAGCGAAGCCTAGTAGGAGAGCGCACTCTTTCTTATGGCGGCATTCCTATGAGGAGAGTATGGTGTACTTTTCTCCCGTCTTTATGAAGCGGAGCGTTGCAATTTTTTATTTACTTGTCGGTAAGAGGCCATTTATGTTCTGAGCAAGTATGGCATACAGTATTCACGGAAGGATGAAGCGCAATGTTCGCGCACTTCATCTCCATGCCGTTTTTATGTTTCCTCCTCCTTCTCAGGAAGAGAAGCGGCGCTATTTTGGGCCATTTTCGATCAGGTTCAGTCGCCCTGCCTCGTTCTCTGGTTGAGAATGGAGCGGCGCTCTTGTTGTGTCCGCTCTTGTTGTGTGAGTCTTTCAGCGGAACAGCTTGCGAGGCATTGAGATCTAGAGACAGACTTTATTAAGGAGACTATTTCTTTAATTTTATTCAGTAGACTTAATAAACGTTATTCAGGAGTCTAGTGAATCTGCACATATAGTATACCAGTTTGTGGAGTTATTTTTCAGCACATTGAATAAAGATCTTATCAATCCCCTATTAAAGATATATACCACTGTAGTTTAGTGGTAAGCAAACCGGTCTAGATTTTACCCAATCTCTTTTAAACAAAACCTGAATGTTGGGACTTATGTACTGGGTCTTTGAACAGGGGTCTATTCCTAAGGGAAAAAAAAATGTCTTTGTCCCTTATATTTGTATGAATATTTCAACAATAAAGATTTTCTTTTTGTTTGTTGTCTCCTGGAAAATTTTTAATACATTTTTGAGAATAATTATATATACGTTCAGTGCTGCCTGAATAGCATAGTGACTACTAAGCAGTTTAGTAACTGAAAGCTACTGGTTTGCTTCCCTCTACTGGTTGGGCAAATTATAAAGCTATTGAATGTACAGATAGATTGTTGCCCTCTGAGCCTCATGTCTCCCAGGATGATGCTGTTCAGGCAATGCCACAGCTTACTCCTTAAACGACCCAAGCATCTATGGCATCACATGCAGTGCCCTGCGATTCCTCTCATACTCCTGGAGGGTGGGGGGTTGGATGTTGAGGGGTGGCAGCTACACTACAGAAATAAAGCAATACTTTAATTTTAATAAAATAAAATAAAAATACCTATTATTTAAAACTGGGTACTGGCAGACAGCTGCCAATACCCAATATGGCACACAATAAGGCGGGGGGGGATTAAAGAGCTGTTTGGGGGGGGGGGGTCGGGGAGGTTGGGGGCTAAGGGGGAGTCCTACACAGCAGAATAATTTAAAAAAAAAAAAAAAAAAAAAAAAAACAACCCCCCAAAAAAAACTTTTATTTTAGTACTGGCAGACTTTCTGCCAGTACTTAAGATGGCGGGACAATTGTGGGGTAGGGGAGGGAAGAGAGCTGTTTGGGAGGGACCTGATGGGTCAGGTGGGAGGCTGATCTCTACACTAAAGCTAAAATTAACTCTGCAAGTTTCCTACAAGCTACCTAATTAACCCCTTCACTGCTAGACATAATATCAGTGGCGTCACTAGGGTTGGTGTCACCCGGTGCGGTAAGTTATGGTGTCACCCCCCCCAGAAAGCAGACACACACAAAAACACAGACACACACACATACAAACACTCAGACACACTTAAAAACATACTCAGATGCACACACAAACACTCGGAAACACACTCAGACACACATAAAAACACACACACAAAAACACTGAGACACAAAAACTTAGACACACACATACAAAATATGTAAACTGCACTGCATTCATTATAAAGCTCATGCCTAGAGCTGCTCCCTGGCTCAGCAGAGCATCAAATGAAAGATAAACAGAGCACTCTAAAATAAATCACTGAAGAAAAGGTTTAGGCGCGCAAAAAAATTCTGCTCTCTGACTCTGTTCCAAGTCTGTCAGTGCACAGCCCCGGGCCGCGTGCCTACCGCTTCTTATGGCCAATCACCTCTGCACTCTGCCCACCCCCAGACCCCCGCCCGCCCTCCTACCTGTTCAGTGTGCACTTAGTGTACCGTAACTGTAATCTGGTGGGCATCATACGTGGCTCCTTCACTTTAGAGACAGTGTCAAACAGTCATGCGGTCAGGTGCCAGGCACCCCCCTCATGATTTCCCAGTTCCCGTTTAGAGAGACAGCACAGCAGTGAGTGACTCCACTGCTCCACATGTCACTGAGCAGTGAGCACAGATAGGCAGGCAGGTTTAGGCTAGCAGCGCAACTTTGCAAGCCCCACGGCATGCCCACAACATTCATAGAGAAATTGGGCAGGGGAGAAGCAAAGTACAAACAAGCAAAAGCAGCCTGGAAAACTATTTGTTGAAATTGCAGCACTGGCTCAAGCGGCAAAAAAATTGTGTGTCTACAACTTCCCCAGTCCCACCAATGTTCACAAATGCCAGCCCCTCTAATAAAAAAAAAATCTATGCATCTCAACATTGTATTTCTTTGAATTTCAATAAAATAAAAATAAAAAAAAAAAAAAATTTATTTTTTTTGGTGTCACCCCCTGGAGGGTGTCACCCAGGTGCGGCCCGCACCCCCTATTGACGCCACTGCATAATATACGTGTGATGCACAGCAGCATTTAGCGGCCTTCTAATTACCAAAAAGCAACGCCAAAGCCATATATGTCTGCTATTTCTGAACAAAGGGGATCCCATAGAAGTATTTACAACCATTTGTGCCATAATTGCACAAGCTGTTTGTAAATAATTTCAGTGAGAAACCTAAAATTGTTAAAAATGTTATGTTTTTTTTTAATTTGATCGCATTTGGCAGTGAAATGGTGGCATGAAACATACCAAAATGGGCCTAGATCAATACTTGGGGTTGTCTACTACACTACACTAAAGCTAAAATTAACCCTACAAGCTCCCTACATGCTCCCTAATTAACCACTTCACTGCTGCGCATAATACACGTGTGGTGCGCAGTGGAATTTAGCGGCCTTCTAATTACCAAAAAGCAACACCAAAGCCATATATGTCTGCTATTTCGAACAAAGGGGATACCAGAGAAGCATTTACAACCAATTGTGCCATAATTGCACAAGCTGTTTGTAAATAATTTTAGTGAGATACCTAAAGTTTGTGAAAAAATTTGTGAAAAAGTGAACATTTTTTTTTTATTTGATCGCATTTGGCGGTGAAATGGTGGCATGAAATATACCAAAATGGGCCTAGATCAATACTTTGGGATGTCTTCTAAAAAATATATATACATGTCAAGGGATATTTAGGGATTCCTGAAAGATATCAGTGTCCCAATGTAACTAGCGCTAATTTTGAAAAAAAGTGGTTTGGAAATAGCAAAGTGCTACTTGCATTTATTGCCCTATAACTTGCAAAAAAAGCAAAGAACATGTAAACATTGGGTATTTCTAAACTCAGGACAAAATTTAGAAACTATTTAGCATGGGTGTTTTTTGGTGGTTGTAGATGTGTAACAGATTTTAGGGGTTCTAGGATTTAAAAATTTTTTTTTTTCCATTTTCTCCCTCATATTTTATATATTTTTTATAGTAAATTATAAGATATGATGAAAATAATGGTATCTTTAGAAAGTCCATTTAATGGCGAGAAAAACTGTATATAATATGTGTGGGTACAGTAAATGAGTAAGAGGAAAATTACAGCTAAACACAAACACCACAAAAATTTAAAAATAGCCTTGGTCCCAAACGGTCAACAAATGGAAAAGTGCTCTGGTCACTAAGGGGTTAAATAGGAATTATTTAGGTGATTGTAGTAATTTTATTTAGATTTATTGTAATTATATTTAAGTTAGGGGGGTTTAGGGTTAGGGTTAGACTTAGGTTTAGGGGTTAATACATTTAATATAGTGGCGGCGATGTTGGGGGCGGCAGATTAGGGGTTAATAAATGTAGGTAGGTGGTGGCGATGTTAGGGATGGCAGATTAGGGGTTAATAATATTTAACTAGTGTTTGCGAAGCGGGAGTGCGGCGGTTTAGGGGTTAATATATTTATTATAGTGGCAGCGATGTCCGGTTCGGCAGATTAGGGGTTAAAAAATTTATTTTAGTGTTTGCGATGTGGGGGGCCTCGGTTTAGGGGTTAATAGGTAGTTTATGGGTGTTAGTGTACTTTTTAGCATTTTAGTTAAGAGTTTCATGCTACGGCGTTGCAGTGTAAAACTCTTAACTACTGACTTTAAAATGCAGTACCAGTCTTGACAGGAGAGGGTGTACCGTTCACTTTTGGTCAGACTCGTAATACCGGCGCTATGCAAGTCCCATTGAAAATATAGGATACGCAATTGACATAAGTGGATTTGCGGTATTTCCGAGTCTGGCCAAAAATGTGAGCTGTACACCTGTACCTGCAAGATTCGTAATGCCAGCGGGCATTAAAAGGCAGCATTAGGACCTCTTAACGCTGCTTTTTAAGGCTAACACAAGACTCGTAATCTAGCCGTGTGTTTTCCTAACAGGTTGCTGCCCTAGTATAGAAAGCCAAAGTAGGTTTACTCTGTTTTATCGTTTTTACACAGGTCTCTCTAAAGAGTGGCGTCCCTCCATACCGTGTGAGCTGTCCTCCTGCCAGACAGCTAGATGTACAGGTAAGTGCTTTTTGTCTTCTGGGGCTAGGAGGATGGCACTGAAGGGGTTAAGGACTCTAAAGATAATACTGTACTTAATTTGGGACACAAATTCCTTAGGAAGGATGTTTCTGGCAGTTTGCAGGCACTATTTTGTTATGTGATGGTGGAGACTTAAGGGTTAATCTCCTTCAAGGCAAGGAAGGAGTTAACTCTTTTTGGGGCTCAGTATTATATGTATCCCTCTCTTGGCTTTTTTATAATTATTTAACAAGAATATTTGTCTCATTAAGCCTCCACCACTTATTGTGATGGAGGGTCACAATAGCGAAGCCTAGTAGGAGAGCGCACTCTTTCTTATGGCGGCATTCCTATGAGGAGAGTATGGTGTACTTTTCTCCCGTCTTTATGAAGCGGAGCGTTGCAATTTTTTATTTACTTGTCGGTAAGAGGCCATTTATGTTCTGAGCAAGTATGGCATACAGTATTCACGGAAGGATGAAGCGCAATGTTCGCGCACTTCATCTCCATGCCGTTTTTATGTTTCCTCCTCCTTCTCAGGAAGAGAAGCGGCGCTATTTTGGGCCATTTTCGATCAGGTTCAGTCGCCCTGCCTCGTTCTCTGGTTGAGAATGGAGCGGCGCTCTTGTTGTGTCCGCTCTTGTTGTGTGAGTCTTTCAGCGGAACAGCTTGCGAGGCATTGAGATCTAGAGACAGACTTTATTAAGGAGACTATTTCTTTAATTTTATTCAGTAGACTTAATAAACGTTATTCAGGAGTCTAGTGAATCTGCACATATAGTATACCAGTTTGTGGAGTTATTTTTCAGCACATTGAATAAAGATCTTATCAATCCCCTATTAAAGATATATACCACTGTAGTTTAGTGGTAAGCAAACCGGTCTAGATTTTACCCAATCTCTTTTAAACAAAACCTGAATGTTGGGACTTATGTACTGGGTCTTTGAACAGGGGTCTATTCCTAAGGGAAAAAAAAATGTCTTTGTCCCTTATATTTGTATGAATATTTCAACAATAAAGATTTTCTTTTTGTTTGTTGTCTCCTGGAAAATTTTTAATAAATTTTTGAGAATAATTATATATACGTTCAGTGCTGCCTGAATAGCATAGTGACTACTAAGCAGTTTAGTAACTGAAAGCTACTGGTTTGCTTCCCTCTACTGGTTGGGCAAATTATAAAGCTATTGAATGTACAGATAGATTGTTGCCCTCTGAGCCTCATGTCTCCCAGGATGATGCTGTTCAGGCAATGCCACAGCTTACTCCTTAAACGACCCAAGCATCTATGGCATCACATGCAGTGCCCTGCGATTCCTCTCATACTCCTGGAGGAGTGTATTTGCATGTAGATTTTCCAGCTCAGTTATGCTCTGCGGTATCTGCAGCTTTTTCTGCTTTTCTTATCCTACAGGGAAAATGCAAGAGATCATTTAAAGATTCAGATAGTAGGTTTCCGCTCCACTTTCTGCTACACAGGTTGGTCTCTCTCCTAAGTCTGGTGAGGAGGATTCGCTGGTAGCTTCTGAGGGTGATTCCTCAGATTTGGGACAGTATAATTCCTTCATCTGATGCTGAAGTGGTCTCCTTCAGATGTATGCTTGAACACCTTGTGTACTGTTAAAGGAGGTTTTAGACGACATTGATATCCCTGTTGTTGTCAACTCTTGAAAGTTTGGTTAACTTCATCAGTTCTATGAGAAAGTGTTTCTAGAGGTGCTATTGAAATTTTCACAGGAATAGGAGAAGCTAGGGATTATTTTCCCTGTCCCCTGTCCTTTAAAGGATTCTCCTGTCGCTTACTCCATCAAAATGCATGGTGCCTTAAGTAGAAGGGAACATTTCTACTATGGCTCAGAGAACTTAGATCCCTATAGAGGATAGCTGCTCCTTTATGGATCCATGGATAAGAAGCTGGAGGTTTATTTGATCATCTAGAGCAATGCTTTGTCTATTTAGACTTGCTGTGCTAGTCCGCGGGGCATTGTGGCTGAAATCTTGGTCAGCTAAGAAGCCTGCCTGTGGCTTTGTGGAGTGGCCTAAGCTTTTTAACACTGCAGATGCAAGTTCAATATCCAATTTGGCCTAGACAAGTGACAATATTTAGTGTCTCCTCCAAGTCCAAGCATCTGGTGCTTCCTTACAAGGGTGAGACCTTGTTTGGACTTGGTCTGGAAGAATTATCCTCTGACTTTCTGGTGGAAAAGGTTTTTTTCTACCACACATCAAGTTGAATAGACTAGAGCAAAGTCTTCCTTTCCCTCTTTCTACAGGGACAGTGCAGTCTTTTGGAATCCCATTCAGTCTTGGTCCAGGAAGCAATCTAAGTTTTCCTCCCAGGGGCAGGTTTTCTAGAGTATCTGCAGCCCATGTATGATGAGAGACTTTCTTGAAATGGGTTCAGGACCTTCTTCTCTGGGAGTGATAGTTCCAGTTCCAGTCAGGCAACAGGATCTACGTATTTCTCTCAAGTTTCTCAGAGTACAGTCCCTCAAAGTAGTATACATTCTCCTTTGATTCAAGAGGGTCTGTTCATGACAAACATAGACCTGGGATGTGTATCTTCTTGTTCCCATTATCCGGGATCTTCTCAAGTTTCTGAGATTCGTCATCCTAGAATGACTTTTTAGACTTTTTAGGTCTTGGAGAATTGCAGGGGTACCCTCCTGGACAATATATGGTTCAGGTTTCATACTTTTTTTCGAGCAAACTCTTTTTCAAGAGTTCTTATCTTTCTATGTTCCCATGGATGGGAAGTGAATCTAGGGGTTCCCTTGTTCCAACTGCAAGGGGGATTTTTTGGGGGACCTTATTAGATTCTCTGTCTATGAGAATAGAATTTTGAATATCAAGATCGTGTTAACTTATTCCCCCATAGAAATCAATGAATCAAAAAAAGTGGGGAAAAAACTAACACCCTATGCAAACCCGATCGCATATTCTCAAGTGCGCTAATTCGACATGAAAACATCAATATTTCACATTCCAGTGTTCTTCACATAGCATAATATGTTTTATTTATTCATAAATACATATTTTTACAAATATCTGATGGTATTTTGGTACAATATATAACTATAGCTATATATATATATATATATATATATATATATATATATATATACATACAGAGAAAAGTGCACTCACAGGAACGAAAAACTGGCTCAATACCATTGTTTGCCTGTTCTATGGCAATTTAACACCTGGGTGCAGCTTTTTAGCCCAGTAATGCCATTTTACTAAGTTTCATTAGTAAAGCACTGTTATTTTGATCTTGTAAGATCATTCCTGTACTACTCATAAACAACCTCTAGAAACTCCAATCCACTACAAACATATTTGCAAAGGAAGTCAATTCTTATTGCTTGAGACTAGTGAATGCAAAATCCTCCAATGGAAATTTGGGGCTTCAGTGCCCAGACTCAGGTTTGTAGCCCCTTATAACTTCCCCACTTCAGGATCACCACTGAGATTTCCCAGTAATCATTTTATTTCAAATAGAAGAAGATATTTCATTTCCTAGCATATTTATAAACTCTTTATCAACATAAAAATATATAAATGGCTTTACATATAAGCTTTGAAAGTGTTATTTCAAAATGTTTTTGAAAGTATCTACATAATTGGAAATTTGAATTCAGTGCACTGACAGTAAATTATTTCTGCATGTCTACACTTATAACAATGTTCAACCAGGCTCTCAATCCTTATTTTTAATGCTGCACTCCTTATCATTTTTAATGTATCTGTGTATCTGATATTTTTGGGGTCCATGATTTCTGTTTTATTAATTTGCATTGACATACAATATGAAAACAATACTACATAGATTGCAAGTTATGATTTGAAACCTCAGGTCTACATGGTCTTTTAGCATAACTATGTATAAAATTGAAGCTTGGGATAAGCATTCAGCTGGCATTGAATTTAGCCCTAAAACATGTCATAAGGAATACAATTTTAAGTACAGGGATCTATAGGAAAGCCAATCAGACCTAGGGGCTGATTTATCAAGCTTCGTATGGAGCTTGATGCAGCTGTTTCCGCGCAAGCCTTCAGGCTCGCTGAAAACAGGAGTTAAGAAGCAGCGGTCTTAAGACTGCTGCTCCTTTACTCGTCCGCTACCTTTGTGGCGGCAGACAGCAACCCGCCCGATCGCATACGATTGGATTTATTGACATCCCCTAGTGGTCAATTGGCCGTGAATGAGCAGGGGGCGGCATTGCACAAGCATTTCTAGTTAAATGCTTGTGCAATGATAAATGCAGACAGCATATGCTGTCTACATATATCGAGGTGCGGTGGACATGATCCACTATAATATATCGGCCCCCTAGAGTGCTTACTGGAGTTTTCTTGAGCGTCTTTCTAAGGGCTAGGTTACAAGTGGATCGGTATTTTGCACACCCGCGTTAACCCTGCTAGAAGTAAGCTTTTTGCACCCATTTGGTAGCATACTTATTACAAGCTGATTTTCGTACAAGCGCTTACCCTACGAGTGCAAAAAGCCAAAGTTCGTGTTAACATATTCCTTAATAGACTTCAATGGAGCGCGAAAAGTGGGGGAAAAAACACTCAACAAGTCGCACAAACCCAATTGAATTTTCTCAAGTGTGAAGTGCATTAACCTGACATGAAATATGAATATATTACATTCCAATGTTCTTCATAAAACAGAATATGTTCTATTTATTCATAAATAGTGATGTCGCAAACTTAAAATTTTCCATTCGCGAACGGCGAACGTGAACGTCCGCAAATGTTCACGTATGGGCGAACCGGGCGAATCGCCATAGACTTCAATAGGCAGGCGAACTTTAAAACCCACAGGGACTCTTTCTGGCCACAATAGTGATGGAAAAGTTGTTTCAAGGGTACTAACACCTGGACTGTGGCATGCCGGAGGGTGATCCAT
The DNA here is from genome assembly GCF_027579735.1 of Bombina bombina. Lineage (NCBI taxonomy): Eukaryota > Metazoa > Chordata > Amphibia > Anura > Bombinatoridae > Bombina > Bombina bombina. The sequence continues at coordinate 279,426,936 of NC_069505.1, forward strand.
GGCTAAACTCCCACGTAAAATTACATAGTTGATGCAGAGTCTGGTTTTAATCCATAAAGGGCAGAAATCACCTAACATTCCTAAATTGTTTGGAATAACGTGCTTTAAAACATCAGGTATGATGTTGTATCGATCAGGTAGTGTAAGGGTTACGCCCACTTCACAGTGACAGACCAAACTCCCCGTTTAATGCACCACCTCCTCAAAGCCACCTTCCTCCTCTGACTCCTCTTCTTCAGACTCCTCTCTCTGCGTTGCTTCTCTCTGCGTCATTATAAGGTGTGTTAAGTAGTACTATTCCTATCAGTTTAATCCCTGTTACGTCCCCTATCAGGGGACGTGTATATGGCATGGATTTTAGGAACTGGGAGATGGAAAAAGATGCTTGGTCAGTCCTCCTACTTCAAATTTGGGGCACTGCACGTGCAATCTATTGTGCCACCAGATATGAGTGGTGTGATAAGTAGTACTATTCTTATCAGTTTAATCCCTGTTACGTCCCCTATCAGGGGACGTGTATATGGCATGGATTTTAGGAACCGGGAGATGGAAAAAGATGCTTGGTTGGTCCTCCTACTTCAAATTTGGGGCACTGCGCATGCAATCTACTGTGCCACCAGATATGAGTGGTGTGTTAAGTAGTACTATTCTTATCAGTTTAATCCCTGTTACGTCCCCTGTCAGGGGACGTGTATATGGCATGGATTTTAGGAACCGGGAGATGGAAAAAGATGCTTGGTCGGTCCTCCTACTTCAAATTTGGGGCACTGCGCGTGCAATCTACTGTGCCACCAGATATGAGTGGTGTGTTAAGTAGTACAATTTTTATCAGTTTAATCCCTGTTACGTCCCCTATCAGGGGACGTGTATATGGCATGGATTTTAGGAACCGGGAGATGGAAAAAGATGCTTGGTTGGTCCTCCTACTTCAAATTGGGGCACTGCGCTTGCAATAGTGGCCGGACTTTTAGTCGACGGACATTTGGCAGACGGACATTTGGCCGACGGACATTTGGCCGAAACACAAGTGGCTGTCAGATAACAGTCCGACCACGAGATAGATTTGATAGATAGATACATAGATTAGATAGATAGATTCATAGATGCAATAAATACATTTCATAGATACGATAGATAGATAGATAGATAGGTAGATAGATAGATAGATTTGATAGATAAATAGATAGATTTGATAGATAGATCATTTCCCAGACAGAGAATTACAAGACGTGCGGTCTGGGACCCATGGTAAGGTTCCCAGAGGCAGTTGCGGCGCCAGGGGACGTGTATATGGCATGGATTTTAGGAACCGGGAGATGGAAAAAGATGCTTGGTCGGTCCTGCTACTTCAAATTTGGGGCACTGCGTGTGAAATCTACTGTACCACCAGATATGAGTGGTGTGTTAAGTAGTACTATTCTTATCAGTTTAATCCCTTTTTTTCTTCCCCTATCAGGGGACGTGTATATGGCATGGATTTTAGGAACCGGGAGATGGAAAAAGATGCTTGGTCGGTCCTCCTACTTCAAATTTGGGGCACTGGGCTTGCAATCGTGGCCAGACTTTTAGTCGATGGACATTTGGCAGACGGACATTTGGCCAACGGACATTTGGCCGAAACACAAGTGGTTGTCAGATAACAGTCCGGCCACGAGATAGATAGATTTGATAGATATATAGATACATATATTATATAGATAGATCAATAGATGCAATAGATACATTTGATAGATACGATAGATAGATAGGTAGATTTGATAGATTAATAGATAGATTTGATAGATAGATAATTTCCCAGACAGAGCATTACAAGACGTGCGGTCTGGGACCCATGGTAAGGTTCCCAGAGGCAGTTGCGGTACCAGGGGACGTGTATATGGCATGGATGTTAGCAACCGGGAGATGGAAAAAGATGCTTGGTCGGTGCTCCTACTTCAAATTTGGGGCACTGCACGTGCAATCTAATGTGCCACCAGATAGGAGTGATGTGTTAAGTAGTACTATTCCTATCAGTTTAATCCCTGTTACGTGCCTTTTTTTTGGTTTGGTTTTTGAAGCCACAGTGCAGCACCAGAGGCCAGAAAAATTTGGCATGTTCACATGCCTGAAAAATTAGGTATTGTTGCAGCCGCTGCTGTAGCAGCGGCCAGAAAAATTGATGTTTCCCAGGCAGAAAGTGCCCTAAAACATTGCGGCTTGAACCCTAGTTGGTGGCGGATAAGTTACGCAAGTCATCTGGCATTCGAAGATAAAATACAGCACCGTGTGGACCATTTTTAGCCCAAGGCAGCTCATCTCATCAGGCCTTTTTTACTCGAATGTATCGCCCAATGTCAGTCCCTTCAGGATCCATCCCTCATTCATCTTAATAAAGGTGAGGTAATCTAGACTTTTTAGACCTAGGCGACTTCTTTTCTCAGTGACAATACCTCCTGCTGCACTGAAGGTCCTTTCTGACAGGACACTTGAAGCGGGGCAGGCCAGAAGTTCTATCGCAAATTGGGATAGCTCAGGCCACAGGTCAAGCCTGCACACCCAGTAGTCAAGGGGTTCATCGCTCCTCAGAGTGTCGAGATCTGCAGTTAAGGCAAGGTAGTCTGCTACCTGATGGTCGAGTCGTTCTCTGAGGGTGGACCCCGAAGAGCTGTGGCGATGCATAGGAGTTCAAAAGCTTCGCATGTCCTCCATCAACAACACGTCTGTAAAGCATCCTGTCCTTGCCGGCGTGGTCGTGGGAGTCAGAGGATTACTTTCACCTCTTCCCCTGTTAGATTCCCGTTGTGCTGTGACATCACCCTTATATGCTGTGTAAAGCATACTTTTTAATTTATTTTGGAAATGCTGCATCCTTTCCGACTTGCGGTAATTCGGTAACATTTCAGGCACTTTATGCTTATACCGGGGGTCTAGTAGCATGGACACCCAGTACAGGTCGTTCTCCTTCAGATTTTTTATACGAGGGTCACTCAACATGCACGACAGCATGAAAGACCCCATTTGCACAAGGTTGGATGCCGAGCTACTCATGTCCCATTCCTCATTCTCAGTGATCTCACTGAAGGTATCTTCTTCCCCCCAGCCACGTACAACACCACGGGTACCAGATAGGTGACAACGAGCACCCTAGGATGCCTGTTGTGGTTGGTCTTCCTCCTCCTCAAAGCCACATTCCTCCTCTGACTCCTCTTCCTCACAATCCTCTTCCAGCATTGCCACTGGTCCAGCAAGCGATGCTGATAAGGCTGTTTCTGGTGGTGATGGTGACCACAACTCTTCCTCTTCATGCTCATCTACGGCCTGATCCAGCACTCTTCACAGGGCATGCTCCAGGAAGAAAACAAATGGTATGATGTCGCTGATGGTGCCTTCGGTGCGACTGACTAGGTTTGTCACCTCCTCAAAAGGACGCATGAGCCTACAGGCATTGCGCATGAGCGTCCAGTAACGTGGCAAACAAATTCCCAGCTCCGCAGAGGCTGTCCTAGCACCCCGGTCATACAAATACTCGTTAACGTCTTTTTCTTGTTGGTGCAGGCATTCGAACATTAGGAGTGTTGAATTCCAACGTGTCGGGCTGTCGCAAATCAAGCGCCTCACTGGCATGTTGTTTCGCCGCTGGATATCGGAAAAGTGCGCCATGGCCATGTAGGAACACCTCAAATGGCCACACACCTTCCTGGCCTGCTTCAGGACATCCTGTAAGCCTGAGTACTTATGCACAAAGCGTTGTACGATCAGATTACACACATGTGCCATGCACAGCACATGTGTCAACTTGCCCAATTTTAATGCCGCCACCAAATTACTTCCATTGTCAGAAACCACTTTGCCGATCTCCAGTTGGTGCGGAGTCAGCCACTGATCCACCTGCACGTTCAGGGCGGACAGGAGTGCTGGTCCGGTGTGACTCTCTGCTTTCAGGCAAGTCAACCCCAAGACGGCGTGACACTGCCGTATCCGGGATGTGGAATAGTACCTGGGGAGCTGGGGGGGTGCCGTTGATGTGGAGCAAGACGCAGCAGCAGAAGAGGACTCAGCCAAGGAGGTTATGGAAGAGGATAGAGTAGGAGGAGTAGAGGAGGTGGCAGCAGGCCTGCCTGCAAGTAGTGGCGGTGTCACCAACTCCTCCTCTGCAAAGCCACGCATTTCATGCTTGGCAGCCGTCAGCAGGTTTACCCAATGCGCAGTGTAGGTGATATATCTGCCCTGACCATGCTTTGCAGACCAGCTATCAGTGGTCATATGGACCCTTGCCCCAACACTGTGTGCCAGACATGCCATTACTTCCTTTCGCACAATCGAGTACAGGTTGGGGATTGCCTTTTGTGCAAAGAAATTTTGGCCGGGTACCTTCCACTGCGGTGTCCCAATAGCTACAAATTTTTTGAATGCCTCAGACACCACCAGCTTGTATGGTAAAAGCTGGCGGGCTAAGAGTTCAGACAAGCCAGCTGTCAGACGCCGTGCAAGGGGGTGACTTTGTGACATTGGCTTCTTACAGACACCTGACTGTGGGCAGATGAGCAGGAACTGCTCCGGAAGAGAGACGGAGTGGCGGATGGTTGAGAGGGGGCAAGGAGGACAGCAGTGGTTGACATGGCTGAAGATGCTCGACCAGGAGGAGGATGGCGGCTTTGAGTTTGTGTACTGCTTCTACTCATGTGTTGATCCCATAGGCGTTTGTGATGTGCGATCATGTGCCTTCGCAAAGCAGTTCTACCTAGGTGGGTGTTGGACTTCCCACGACTCAGTTTCTTTTGGCACAGGTTGCAAATGGCATCGCTGTTGTCAGAGGCAGACACACAAAAAAATGCCACACTGCTGAGCTCTGCAAAGACGGCATTCTGGTGGTGGCAACAGCATGCATTGATTGGCGTGCTGTCTGGCTGACCCCGGGTGCCGATGCATGCTGTCTGGTTGTGCCACTAGCTCCTTGCAACGACCTCCCCCTGCTTCCATCTCATCTCCTCCTCCTCCTCTCTGTCTCCCCATCTGACCTTTCCCCCTCTTCTTCTCTTCTAGCGGGCACCCACGTGACATCCACGGACGCATCGTCATCATTAAACGCTTCACTTGTATCCGACAAATCAACAAAGGAAGCAGCAGCTGCTACAACATCATCATCATCACACCGTACGTCCATGTCTGTAATGCTGCCTGACTGAGACATATCACTGTTATCTACATCCTCTGTCAATGATGGTTGTGCATCACTCATTTCTTCCAACTGCTGTGTAAATAACTCCTCTGACAGATCAAGTGAAGCGGCTGTGGTGCTAGTGTTGGTGGTGGCGGCAGGCGGGCGAGTGGTAACTTGAGAGGTGCCGAAGATAAGCTGGAGGAGGATGGTGCGTCAAGGTTCGGAGCGGAAGCTATAGAAGATTGGGTGTCCTGTGTTAAAAAGTCAACTATTTCCTCAGAACTTTTCGAGTTCATGGGACGTGGCCTCTGAACACTGGGCATTATTCTAGGGCCAAAGGGAATCACAGCACAACGACCACGACGGCACCTGTGGGGTGGCTTGCCTCTGCCTGTCATTTTTTTTAAATGTACACTTACACTACTATTAAACAAGATATGAGTGGTGGCACTGGGCAAGTGGGCACAGTATACGCTGTGAACCTGACACAAAAAAGCAGACTGATGTTTCACAGTCCAAAAAGTTTTTATGTTTTTTAAATGTACACTTACACTACTATTAAACAAGATATGAGTGGGGGCACTGGGCAAGTGGGCCCAGTATAAGCTGTGAGCCTGACACAAAAAAGCAGACTGATGTTTCACAGTCCAAAAAGTTTTTAGTTTTTTAAATGTACACTTACACTACTATTAAACAAGATATGAGTGGTGGCACTGGGCAAGTGGGCACAGTATACGCTGTGAGCCTGACACAAACAAGCAGACTGATGTTTCACAGTCCAAAAAGTTTTTATTTTTTTTAATGTACACTTACACTACTATTAAACAAGATATGAGTGGTGGCACTGGGCAAGTGGGCACAGTATACGCTGTGAGCCTGACACAAAAAAACAGACTGATGTTTCACAGTCCAAAAAGTTTTTTTGTTTTTAAATGTACACTTACACTACTATTAAACAAGATATGAGTGGTGGCACTGGGCAAGTGGGCACAGTATACGCTGTGAGCCTGACACAAAAAAGCAGACTGATGTTTCACAGTCCAAAAAGTTTTTATTTTTTTAAATGTACACTTACACTACTATTAAACAAGATATGAGTGGTGGCACTGGGCAAGTGGGCCCAGTATACGCTGTGATCCTGACACAAAAAAGCAGACTGATGTTTCACAGTCCAAAAAGTTTTTTTTGTTTTTAAATGTACACTTACACTACTATTAAACAAGATATGAGTGGTGCCACTGGGCAAGTGGGCACAGTATACGCTGTGAGCCTGACACAAAAAAGCAGAATGATGTTTCACAGTCCAAAAAGTTTTTATTTTTTTAAATGTACACTTACACTACTATTAAAAAAGATATGAGTGGTGGCACTGGACAAGTGGGCACAGTATACGCTGTGAGCCTGACACAAAAAAAGCAGACTGATGTTTCACAGTCCAAAAAAGTTTTTATTTTTTTAAATGTACACTTACACTACTATTAAACAAGATATGAGTGGTGGCACTGGGCAAGTGGGCACAGTTAACGCTGTGAGCCTGACACAAAAAAGCAGACTGATGTTTCACAGTCCAAAAAGTTTTTATTTTTTTAAATGTACACTTACACTACTATTTAACAAGATATGAGTGGTGGCACTGGGCAAGTGGGCACAGTATAAGCTGTGAGCCTGACACAAAAAAGCAGACTGATGTTTCACAGACCAAAAAGTTTTTATTTTTTTAAATGTACACTTACATTACTATTAAACAAGATATGAGTGGTGCCACTGGGCAAGTGGGCACAGTATACGCTGTGAGCCTGAAACAAAAAAGCAGACTGATGTTTCATAGTCCAACATTTTTTTTGTTTTTAAATGTACACTTACACTACTATTAAACAAGATATGAGTGGTGGCACTGGGCAAGTGGGCACAGTATATGCTTTAAGCCCGACACAAAAAAGCAGACTGATGTTTCACAGTCCAAAAAGTTTTTTTTGTTTTTAAATTACACTACTGTTACACCAGATATGAGTGGTGGCACTGGGCAAGTGGGCAAAGTATATGATGTGAGCCTGGCACACACGCTGGCAGGCAGGCAACTGCAATTAGATTACACTAGCAGACTGATGTTTCACAGTCAAAAAAGTTTTTTTTTTAAATTTACACTACTGTTACACCAGATATGAGTGGTGGCACTGGGCAAGTGGGCCTGGCACACACGCTGGCAGGCAGGCAACTGCAATTAGATTACACTAGCAGACTGATGTTTCACAGTCAAAAAAGTTTTTTTTTTAAATTTACACTACTGTTACACCAGATATGAGTGGTGGCACTGGGCAAGTGGGCCTGGCACACACGCTGGCAGGCAGGCAACTGCAATTAGATTACCCTAGCAGACTGATGTTTCACAGTCAAAAAAGTTTTTTTTTTAAATTTACACTACTGTTACACCAGATATGAGTGGTGGCACTGGGCTAGTGGGCCTGGCACACACGCTGGCAGGCAGGCAACTGCAATTAGATTACACTAGCAGACTGATGTTTCACAGTCAAAAAAGTTTAGTTTTTTTAAAATTTACACTACTGTTACACCAGATATGAATGGTGGCACTGGGCAAGTGGGCCTGGCACACACGCTGGCAGGCAGGCAACTGCAATTAGATTACACTAGCAGACTGATGTTTCACAGTCAAATTTTTTATTTATTTTTAAATTTACACTACTGTTACACCAGATATGAGTGGTGGCATTGGGCAAGTGGGCCTGGCACACACGCTGGCAGGCAGGCAACTGCAAGTAGATTACACTAGCAGACTGATGTTTCACAGTCAAAAAAGGTTTTTTTTTAAATTTACGCTACTGTTACACCAGATATGAGTGGTGGCACTGGGCAAGTGGGCCTGGCACACACGCTGGCAGGCAGGCAACTGCAATTAGATTACACAAGCAGACTGATGTTTCACAGTCAAAAAAGTTTTTTTTTTAAATTTACACTACTGTTATACCAGATATGAGTGGTGGCACTGGGCAAGTGGGCCTTGCACACACGCTGGCAGGCACGCAGCTGCAATTAGATTACACTAGCAGACTGATGTTTCACTGTCAAAAAAGTTTTTTTTTTTTTAAATTTACACTACTGTTACACCAGATATGAGTGGTGGCACTGGGCAATTGGCTTGGCAGGCAGGCAACTGCAATTAGATTAAACAGGAAAAAAAAAGATGTTCTAGCCCTAAAAAGGGCTTTTTGGGGTGCTGTCCTTACAGCAGAGATCAGATGAGTCCTTGAGGACTGTAGTGAACACTGAATACACTAGCCTAGCTATCAATTTCCCTATTAAATCACCAGCAGCTACACTGTCCCTCCTCTCACTAACAATGCAGCTTCCGAATTAATCTAAAATGGCTGCTGTCCAGGAGCTGGGAGGGTCTGGGAGGGAGGGTCTGCTGCTGATTGGCTGGAATGTGTCTGCAGACAGTGAGATACATGGTCAAAGTCTACTCAATGATGACGAATAGGGGGCGGATCGAACATTGCGAACTATTCGCGACATCACTATTCATAAATACATACCTGTATATCGGATTTTTTTTTTGGTAAAATATATATCTATACTTTTATATATATGATTATATATATATATATATATATATATATATATATATATATATACAGATTTATGTAGGAATATCCATTTAAAAATACTTAGAACATTCCCCTATGTGAAGAACATTGGAATGTACAATATTTACAGTAAATACATATTTAAACACTTTATTAAAAATGAATATGGCATAAATCTAATTTTACATGTATTCATCTGCTTGACTGCAAAGGGCTCCAATGCACTTATATAAATGTCTATATATATATACATATGTCTATATATGTATACATATGTACAACATGCTATCTACAAAAATGCTCCCCTGCTGCTGAACGTGCCTGGAGAAAATCCAGCTCTGAACCCGATTTCCTACACTGTAAGTTTATTCTTTATTCTTACTCCTCTGCCCTTCACTTAGCCAAGCAAAACTACTTCTCTTCTCTCATATCTTCTCACTCCTCAAACCCTAAACGTCTCTTCTCCACTTTCAACACTCTCCTCTATCCACCTGCACCACCCCCTTCATCTGACTTTAGTGCTCAAGACTTGGCAGACTACTTTTTCAACAAAACACCATCCGAAGTAACATCCCACCACAAAACTGCAACTTTCCATCTCCGCCCCCGGTCACCCCCTCCAACACTCTCAGTACCTTCCCCCCAACCACTGAGAATTAAGTGAGTTCCCTAATATCTTCCTCACACCTCACTACCTGCCCACTTGACCTATCCCTTCACATCTAATACCTTCTCTGTTCTCTACCCTCACCCCAGCTCTAACTCACTTATTCAACTGATCCCTTACTACTGGTTCATTTCCATCATCCTTCAAACATGCAAAGGTCACCCCATCCTCAAAAAACCCTACCTCAACCCTAATTCTCCTGCAAAATACCGCCCCATATCACTACTTCCGCTAGCTTCTAAAGTCCTGGAAAAACTAGTTTTCTATCGCCTAACACACTTCCGATCCTACAACTCATTGCTTGACCCCCTTCAATCTGGCTTCTGCCCCCAACACTCAACTGAGACTGCCCGCACCAAGGTTACTAACAATCTTCTTTGTGCTAAAAACAATGGCCACTATTCTATACTTAACTTACTTGACCTGTCTGCTTCCTTTGACACTGTTGACCATTCCCTCCTCCTACGGACTCTCAGCTGCCTTGGGCTCTGTGACATTGCCCTCTCCTGGATCCACTCTTATCTCTCTAATAGGTCCCTTTCTGTCTCATTTGCTGGCGACTCCACCTCTCCATTGCCTCTGTCTGTTGGAGTACCTCAAGGCTCTGTTCTAGGCCCTCTACTCTTCTCTATTTATGCTTCCTCACTGGGTAAACTTATCAGTAGCTATGGATTCAACTATCACCTCTATGCTGATGATACTCAGATCTACCTATCCACCCCTGCACTCTCTCCTTCTGTCCTTTCCCACATCAGCGACTGCTTATCTGGAATTTCTTCCTGGATGGCCTCTCACCACCTAAAAATCAACATGTCCAAGACTGAGCTTTTTCTAATCCCCCCTTTCTAATTCTACTCCAGTTTCTAACTTTACCATCACTGTTGGAGACACCACTATCTCCCCATCACCCCAAGTCCGCTGCCTAGGAGTTACACTTTACTCCAGTCTGTCCTTCATACCCCACATCCAATCGCTCTCTTCATCCTGTCGCAACCACCTACGCATGATCTCCAAAATTTGTCCTTTTCTGAGTGCTGAAACTACTAAACAGCTAATCCATTCTCTAGTAATTTCCCGGCTTGACTACTGTAACAACCTACTAACTGGCCTTCCTCTCTCCCGCCTCTCCCCCCTTCAATCCATCCTAAATGCCTCTGCTAGGCTAATCCACCTCTACCGACACTCTGTATCCGCTGCACCCCTCTGTGAGTCCGTCATTCATGGGACATACAATTTTAAACATCTTTCCAATATATTTATATTGTCAAATTTTATTTATTCCCTTGGTATCCTTTGTTGAAAAGCAGGAAGATAAGTTCAGCGCAAACTAGCCCTAAATAGGGTTAATCTATACAGTGATTGACAGCACTGCTTAGGTCGCTGCACAGTCTTATTTACATGTGGTGTCTGTTTGGCCAGCTACATAAATTATTGTCAGTATTCATGTAGTCTCTTTAGATGCCTTTACATTTGAACAATTCTGCACATTTTGCAAACAAATTGACAGTTTTAAAACTTTCCAAAATATGTGTTTTGTATCCAGATCTTTTGCAAAGCAGTAGTTAATTGCTGCAATATTAGTTCCATGCTCCTATAAGAGAACAAAGTCAGTATGTTACCATATTTGTGTACAGCGCAGAATGTGAGATTGATGTTGTCTTAACCAGCTGTTTGATTTATTACATAGCACCCAGGCACCGTTCCTCTCCATTAGTTTTTGTGCTTCTTTGGTCATACTCTTTTTTTCCCCTCCCACCTTCAGAGTTCTATTAACCATTGCTTAATAATCCCAGGTGCACCCACATAGATAGTTTCTTATTTTAGACTCTGGGTTTGTTGCTTATAAGGAATTTACTTTTTCATAGTCTCTAAAAGGTTAAAGAAAAATAATAGAGATGGCAGAATAAGGAAAAAAGTAAAAGATATATATATATATATATATATATATATATATATATATATATATATATATATATATATATATATATAAGAAAATAGAGCAAGGGAAATCGTGATTTGTTCGCTGATGAATGGAAAAAAATAAAAAGTAAAAAGATTTCTATTCACAGTTGTTATAATACGCAGCAACTGTGACTTGCACTATATAAATGAGCTGAAATAAATCTAAAGTCTTCTATTCTCTAACTGCAAGTTGAGTGTGGGGTTTGCAACAAGTTTAAATATCGGAAGTCATTTCAAGTCAATAAAAAAAGCTTTCTATTTAAAGTATAGCAAGTCTGATGTACACAAATTACTGACTTTCAACTGACTTCAAATCAACTTGTCAAATGCAAATTAATTTAGAGTTTATAGTAAAAGCTCTGATCCATACTCTAAGCAGGGCTGTCACCTTTGAAAAAAATGCAAAGTTCAAGAAGTCACCGGCACTTATAAGTTTTAAAAAACTTTTATTAGAAACACTAATAAAATTATTTATTAGTGTTTCCAATAAAAGTTTTTTAAAACTTATAAGTGCTGGTGACTTCTTGAACTTTGCATTTATATTGGGGTTAAGCAGTATACCTCTGTCACTTGTGCACTATTTTCTGATGTGCTGATCCACTCTAACTTTTGGACTTTTGAAAAAAATGACAGGCAATGCTACTTAGAATAACTATACATAAATAGTTATACAGCATAACACATAAATGAAAGCTCCTAGGACTGACCCTTTGTTTTTTAAAATAGATCCCGCCCACTTAAAAGAGGTTTTGTCATAATAGGACATATATTTCATTTTTTTTTATTATCTACATTAACCTATACCTTAAAAATATGGTCTGGGTGGCAACCTTATCTCTATCAAAACTTGCCTCTAACACCTGGCTTAAAGGGACATAAAACCCACAATGTTACATTCATGTTTGTAAGAGATTGGAAACTTTTCACGATTCCATGCACAAATAATATATTATTAGCAGTTTATATTAAAACTTTGCTTTAAGAATAAATAAATATATATAGCATATATAGTATATATATATATATATATATATCATATGCCTTTAACACGTATATGCCTTCAAGTGTATTGCCTTTAAGAAATTTTACACTTGTATTTAACTCTGTATTGTTGCTCTCATAGCAAATGATCTTATCTAGAAAGAGGGGGTGTAACAAGAAATATGATTGACATAACTTTAGACACGTCTTCTACACTAACAATTTCATTATGAGAATGGGTAAGGGGGCAGTCTATAGGTAACATCTCATAGAGAAGATTCATAAAGCACCTGTGGAAACTGCTGCCTTACCTGTGTTCTACTAAATGATGATTCTCAGCAATATTGCATGCTAATGATGCCTTATCCGAAACCTGAAGATAATTAATGCATTTATAGTTTAATCATTCATTTGTTCTACTGTACTGTAATCAATGCTTAGTGTATGTTAGAATATTCAAAAGATGAAGCAGCAGTCAATACTTATGTGAATAAAAAGTCCAATCTTTATTTTCCAATTTTAAAACATCACAGCAGAGGGTAAAAAATGCAGGCTGGTCTGACTAGTTTCGGCAATGCCGTAATCATAAACCTGCTGACATTTAAAAGTGGACATATTTAAAGGGGCTGTCTAACACAGTAATTGGTCAATGTTAGTGGGAGGATACAATCACTCCCCCACATATTAACCTCTTACTTACAAATGTTAAAATACAATTAACTCTGAACCTAAATTTAACTCTGAATATGCAATTAATTGGCTTTAAGATGTTTAGAACACAAAAGAGCAAATACATATAAATTGAGGCTGGTGAATGGAACAAATAGAAAACATACACAAAAATGGCTGTAAATAGTAAAGATATAATGTATATATATATAAGAATATTGATGTTTATATTTACATGGAAATCTTTGTGTATAATAGCAGTTCTATTGTGAGAGTACAATAAAGGGACACCATAGAATATAATGATATATTGTCAATTCCTTGAGCCTTATCATACATTGAACCCTTATTGAGTTATTGAGACTTACTTTGAATATTGAGTTTCCCTAAGCTTAGTCCAACATTACATAAGTATAGGTTCAAAATATATACAGCCTAGATATTAGGATATCGAATTCTGTGTTCTAACCAATTAATCTAAATGGATATAACATGAATAAACTCTTGTGATTGCGTGTATAAATATTTCTATCATAAAAGCACCAATATAGGTACCATATTGATTAATGCTGATTATGCACCCTCAGAACATATACAAGCAACAACAAGATACAGGGTTCAAAAATTCTGAATACTAGGGTTATATAGCTCAAATAAATCATAGAGATAAATATAAATATGATAGAATGTTAAAAACGTATATATACGATACATAATAGTATCACCTCGCTTATACGATAGGTTCCATATAAGATGTGTAGTTACATTTGTATTGAAGTCAAAAAGATATATATATATAACCCATATTAACAAATATAATTCACCTACAGTGTATATCCAAATGTTTGGTACTGTTGCTAATATACCCATATAAACAAATGTCTAGCCATTCAGGCTAATATATACCTGGAAAAAATATATATACAAATATATCTGCTTGTGTATGTAAATATGAAAAGTAGTCCCAATAATTTGGTCTACACAAAGAGACCTACACATGATGGTCGCAATATAACAGACTGACAGAGGATCAAAAGCCAGGACACCAGCTCAGCACAGGAGAAATGTGTAAAGGGTAACAGTGTAGTGTAATGTGAGTCAGCAGGGCAACCTCAATTGCACTCCATGTTCTTAAACAAAATATATGTGTATGGCAACAATTACCATAAATATACTGTAAACATGTGCACTCATCTATATAAGGTACAGTATATGTGTATAGAAGTAGGCGTATTCAGAGAAGAGGAATAAAGAGGCAAAAGTATAAATCACCGCTAATGGTTTATTAGGTCAAAATCAGAATTGAAACCTTCTGGTACTTGTGTTTGGAGTTTGAAAATCCAGAAGGCTTCTTGTCTGGCTAGGATTTCCTCTTTATTTCCTCCCCTTGATAATTGCTTAATGTGTTCTATTGCTCTCCAATTAAACGTTATGACATCTCCCCCGTGCACCTCAATGAAATGTTTCGACAAGGCAGAACATGGTTTCTCATTTTTAATATAACCAAGGTGTTCTCGTACTCTCGTACGGACGTCCCTAGTGGTCATACCCACATATTGCCGGCGATGTTGAGTACATTCAATGAGGTACACGACGAATTGGATGGAGCATCTGACAAAACCTTTTGTGTCAAATGTTTGATTAGTAGCATAGGAATGGAAATTCCTTCCCTCTACTATAAAATATGTATATGGTACATATAAATGTGGCAATGGTAGATGTAAGGCTTGCGATTTTATAGTAGAGGGAAGGAATTTCCATTTTTATGATTCAGAGTGCTACTCTCCTAATCGAATGTGATTTAACACCTGGGAACTCTCTCTTTATATTTTATCTTAGTGTATGTTATCACACTAAGTTCACAATAAACATTGTTATTATTCTACTACATTCTTGTGTGGCTGTTTTCCTTTTTCAGCACTATTATAAGACCTAGGACAAAACAATGATTCCGACAGCACACACTTTATTTTTGTTATCTAATTGACTTTATTCTCTTAATAGGTATGTAAGCTCAGGAGCGTGCACAAGCTGAAGCACTATATAGCAGCAGTTTTGCAATAATAATTTAAACAATGTTATGCTTTTGCAAAAGCAATAGATGGCAGCAGTGTTTGCAGCCATGAAGTGCTCCATACATCTGCCTGATGCTTCCTATCTAAGACCCCGTTTCCACTGCTTTTGTAAACTGTGCAAACCATTGCTAATATTATCTATGGAGCTCTTTTATGTTACTATCAGTTGACAACGAAAATGAAAACTAGTCATAGACATGTTCTTCAACAAAGAACACCACAAAAACAAAACAAATTTGACAATGAAATTTTAATTTGTTGTTTTTTTTTTAATTGTATGCTCTACCTGAATCAAGAAAGAAAGAAAATTGGGTTTCATGACCTTTTAACATTAACATAAAAGTATAAAGTCAAACTTAAACCTAGTTCTAAAACTTACCTGACCACTAGCCCAAAATATGAATTAACACTCTAAGTAGCCCCAAACCAAACTTTGAGGCCTATTTAAAAACGGTCTTGCGGATCTGATCCGACAGCAATATGCTCTCCGTATTCAGCATTGCACTAGCAGCTCAAGCAGCGTACTCGATAGGGTTGAATTCCGCCGATTCTTGTCCGCCTGCTCAGAGCAGGTGGACAGGATTATGGAGAAGCGGTCTTTAGACCGCTGCTTCATAACTGCTGTTTCTGGTGAGTCTGAAGACTCGCCAGAAACACGGGCCCACAAGCTCCATACAGAGCTTGATAAATGGGCCTCTGTATCTCTAATTGTTAACCTTTTCCTATCCATAGGTCATTAGGACTAGCTCTAACTCTAGCCCTGAAACATTCCCTACATCTAACCATTGGCCTAAATTCAATAAAACCAATTAAACCAATACCTCATGGAAAACTTCATAAAGATTTGTACCAGCCCAGTGACACATCTAAGCATTGCACTACATTATAAACAATGGAGCAGCATTTTTATTGTTGGTGCATAGGACAATAGATAGAAGCAATAAATTCTTATAGGAAAAATAAACACCTTAAAGGGACATGAAACCCACATTTTTTCTTTCATGATTTAGGTAGAACATACAATTTTAAACAACTTTAAAGTTTACTTCTATTATCAAATGTCCTTCATTCTCTTGGTATCATTTGTTGAAAGAGCAGCAATACACTACTGGTTTCTAGCAGAGCACATGGGTGAGCCAATGACAATCGGTATATATATGCAGCCACCAATCAGCAGCTAGAACCTAGGTTCTTTGTTAAGAATGTAGGCACTACAGCCAGGTGCTTGCAAAAAATCCGAAAAAATATAGGTTAAAAAATCAACATAAATTCAACAGTTCATGGACGTAAAAAGGAGAAAAACTTACAGACATGCAGGTGAGACAAAGGCAAGTGTCTGACGCATTTTGTCCTTCAGGCGCTTATTTATAGACATAATACAACAATTAAGGGTGTGCTATTTATACCAATATACAAAAAGTGTTTAACCCTCGGATAACCACTGTGAATTAAAATAACAGACTGACAAGTCACTGTCTGAATACAATAAAAAAGAACAATAATATGTATTGACAGATATATATCTTATCCATATATATATATTTATATATACAGTATATATATATATATATATATATATATATATATATATATATATATACATAAATATCTATGCCTTACTACCCAAAAAAATAAGAAATATAAAACAATAAGATCTATATCTCTTAAATCAATAGATAATTAATGTATAGGGGCATATGTATCAAGGTTTGACAGACCTGATCCAACACTGCGGATGAGGTCCGCCAGACCTCGCTGAATACGGCGAGCTATACGCTTGCCGTATTTAGCATTGCACCAGCAGCTCACAAGAGCTGCTGGTGCAACGCCGCCCCCTGCAGACTCACGGCCAATGGGCCTCCAGCAGGGGGGTGTCAATCAACCCGATCATACTCGATCGGGTTGTATTGTGGCGATGTCCCGTTATGGATCAGCGGTCTTTGTGACACCTGCTTCATAACTGCTGTTTCTGGCGAGCCTGCAGGCTCGCCAGAAACACGGGACATCAAGCTCCATACGGAGCTTGATACATATGCCCCATAGTGTAGTGGCCATAAATCATGTATATATCTATGCTACAAACAACCTAGGTTCTTTGCTGAGCTTTCCTAGATAAACCTTTAAGCAAAGGATAACAAGAGAAGGAAGCAAATTAAATAATAGAAGTAAATTGGAAAGTTGTCTAAAATTGTATTCTCTATCTGAATCCCGAATGTCTAATTATGAGTTGACTGTCCTTTTAAGATTTGTATACATTTTTTTAGTTTTGAGTATTAAAACAACTTTGCAATATACTTTTATTATTTATTTTGTCCCATTTTCATGTAATTTAGCTCTGAAAATTGAGGATTTTCTAATTCTCAGAACTTGAAATGCACCCAGAGTTTTAATTGGCCTTAACAGTTAACAACTGCAAAACAATTCCCTTTATAATAATAGTAATATGACTGTGGCTAGCCTTGTTGTCCGCATACTAAAGCCCAGATTTACTCCAACAAATAAGGCAAACAGTGGGTCAAGTTTGGCTATTGAAACGCAATTGCATTAAAATTATGTTAATTTATTTTAAAAATGTTTAGACTTGGCTAAAATGTCATTCCATAGCAACATAACAGACATGTTTTGTTTTTAAAAGTAGACATGTGCACCGCTAAAAAATTCGGTTCGTTTTCGGTTCGGATCGATTCGGACTTTTCGAATTTAGTTTCGGATCGAATCTGATTCGGCAAAATTTGAATAAATTCGTTTCGGATTTATTCGGATCCGAATAAATTCGTTTCGGATTTATTCGGATTCGGCTGAATTCGGTTCTATTCCGTTCCGAAATTCGGTATGTTTTTAGTACACTAACACCCATTTAGTACACTAAGTCACTAACACCCATAAACTACCTATGAACCACTAAACCGAGGCCCCCCCACATCGCAAACCCTATAATAACATTATTTAACCCCTAATCTGCCAATCGGATATCGCCGCCGCCTACATTATAGCTATTAACCCCTAATCTGCTGTCCCTAACACCGCCGACCCCTACATTATAGTTATTAACCCCTAATCTGCCTCCACCAACGTCGCCGCAATCTAACTACAAGCATTAACCCCTAATCTGCCGACCCGATATCGCCGCCGCCTACATTATAGCTATTAACCCCTAATCTGCTGTCCCTAACACCGCCGACCCCTACATTATAGTTATTAACCCCTAATCTGCCTCCCCCAACGTCGCCGCAATCTAACTACAAGTATTAACCCCTAATCTGCCGACCCGATATCGCCGCCGCCTACATTATAGCTATTAACCCCTAATCTGCTGTCCCTAACACCGCCGACCCCTACATTATAGTTATTAACCCCTAATCTGCCTCCCCCAACGTCGCCGCAATCTAACTACAAGTATTAACCCCTAATCTGCCGACCCGATATCGCCGCCGCCTACATTATAACTATTAACCCCTAATCTGCTGTCCCTAACACCGCCGACCCCTACATTATAGTTATTAACCCCTAATCTGCCTCCCCCAACGTCGCCGCAATCTAACTACAAGTATTAACCCCTAATCTGCCGACCCGATATCGCCGCCGCCTACATTATAGCTATTAACCCCTAATCTGCTGTCCCTAACACCGCCGACCCCTACATTATAGTTATTAACCCCTAATCTGCCCCCCCCAACGTCGCCGCAATCTAACTACAAGTATTAACCCCTAATCTGCCGACCCAATATCGCCGCCGCCTACATTATAACTATTAACCCCTAATCTGCTGTCCCTAACACCGCCGACCCCTACATTATAGTTATTAACCCCTAATCTGCCTCCCCCCAACGTCGCCACAATCTAACTACAAGTATTAACCCCTAATCTGCCGACCGCAAATCGCCGCCACTATAATAAATGTATTAACCCCTAAACCGCCGCACTCCCGCCTCGCAAACACTATAATACATTTTATTAACCCCTAATCTGCCCTCCCTAACATCGCCGCCACCTACCTACAATTATTAACCCCTAATCTCCCGCCCCCATTGTCGCCGCTACTATAATAAGGTTATTAACCCCTAAACCTAAATCTAACCCTAACACTAACACCCCCTAACTTAAATATAATTTAAATAAAACGAAATAAATTTACTATAGTTAAATAAATGAATCCTATTTAAAACTAAAGACTTACCTGTAAAATAAACCCTAAGATAGCTGCAATATAACTAATAGTTACATTGTAGCTATTTTAGCATTTATTTTTATTTTACAGGCAACTTTGTATTTATTTTAACTAGGTACAATAGTTATTAAATAGTTAATAACTATTTAATAACTACCTAGCTAAAATAAATACAAATTTACCTGTAAAATAAATCCTAACCTAAGTTACAATTACACCTAACACTACACTATCATTAAATTAACTAAATAAATGAATCATATTTAAAACAAAATACTTACCTGTAAAATAAACCCTAATATAGCTGCAATATAACTAATAATTACATTGTAGCTATTTTAGCATTTATATTTATTTTACAGGCAACTTTGTATTTATTTTAACTAGGTACAAAAGCTATTAAATAGATATTGACTATTTAATAGCTACCTAGTTAAAATAATTACAAAATTACCTGTAAAATAAATCCTAACCTAAGTTACAATTAAACCTAACACTACACTGTCATTAAATAAATTAACTACAAGTACCTACAATTATCTACAATTAAATAAACTAAAGTACAAAACCCCCCCACTAAATTACAAAAAAAAACAAACACTAAATTACAAAAAATAAAAAAATATTTTAAACTAATTACACCTAATCTAAGCCCCCTAATAAAATAACAAAGCCCCCCAAAATAAAAAAAATGCCCTACCCTATACTAAATTACAAAAGTTAACAGCTCTATTACCTTACCAGCCCTGAACAGGGCCCTTTGCGGGGCATGCCCCAAAGAAAACAGCTCTTTTGCCTGTAAAAAAAAAACACAATCCCCCCCCCACATTACAACCCACCACCCACATACCCCTACTCTAACCCAAACCCCCCTTAAATAAACCTAACACTACCCCCCTGAAGATCTCCCTACCTTGAGTCGTGTTCACCCAGCCGGGCCGAAGTCTTCATCCGATGGGGCAGAAGAGGACATCCAGACCGGCAGAAGTCTTCATCCAAGCGGGGCAAGAAGAGGTCTTCCATCCATCATACAAGTACCAAAACACAAACAAACACTAAATTACAAAAAATAATAAAATATTACAATAATTTTAAACTAATTACACCTAATCTAAGCCCCCTACTAGCTATTAATATAGCTTCAATATAACTAATAGTTACATTGTAGCTATTTTGGGATTTATATTTATTTTACAGGCAACTTTGTATTTATTTTAACTAGGTACAATAGCTATTAAATAGTTAATAACTATTTAATAACTACCTAGCTAAAATAAATACAAATTTACCTGTAAAATAAATCATAACCTAAGTTACAATTACACCTAACACTACACTATCATTAAATTTACTAAATAAATGAATCCTATATAAAACTAAAGACTTACCTGTAAAATAAACCCTAATATAGCTGCAATATAACTAATAGTTACATTGTAGCTATTTTACCATTTATATTTATTGTACAGGCAACTTTGTATTCATTTTAACTAGGTTCAATAGCTATTAAATAGATACTGACTATTTAATAGCTACCTATTTAAAATAATTACAAAATTACCTGTAAAATAAATCCTAACCTAAGTTACAATTAAACCTAACACTACACTATCATTAAATAAATTAACTACAAGTACCTACAATTAAATACAATTAAAAAAACTAAACTAAAGTACAAACCCCCGCCCACTAAATTACAAAAAATAAAAAAAATATTACAAGAATTTTAAACTAATTACACCTAATCTAAGCCCCCTAATAAAATAACAAAGCCCCCCAAAATAAAAAAAATGCCCTACCCTATACTAAATTACAAAAGTTAACAGCTCTATTACCTTACCAGCCCTGAACAGGGCCCTTTGCGGGGCATGCCCCAAAGAAAACAGCTCTTTTGCCTGTAAAAAAAAACACAATCCCCCCCCACATTACAACCCACCACCCACATACCCCTACTCTAACCCAAACCCCCCTTAAATAAACCTAACACTACCCCCCTGAAGATCTCCCTACCTTGAGTCGTGTTCACCCAGCCGGGCCGTAGTCTTCATCCGATGGGGCAGAAGAGGACATCCAGACCGGCAGAAGTCTTCATCCAAGCGGGGCAAGAAGAGGTCTTCCATCCATCAGAAAAGTACAAAAAAACACTAAATTAGCAAAAATAATAAAATATTACAATAATTTTAAACTAATTACACCTAATCTAAGCCCCCTACTAGCTATTAATATAGCTACAATATAACTAATAGTTACATTGTAGCTATTTTAGGATTTATATTTATTTTACAGGCAACTTTGTATTTATTTTAACTAGGTACAATAGCTATTAAATAGTTAATAACTACCTAGCTAAAATAAATACAAATTTACCTGTAAAATAAACCCTAACCTAAGTTACAATTACACCTAACACTACACTGTCATTAAATTAACTAAATAAATTAATCCTATATAAAACTAAATACTTACCTGTAAAATAAACCCTAATATAGCTACAATATAACTAATAGTTACATTGTAGCTATTTTAGCATTTATATTTATTTTACAGGCAACTTTGTATTTATTTTAACTAGGTACAATAGCTATTAAATAGATATTTACTGTTTAATAGCTACCTAGTTAAAATAATTACAAAATTACCAGTAAAATAAATCCTAACCTAAGTTACTATTAAACCTAACACTACACTATCATTAAATAAATTAACTACAAGTACCTACAATTAAATACAATGAAATAAACTAAACTAAAGTACAAAAAAAACAAACACTAAATTACAAAAAATAAAAAAAATTACAAGAATTTTAAACTAATTACACCTAATCTAAGCCCCCTAATAAAATAACAAAGCCCCCCAAAATAAAAAAATGCCCTACCCTATACTAAATTACAAAAGTAATCAGCTCTATTACCTTACCAGCCATGAACAGGGCCTTTTGCGGGGCATGCCCCAAAGAAAACAGCTCTTTTGCCTGTAAAAAAAAACACAATACCCCCCCCCACATTACAACCCACCACCCACATACCCCTACTCTAACCCAAACCCCCCTTAAATAAACCTAACACTACCCCCCTGAAGATCTCTCTACCGTGTCTTCACCCAGCGGGCCGAAGTCTTCATCCAATCGGGCAGAAGAGGACATCCAGACCGGCAGAAGTCTTCATCCAAGCGGGGCAAGAAGAGGTCTTCCATCCATCAGAAGTCTTGATCCAGGCGGCATCTTCTCTGTTCATCCATCCGGAGCGGAGCGGCAGCATCCTGAAGACATCCCACGCAGAGCATCCTCTTCTTTCTTGATCCGACGACTAGGTGACTGTACCTTTAAGTGACGTCATCCAAGATGGCGTCCCTTGAATTCCGATTGGCTGATAGGATTCTATCAGCCAATCGGAATTAAGGTAGGAAAAATCTGATTGGCTGATTCAATCAGCCAATCAGATTCAAGTTCAATCCGATTGGCTGATGGAATCAGCCAATCAGATTGACCTCGCATTCTATTGGCTGTTCCGATCAGCCAATAGAATGCGAGCTCAATCTGATTGGCTGATTGGATCAGCCAATCGGATTGAACTTGAATCTGATTGGCTGATTGAATCAGCCAATCAGATTTTTCCTACCTTAATTCCGATTGGCTGATAGAATCCTATCAGCCAATCGGAATTCAAGGGACGCCATCTTGGATGACGTCACTTAAAGGTACAGTCACCTAGTCGTCGGATCAAGAAAGAAGAGGATGCTCTGCGTGGGATGTCTTCAGGATGCTGCCGCTCCGCTCCGGATGGATGAACAGAGAAGATGCCGCCTGGATCAAGACTTCTGATGGATGGAAGACCTCTTCTTGCCCCGCTTGGATGAAGACTTCTGCCGGTCTGGATGTCCTCTTCTGCCCGATTGGATGAAGACTTCGGCCCGCTGGGTGAAGACACGGTAGAGAGATCTTCAGGGGGGTAGTGTTAGGTTTATTTAAGGGGGGTTTGGGTTAGAGTAGGGGTATGTGGGTGGTGGGTTGTAATGTGGGGGGGGGGGGTATTGTGTTTTTTTTTACAGGCAAAAGAGCTGTTTTCTTTGGGGCATGCCCCGCAAAAGGCCCTTTTAAGGGCTGGTAAGGTAATAGAGCTGATTACTATTGTAATTTAGTATAGGGTAGGGCATTTTTTTATTTTGGGGGGCTTTGTTATTTTATTAGGGGGCTTAGATTAGGTGTAATTAGTTTAAAATTCTTGTAATTTTTTTTATTTTTTGTAATTTAGTGTTTGTTTTTTTTGTACTTTAGTTTAGTTTATTTCATTGTATTTAATTGTAGGTACTTGTAGTTAATTTATTTAATGATAGTGTAGTGTTAGGTTTAATAGTAACTTAGGTTAGGATTTATTTTACAGGTAATTTTGTAATTATTTTAACTAGGTAGCTATTAATTAGTCAATAACTATGTAATAGCTATTGTACCTAGTTAAAATAAATACAAAGTTGCCTGTAAAATAAATATAAATGCTAAAATAGCTACAATGTAACTATTAGTTATATTGTAGCTATATTAGGGTTTATTTTACAGGTAAGTATTTAGTTTTATATAGGATTAATTTATTTAGTTAATTTAATGACAGTGTAGTGTTAGGTGTAATTGTAACTTAGGTTAGGGTTTATTTTACAGGTAAATTTGTATTTATTTTAGCTAGGTAGTTATTAACTATTTAATAGCTATTGTACCTAGTTAAAATAAATACAAAGTTGCCTGTAAAATAAATATAAATCCTAAAATAGCTACAATGTAACTATTAGTTATATTGTAGCTATATTAATAGCTAGTAGGGGGCTTAGATTAGGTGTAATTAGTTTAAAATTATTGTAATATTTTATTATTTTTGCTAATTTAGTGTTTGTTTGTTTTTTTGTACTTTTCTGATGGATGGAAGACCTCTTCTTGCCCCGCTTGGATGAAGACTTCTGCCGGTCTGGATGTCCTCTTCTGCCCCATTGGATGAAGACTTCGGCCCGGCTGGGTGAACACGACTCAAGGTAGGGAGATCTTCAGGGGGGTAGTGTTAGGTTTATTTAAGGGGGGTTTGGGTTAGAGTAGGGGTATGTGGGTGGTGGGTTGTAATGTGGGGGGGGGATTGTGTTTTTTTTTTACAGGCAAAAGAGCTGTTTTCTTTGGGGCATGCCCCGCAAAGGGCCCTGTTCAGGGCTGGTAAGGTAATAGAGCTGTTAACTTTTGTAATTTAGTATAGGTTAGGGCATTTTTTTTATTTTGGGGGGCTTTCTTATTTTATTAGGGGGCTTAGATTAGGTGTAATTAGTTTAAAATTCTTGTAATATTTTTTTTTATTTTTTGTAATTTAGTGGGCGGGGGTTTGTACTTTAGTTTAGTTTTTTTAATTGTATTTAATTGTAGGTACTTGTAGTTAATTTATTTAATGATAGTGTAGTGTTAGGTTTAATTGTAACTTAGGTTAGGATTTATTTTACAGGTAATTTTGTAATTATTTTAACTAGGTAGCTATTAAATAGTCAGTATCTATTTAATAGCTATTGAACCTAGTTAAAATGAATACAAAGTTGCCTGTACAATAAATATAAATGCTAAAATAGCTACAATGTAACTATTAGTTATATTGCAGCTATATTAGGGTTTATTTTACAGGTAAGTCTTTAGTTTTATATAGGATTAATTTATTTAGTTAATTTAATGATAGTGTAGTGTTAGGTGTAATTGTAACTTAGGTTATGATTTATTTTACAGGTAAATTTGTATTTATTTTAGCTAGGTAGTTATTAAATAGTTATTAACTATTTAATAACTATTGTACCTAGTTAAAATAAATACAAAGTTGCCTGTAAAATACATATAAATCCTAAAATAGCTACAATGTAACTATTAGTTATATTGAAGCTATATTAATAGCTAGTAGGGGGCTTAGATTAGGTGTAATTAGTTTAAAATTATTGTAATTTATTATTTTTGGTAATTTAGTGTTTGTTTGTATTTTGGTACTTGTATGATGGATGGAAGACCTCTTCTTGCCCCGCTTGGATGAAGACTTCTGCCGGTCTGGATGTCCTCTTCTGCCCCATCGGATGAAGACTTCGTCCCGGCTGGGTGAACACGACTCAAGGTAGGGAGATCTTCAGGGGGGTAGTGTTAGGTTTATTTAAGGGGGGTTTGGGTTAGAGTAGGGGTATGTGGGTGGTGGGTTGTAATGTGGGGGGGGGATTGTGTTTTTTTTTTTACAGGCAAAAGAGCTGTTTTCTTTGGGGCATGCCCCGCAAAGGGCCCTGTTCAGGGCTGGTAAGGTAATAGAGCTGTTAACTTTTGTAATTTAGTATAGGGTAGGGCATTTTTTTTTATTTTGGGGGGCTTTGTTATTTTATTAGGGGGCTTAGATTAGGTGTAATTAGTTTAAAATTCTTGTAATATTTTTTTATTTTTTGTAATTTAGTGTTTGTTTTTTTTTGTAATTTAGTGGGGGTGTTTTGTACTTTAGTTTATTTAATTGTAGATAATTGTAGGTACTTGTAGTTAATTTATTTAATGACAGTGTAGTGTTAGGTTTAATTGTAACTTAGGTTAGGATTTATTTTACAGGTAATTTTGTAATTATTTTAACTAGGTAGCTATTAATTAGTCAATAACTATTTAATAGCTTTTGTACCTAGTTAAAATAAATACAAAGTTGCCTGTAAAATAAATATAAATGCTAAAATAGCTACAATGTAACTATTAGTTATATTGCAGCTATCTTAGGGTTTATTTTACAGGTAAGTATTTAGTTTTAAATAGGAATCATTTATTTAGTTAATTTAATGATAGTGTAGTGTTAGGTGTTAGTGTAACTTAGGTTAGGATTTATTTTACAGGTAAATTTGTATTTATTTTAACTAGGTAGCTATTAAATAGTTATTAACTATTTAATAACTATTGTACCTGGTTAAAATAAATACAAAGTTGCCTGTAAAATAAAAATAAATGCTAAAATAGCTACAATGTAACTATTAGTTATATTGCAGCTATCTTAGGGTTTATTTTACAGGTAAGTCTTTAGTTTTAAATAGGATTCATTTATTTAACTATAGTAAACTTATTTCGTTTTATTTAAATTATATTTAAGTTAGGGGGTGTTAGTGTTAGGGTTAGATTTAGGTTTAGGGGTTAATAACCTTATTATAGTAGCGGCGACGATGGGGGCGGGAGATTAGGGGTTAATAATTGTAGGTAGGTGGCGGCAATGTTAGGGAGGGCAGATTAGGGGTTAATAAAATGTATTATAGTGTTTGCGAGGCGGGAGTGCGGCGGTTTAGGGGTTAATACATTTATTATAGTGGCGGCGATTTGCGGTCGGCAGATTAGGGGTTAATACTTGTAGTTAGATTGTGGCGACGTTGGGGGGAGGCAGATTAGGGGTTAATAACTATAATGTAGGGGTCGGCGGTGTTAGGGACAGCAGATTAGGGGTTAATAGTTATAATTTTAGGTTGCGGCGATATCAGGTCGGCAGATTAGGGGTTAATACCTGTAGTTAGATTGCGGCGACGTTGGGGGGGGCAGATTAGGGGTTAATAACTATAATGTAGGGGTCGGCGATGTTAGGGACAGCAGATTAGGGGTTAATAGTTATAATGTAGGCGGCGGCGATATCGGGTCGGCAGATTAGGGGTTAATACTTGTAGTTAGATTGCGGCGACGTTGGGGGTGCAGATTAGGGGTTAATAAGTATAATGTAGGGGTCGGCGATGTTAGGGACAGCAGATTAGGGGTTAATAGCTATAATGTAGGCGGCGGCGATATCGGGTTCATAAGATTAGGGGTTAATACTTGTAGTTAGGATTGCGGCGACGTTGGGGGGGCAGATTAGGGGTTAATAAGTATAATGTAGGGGTCGGCGATGTTAGGGACAGCAGATTAGGGGTTAATAGCTATAATGTAGGCGGCGGCGATATCGGGTCGGCAGATTAGGGGTTAATACTTGTAGTTAGATTGCGGCGACGTTGGGGGGGCAGATTAGGGGTTAATAACTATAATGTAGGGGTCGGCGGTGTTAGGGACAGCAGATTAGGGGTTAATAGTTATAATGTAGGTGGCGGCGATATTCGGTCGGCAGATTAGGGGTTAATAAAATAATGCAGGTGTCAGCGATAGCGGAGGCAGCAGATTAGGGGTTAATAAGTGTTAGATTAGGGGTGTTTAGAGACTCGGGGTACATGTTAGGGTGTTAGGTGCAGACTTAGTGTTTCCCCATAGGAAACAATGGGGCTGCGGTGTTAGTTTTTTTTCAGCCGAAACTCCCATTGTTTCCTATGGGGAAATGCCGAATCTTAACGAGCTAATTCGGATTTATTCGGAGATACGGCAGCTATTTCGGATTCATTCGGTAGATTCGGAAGTATTTTAATTCGGAAATCCGAATCGATCCGAATCTCCGAATTTACCGAATTTACCGAATTTCCGAATTAATCCGAAACGAACCGCACATGTCTATTTAAAAGCTCTTTACTGTCCCTTTAATGCAGGGCTCGACAAATCCATGAGCCATTGAGTCACTGGCTCCTAGATTTTTACCCCTAACTTTTTGGGTTATTCTTCATATATCTATATACAAATACCACTGTTTGGCTCCTAAAAATATGTCTCCATCCTAAATATTTTTTTGTCAAGCACTGCTTTAATGAATTGTTCATGCCAAGCTAAGGTGTAGGTGATAAATATGAACCTCTAGAATGTCTCAGAACAACCACAGTCCCAGGAGGCACCTACTGTATACAGCTATCCAGCGAGACTACTTTACCATAGCAAAGGATGCAAATGAGTGTTTTACAATTACAGTTATTTACATAAACCATTTTGCAAGCATGTTTGTGTGTTTCTGAAGAGTTTTAGTTGTAATTATTGTTTTCCCCTGTTGCTAGCGGTTCTCATTTGATCTCAAGATTTCCTGTAATGGGCACCTCTTGCTACTACAGATGTTAATTGCAGGAATACTTGAAACATTGTGAAAAATATAGGCAAAGCAAAGCTTAATTCATGTAAACCATGAGCTCATCTTTACAACAAAGCAGCAATCTTACATTTGTCTAAGAATCTATGTCATTGAGTTAGCCCTAGCGCTAAACAGACCCTAAATATAATAATTAAAGGGATATAAAACCCAAACATTTTCATTCATGGAACATACAATTTTAAACATCTTTCAAATATATTTCTATTGTCAAATTGTATTTGATCCCTTGGTATCCTTTGTTGAAAAGCAGGAAGATAAGTTCAGGAATGTGCGTCTGTAGTACAGTTTTACAACACTAGATGGCAGCACTATTTCCTGTCATGTGGTACTTCAAACATGTGCATGTTACCTATCTAGATATCTCTTCAACAAAGAATAACATTAGAACAATGAAAATGGGATAATAGAAGTATATTTGAAATATTTTTAAAATTGTATTCTCTGTCTGAATCATGAATGAAAATGGTTAAGTTTCATGTCCCTTTAAACTAAGACCTGTCTGTAGCTGAAACCCTAATCATAAAATTATACCTAACCGTAAACTTATCTTTAAAGGGACATACATGAGCAATACTAATATGCCCTTATGCTCTAGAGATTTTTATTTTTACATTGTTTCTAGTACAAAACTATGGGCCAAATTACAAGTGGTGCGCTGATTAACGTTCCCGCTCGAGCGCTAGAAGTAAGCTTTTTGCATGCGTCAATTTGCGCTCGTATTATGAATTAAAAGAAAACTGTTTTCACCGACAAAAAGCCGATCATAGAATATCACTTGCGCGTTCACGTATTTCTACATAGAAGTGAATAGAAAAAAAAACTAACACCCCACTCTCACACAAACCCGATCACTAACCTGACATGAAAATATTAATATTTCACATTCCAATGTTTTTTTGATACAATATATATCTAGACCTTTATATAGTACCCTCAACTAATATTGGCAACCTTGGTAAATATGTATTTATTGTTTAAACTTATGATCTTTTGTTAAAAAAATACACAAACATACTCTGTTCTCATGGATATCAAACAATTGCAAACACAATACAGGTTTTTTCCAAAAAAGAAATATCTTTGTTAAATATATGTGTGGCACAATTATTGGCACCTTTTAAGTCAATACTTTGTGTTACCTCATTTTGCCATGATAACAGCTCTGAGTCTTCTCCTATAATGCCTGATGAGATTGGAGAATGCATAGCAAGGGATCTGAGACCATTCCTCCATACAGAATCTCTCCAGATCCTTCAAATTTTGAGTTTGATGCTGGTGGACTCTCCTCTTCAGTTCACCACACAGGTTTTCTATTGGGTTTAAGTCAGGAGACTGGGATGGGCCGGCCATGGCAGGACCTTGATTTTGTGGTTAGTAAACCATTTTTCTGTTGATTTTGATTTATGTTTTGGATCATTGTCCTGCTGGAAGATCCAACCACGGTCCATTTTAAGCTTTCTGGCAGAGGCAGTCAGGTGTTCATTTAATATCTGTTGATATTTGATAGAGTCCATGATGCCATGTATCCTAACACAATGACCAGGTCCTCTGTCAGAAAAACATCCCCAAAACATTAAAGATCCATCACCATATTTATCCGTGGGCATGAGTTAACTGTGTTGACTGGTCCTGCTTAATTTCCCTCTTTTACAACGAGTTGAGCAAGCCATAATGTTTGAGACCTCATCAACATCTTCTGACAGTCTTTTACCTTTTTTGCGTGTTCAATGGAAACGGGGTGTAAATTTGCACTTTTCGACTTCTATTATTTTTTATGGGACGCAGAATTTTTTTAATGATGAAAAATGCACCATCGGAAACTGTTGATAAGCGTTATGGCTTCTGACAGTATTTATTTCCTTTTGCGACCTCTCGCAAAACCATTTATGGCTCAATGGAAACGAGCCCTAAGTTGAATTTGTAGTTTAGGAGCAATCATGTCCAAGTGTACCTTGCTGATTCCATCAATCTTTGTTTATTTTGAAGTAACAATAAATTCCCATCTTTTCAAGAGTGGATATTGTGGTATCTCTTGCAAAAGATGAAGGAAAGAAAAATCTACTTAAGTATGCAGAAGATAATAGTTCAAAGCAGGGGGTATTTTGGCATAAGCCAACAAAAATTGGGTAGGCAATACATATTTAACGGTAGTTCTATCACATGATGCCTGGACACTCTTATGATATCCAAATGTTTTATTAATAAATTAAATTACAGCTTAGTGATCCCTGAGTTTCTAATAAGGCAACATGACCACTAGGCAACTAAGAGATAACATTGTCAGGGGTCATAGCAAATTGCCAGTGCCATAAAACAATATATATATATATATACATACACACACACAAATATATATATATATATATATATACTGTATATATACACACCTTTGGTTGAAGGTAATGGGAATGTACAAAGACCTTTTCACTGGGCTGCCAGTTGCCTGATGCTCCTGCCCTCGGCATACAAAGATATTAATTGTAGCACTAATAAATCCAAACTGAACTCATTAGCCACCCAAGGGGTTAAAATGGGAGTCATTGATCCTGCACTTGGCAGTTACAATTAGTCACATACACCTAAGAGGAAGCTGCTGCCCTGAGTAATTATCCCATTGACCATTGATCTCACTACTTGGGAATAAATGTACATCCCCCTCAGTAAAGAAGAGTGCTTTCGGCACCAGGTCATCAGTACAAGAGTGTTATATGCTCCATAAATCAGGGCTGCACGTAGGGAGCTGAGACAAAAGATCTCATCAGCAACCAGTATGTAAGACAGTGCTTCATTAGGAATCCAACACTGCAAAAAGCAGTCAAATAAAATAAAGTACGTACTGATCTGGTTACAGTGAGGAGCACATCTGCACACTGAGAATTTCACCATTAATCACAGGCACATTCAATAGCAAATTCTAGTTGTTCCATGTAATTCTCAGTCCAGATAGGCTGTGCACATGCAAATATATGTGTGTATATAAAAATGTAAATAATATATATCAGTAGTAGCCAAGACTACACAACACACACATTGTTAATGTTAATATGATAGCAGGGTTAGGTGTAATAAGACCCAATTTAATACCTCCACAGGGAAAAATCCAGTAACACCTGTAAGTACTGCCATATACACAAGCACAAGTCTATAAGAATATAGAAGAGAGGAGTATTTGTAGTTATAGATATTGCCCTGTAACTTACATACATATAACACCCCCCAACAGGGGTAAATTTAGTAGTAACCAATAGTGATGTTATAATGATATAATAATATACACTTAATTCCATAGAATGGGTAGGTGTATTATATGATACTTACCTCACATAAATGTAACACCACAATGATTACATAGGTAGCATCAGCATGTATACTGCCATATATAACACAAGCCTGTAATTCCATATGTGGCATTGGGATAAATGGACACTAAAGTCACAATTAAACTTTCACAATTCAGATAGAGGATGTCATTTTTAAGCAGCTTCCCAATTTACTTCCATTATCAATTTTTGTTCAGTCTTCTCATATGTACACATTCTGAGGCACCAACTCCTACTGAGCATGTGCAGGAGTTCACAGTGTATACATACATGAGTCTGTAATTGGCTGATGGTTGTCACATGGTACATTGGGCAGGAAAATGAAAACAATCTTTGAAATTTCTCAGAAAAAAAAAATACTGATAATTTGAAATTCAGAGAAAGTGTTGTTGGATCGTCTTTTTATTGTGCATTTATGGATTATGCAATTCTACTGCATTAAACAGCCATTTAACCGCTACAGATAAATAAATGAAGTAACCTGATCAAGGCAAATTTAACAATAACCAATAATGCTGCCATTTATAACACAAATTTGCAAGGGGTGGGGGTATTAACAGTTTTAGATACTGTTATTGAATGCCCATAAATGTAATCACCTGATGAGGCAACTCTAGCAATAACCATAGAGTATACTGCCATATAACATATATGCCTACAATATCATACTGTAGGAGGCATCGGCATATTAACAGCTATAGATACTGTTACTGAATGTACATAAATGTAATCACCTGATGAGGCAACTCTAGCAATAACCATAGAGTATACTGCCATATAACATATATGCCTACAATATCATACTGTAGGAGGCATGGGCATATTAACAGCTATAGATACTGTTACTGAAGGTACATAAATGTAATAACCTGATGGGGCAAATCTAGCAAAGCAATGAACTTCCACTCTTGAGCTGTACATGGGCTGGGATTGGTAGCTACGTACATAGGGGCCGAATTATCAAACTCCGAATAGCCCCTGATGCCCCTGTTTCCGCGCAAGCCTTCAGGCTCGCGGGAAACAGCAGTTATGAATCAGCGGTCTACGATCGGCAGATTGATACCCCTGCTAGCAGCCGATTGGCCGCAAATCTGCAGGGGGGGGCATTGCACTAGCAGTTCTGGTGAACTGCTTGTGCAATGATAAATGCCGTTGGCATTCAGCAATGTGTGTCAGACATGATGCGCTTCAGCGTATCATGTTGGACAGACATTGATAAATTGGCCCCATAGGCTGCACTTGATTGGCTCACTTCCTATGTCTAGCGCCATGAGCTGAAATGTATTGCCACTCAGAGTGATCTTTAATTATGTGTTTATATTAAATTCTAGAGGCGCACAGCAACACAACAGTAAAAAGCTCTAGCAAATGTTATTATTACACAGTTAAATCACTTGCAGATGCAACTTAATACAATACCTTTATATATAGCCAAAATAATTTCAAAGATATTATGCGATTTAAAGGGATATGAAACCCAAATTCAGACAGAGCATAACATTTTATTTTGATAATATTCTGTGTTGAAAAGATACCTAGGTAGGCATCGGGAGCATTATATGTCAGGAAATAGTGCTGCCCTCTAGTGCTCTTGTAAATGAATAACATTCTTGCAAAATTGCTGCCATATAGTGCTCCAAAGATTTTCTGGATCCTAAACTTACGTGCCTGTTTTTCAACAAAAGATACCAAGAGAATGAAGAAAAATTGATAATAGAAGTAAATTAAAAAGCTGTTTAAAATTGCATGCAGTATATCAGGGGTCAGAAACCTTGGACCCCCAGATGTTTTGGAACTACATTTCCCATGATACAGAGACACTGTTTGAGCATCATGGGAAATGGATTTCCAAAACATCTGGGGGCCCAAGTTTGCTGACCCCCCTGCTTCTATCTGAATCATAAAAGAGAAAGTTTGGGTTTCATATCTCTTATAAATAAGGTTTTTATGGTTTGCAGCAAAAAGTAAATAGAATAAAATAAACAAACAAAAAAAAAAAGCGACTTTGAGATTTGTGAGAATTCCTAAAGGCTATTTGATGACTTGCTCATATATATTCAGAGCTTGATGGCTTTACCACAGCTATAGTAATGTACAGAGAGCTGAATTCTTTTAAATTAGGGGAATTCAGCCAGTCCCTGATGTCTTTACATAGAAGAAATATATCCGGTGATTGATGCATTTAAATATATGAATGCAGAATGGTTTTAGATGAGAAGAAAATAACCAGAGCTGTGACGTATGTTCCTTCCTTTAATGTAGGTTAATTAAACTTATTCTTCTAAACCAAAAGCTTTTAGTGATGATTTAAAGTGGGATTTTGCTAGTTCACTGTTTCCCAAAGGTTGTTTTGTATTGTGACAACTCCTGATTAGAAATTTTATAAAAGCTAATTGAACTTCCATGGGATTTTATAAAATAAAGATTATGGCTAATAAATGAATACATAAAAATGCATTAAAGGGACATTGTAGTGAAAAATATTACTAATTGAATAGAGCTTGACATAGTTTAGCTACTGGCACAAAGGGGTTAAACACGCTGATCCAATTAGCTAAAGCCATTTTAAATAGGTACCATTTAAAGGGACATGATACCCAACATGTTTTCTTCATGATTCAGAGAGAGCATGTAGTTTTAAACAACTTTCAAGTTAATTTCTATTATCAGATTGTATTCGTTCTCTTGATATCTTTTGTTAAAAAGCAGGGGAGTAAGCTCAGGAGTGTGCCCGTGTCTGGAGAACTATATAGCTGCAGTTTTGCAAGAATGTTATCCATATGCAAGCGCACTAGATGTCAGCACTATTTCCTGCCATATAGTACTCTAGACTACCTAGGTATCTCTTCAACAAAGATTAACATAGGAACAAAGCAAATTTGATAATTTTGGATTTGGAAGTAAATTGTAAAGTTTTTGTTTTAAATCGTATGCTCGGTGTGAATCACAAATGAAAATGTTTGGTTCATATCCCTTCTTAAGAACATTAAACACCTAAAATAATCCTAACACCTATACATTTCATGAATCCCCCCAATATTAACCTCATATCCACCATGCAAATATTTTTAGCCACATTTAACCCTAAGCTGCCAACACAATTAACCCCTAATCACTAAGATCCACATCTACAATTTATCCCTTATAGGAATTAACCCACTAACCACAAATAATATCTCCTGCAATGAACACCTAATCTCTTCTCTAGGACTCCTAACCCTTCAACTAGAATTCTCCCTGGGACGTTGTACAATGGTGAAACTACCACCTAATAAGTGGATTATAGGGGGTGCCAAAGAATAATGTTAAAAATAATGCAATAAAAAGAATCAAAGAAGGATAACAACAACTAAAATAAATAGTATGTGTGATAATATAAGAGTCCAAAAATGAAAGGTTCCATGCTCAGACTGCAACAATAGTAGATATTCTAGAAGACACAAGAAACAAAGGAGCACCACATAGCGTAATCTTTTACAGTTTAAATAGGTAAAATTCAGAGAAGAAAAGGACTCACACTTTATGATGGCACCGAAAACCATGGTGCAATATGCCAGGCTGGTACTCTCAGTCTCCAGCTGACTGGCACTCCGGTGAACTGCTCCTTATAGTATACTGAAACAGGCTGCATGCTTTATGTCTGATGAAACAGTCAGCAGACCGAGAAATGCGTTGTAAAAAAATATATTCTTTTACAGAGTTGATAGCTCCATTATTTCTTTGTGCAGTGGCTATCTTATATGCATGGTTTGAGTATATCTCTTGTAAAAACCATGCCTTAAAGGGAAATGAAACCCCAATTTTTTTCTTTCATGATTTAGAAAGAGCATGCAATTTTAGTCAACTTTCAAATTTACTTCTATTATTGCTCAATTCTCTTAATATCCTTTGTTGAAAAATATATCTAAATAGCCTCAGTGACTGCTGATTGGTGGCTTCACATAGATGCCTCGTGTGATTGGCTCACCTATGTGCATTGCTATTTCTTCAACAAAGGATATCTGAAGAATGAAGCAAATTAAATAGTAGAAGAAAAATTGGAATGTTGTTTACAATTATATTCTCTACCTGAATCATTGGGTTTCATGTCCCTTTAATACCAGCATGACATTTGCCGAAGGGAACAGAATACAGGAAACAGCCTGTTGCTGTACACTATATACAAGGAGCAGTTCACCGAAGTGCCATTCAGCTGGAGACTGATAGTACCAGCCTGCGCTTATTGCACCATTGTTTTGGTGCCATCACAAAGTGTGAGTCTTCTTATACAATGGTATCCAAAGTGCAAACACTGCTACCATAGAATGCTATAACCCCCTGTATGCTTGTAAACTTCTAATAGGTTACCTAGGTTTACTATTCAACAATAATACCAAAGAATGAGGCAAATTTTATAATAGAAATACATGGGAAAGTTTATTAAAATTGCATGTTCTATAAGAACCATGAAAGTTTAAGTTTGACTTTAATGTCTCTTTATATTGCCTGGGTATTGTATGTTGAATTACATTTTTTTAAAATTATTAAACATAAAGGGATTTGAAACCCAATAAAGAGAACAATAAAGAGAGAATAAAGAACATTTGATAATAGGAGTAAATTAGAAAGTTGCTTAAAATTGCATGCTCTATCTGAATCACGAAAGAATTTTTTGGGTACAGTGTCCCTTTAATTTTGACTAGACTGTCCCTTTAACTTCAATTAGCTATTTTTCTTCATTCCTTAGGTATTCTTTGTTGAAGGAGTCTCATTGCACTACAGGAAGCTAGCTCAATAGATTCGGTCAACTTATGACAAGACAAATACACAGATGTGAGCAGAACTCCAAAGGGGCTGGGAATATAAATGGATAATTAATAAAAGATAATAAAAACGAAATAGAATTTTAATTAAGAATGCATATATTATTTATTATAGTCCCAAATTGTAAGCAAGAGATATACTCATAAAACAGTTGTGGCCAGCAGCCTAAATAATTACATAGATGAATCCAATCTAAAAAAACAATCTAAAAAAACGAAATGTCCGCAAAACGAGATATCAAAAAACCTCATAGAAAATGAAAAATAAAAATTATTATTAAAAGTCCAGTTGGAAAAAATGTCCAATAAAAAATAAAAAGTCCAATAAGAAAAAACACCTGGACAACCTCCTTGAGATTTTCAATAACAGATCTTGTCAGTGAACCTAGCGGATTGAAAACCATACACTGATGGCAGATTAGAATAATCCGTTTTGGATAATGTGTAGCTCATTAAACTATACGTCTGGATGGATTAGAGATAAAAGCAATTCAACAACCGGGAGTTGTTTAAACTTATTTACCAGACCCCCGATATGGCAATAATGTGGAACGGTCTATGGAAAAACAGCTGTTAATGAGCCGTATGGGAGCCCCCACTTGCTTTAGCTTCTTATTTTCCTTTGGAATCTCCCACCTCTGTACCATAACCGCTCTGTGTTATTCTCCTAATCCCGTGATACTAGCAAGCCAATCGGGCAACTGGATTCTCGCTGTTAACATCAGGTTATTCTTTTGATTTCTTAGACTTCTTGAATGTTCACATAAGATAGTAGATCGGTCTATCATTTAAAATAGTCTGGTCTACTACGCGTTTTGGCGTCAAGATAAATATGTGTGGCCACCAATCAGCAGCTGACTCCCAGTAGTGCATTGCTGCTCCTTAGCCTACATACAGGGAGTGCAGAATTATTAGGCAAGTTGTATTTTTGAGGATTAATTTTATTATTGAACAACAACCATGTTCTCAATGAACCCAAAAAACTCATTAATATCAAAGCTGAATAGTTTTGGAAGTAGTTTTTAGTTTGTTTTTAGTTATAGCTATTTTAGGGGGATATCTGTGTGTGCAGGTGACTATTACTGTGCATAATTATTAGGCAACTTAACAAAAAACAAATATATACCCATTTCAATTATTTATTTTTACCAGTGAAACCAATATAACATCTCAACATTCACAAATATACATTTCTGACATTCAAAAACAAAACAAAAACAAATCAGTGACCAATATAGCCACCTTTCTTTGCAAGGACACTCAAAAGCCTGCCATCCATGGATTCTGTCAGTGTTTTGATCTGTTCACCATCAACATTGCGTGCAGCAGCAACCACAGCCTCCCAGACACTGTTCAGAGAGGTGTACTGTTTTCCCTCCTTGTAAATCTCATATTTGATGATGGACCACAGGTTCTCAATGGGGCTCAGATCAGGTGAACAAGGAGGCCATGTCATTAGATTTTCTTCTTTTATACCCTTTCTTGCCAGCCACGCTGTGGAGTACTTGGACGCGTGTGATGGAGCATTGTCCTGCATGAAAATCATGTTTTTCTTGAAGGATGCAGACTTCTTCCTGTACCACTGCTTGAAGAAGGTGTCTTCCAGAAACTGGCAGTAGTACTGGGAGTTGAGCTTGACTCCATCCTCAACCCGAAAAGGCCCCACAAGCTCATCTTTGATGATACCAGCCCAAACCAGTACTCCACCTCCACCTTGCTGGCATCTGAGTCGGACTGGAGCTCTCTGCCCTTTACCAATCCAGCCACGGGCCCATCCATCTGGCCCATCAAGACTCACTCTCATTTCATCAGTCCATAAAACCTTAGAAAAATCAGTCTTGAGATATTTCTTGGCCCAGTCTTGACGTTTCAGCTTGTGTGTCTTGTTCAGTGGTGGTCGTCTTTCAGCCTTTCTTACCTTGGCCATGTCTCTGATTATTGCACACCTTGTGCTTTTGGGCACTCCAGTGATGTTGCAGCTCTGAAATATGGCCAAACTGGTGGCAAGTGGCATCTTGGCAGCTGCACGCTTGACTTTTCTCAGTTCATGGGCAGTTATTTTGCGCCTTGGTTTTTCCACACGCTTCTTGCGACCCTGTTGACTATTTTGAATGAAATGCTTGATTGTTCAATGATCACGCTTCAGAAGCTTTGCAATTTTAAGAGTGCTGCATCCCTCTGCAAGATATCTCACTATTTTTGACTTTTCTGAGCCTGTCAAGTCCTTCTTTTGACCCATTTTGCCAAAGGAAAGGAAGTTGCCTAATAATTATGCACACCTGATATAGGGTGTTGATGTCATTAGACCACACCCCTTCTCATTACAGAGATGCACATCACCTAATATGCTTAATTGGTAGTAGGCTTTCGAGCCTATACAGCTTGGAGTAAGACAACATGCATAAAGAGGATGATGTGGTCAAAATACTAATTTGTCTAATAATTCTGCACTCCCTGTAGGTATTCTTTTCAACAAAGAACACCAAGAGAACAAAGCAAATTAGATAATAGAAGTAAATTGGAAAGTTGTGTAAAATGGTATGCTCTATCTGTATCATAAAACTGTGTTTCATGTCCTTTATGCCTTATGTATAGAAGGTTCTTGGTTAGATTTATAATTCATTGGCTGTAAAGCAACTATGTTTGTATAAAGCTTTAGTCAATGAAAGGATTCTTAACCAGGAGAATCAGTCTTTTTCAAGCACACATGATTTCAGTGGCAAAGGGAGAAATTTAGTTTATTGTCATAATTTTAAAGGTGCAGTAAAATAAATGAAAAATGTGTGCATTGCATGTGAAAGAGAACTATTTAATTTCTTCACTTGGTCCTTAAGGACTGATTACTCACTGGCTGATAAGCAGAACTCCCACTGCTCAATCTATGGACAGTCACATACCTATTTTCTCACTACAGTTTAACCCCCCCCCCAAAAAAACAAACAAACTGTAATACATTTAAATTGCCTTTTACATGCAACAAAGAAAAAAAAGATGACTTTTATGTAATTTTTAGTAAAATGTCAAGAGACAGCTGATGTGCAGATGTATACATTGATTTGAAAATGTACAGGGGGACAATTTCTCTGCGTTACTGTCAGCTCCAGATGACATGTGCCTGTTCAAATGCAAGTTCATTATATCATTTAAAATTCCTGGCTTTTTATCAATGACTAACTAAATCAGCTTGTAAAAATTCCTGAACCCATCAGTAAGAATATGCTTGCGATAAAGACTTGTTCCTTCAATGGTTTTACATTACCGAGCTGCTGTCAGTAACAGGTGCAGCTGCAACAGACAAAACTAACTGCAGCGATAGGATTCTTCTCAAGCCTTGACACTTGTTGACAGTGAGCTAAATGTCACTTAGAAATGACACTTCTTAAGTTCTTTGGAAGTAGAAATTTACTTTTTTTTTTTTTTACACTTCACCCTCCTTTAAAGGGACACTAAAGTCAAAAATAAACTTTCATGATTTAGATAGAGCAATTTTAAGCAACTTTCTTAGTTACTCCTATTATAATTTTTTCTTTGTTCTTTTGCTATCTTTATTTGAAAAAGAAGGCATCTAAGTTTTTTTTTTGTTCAGACCTCTGGACAGCACTTTTTGGTAGATGAATTTATCCACCAATTAGCAAGGACAATCCAGGTTGTTCACCAAAAATGGGCCGGCATCTAAACTTACATTCTTGCATTTCAAATAAAGATACCAAGAGAATGAAGAAAATTTGATAATAGGAGTAAATTAGAAAGTTGCTTAAAATGTCATGCTCTATCTGAATCACGAAAGAAAACATTTGGGTTCAGTGTCCCTTTAAGCAAC
Source organism: Bombina bombina (assembly GCF_027579735.1). Classification (NCBI taxonomy): domain Eukaryota; kingdom Metazoa; phylum Chordata; class Amphibia; order Anura; family Bombinatoridae; genus Bombina; species Bombina bombina. The sequence goes on from NC_069505.1 coordinate 279,467,135, forward strand.
TTTCTAATTTTCTCCTATTATCAATTTTACTTCCTTCTTTTGGTAAATTTATTTGAAAAAGCAGGAACGAAAGCTTAGCAGCTGGCCCATTTTTGGTTCAGAACGTGGGTTGTGCTTGCTTATTGGTAGCTAAATGTAGCCACCAATCACCAAGCGCTAGCCAGGGTGCTGAACCAAAAATGAGCCTGCTTCTAAGCTTACATTCCTACTTTTTCAAATAAAGATATCAAGAGAACAAAGAAAAATTGAGCTAAATGAAAGAAAACATTTGGGTTCAGTGTCCCTTTAAGCAACTTTCTAATTTTCTCCTATTATCAATTTTACTTCCTTCTTTTGGTAAATTTATTTGAAAAAGCAGGAACGAAAGCTTAGCAGCTGGCCCATTTTTGGTTCAGAACGTGGGTTGTGCTTGCTTATTGGTAGCTAAATGTAGCCACCAATCACCAAGCGCTAGCCAGGGTGCTGAACCAAAAATGAGCCTGCTTCTAAGCTTACATTCCTACTTTTTCAAATAAAGATATCAAGAGAACAAAGAAAAATTGATAATAGGAGTAAATTAGAATGTTGCTTAAAATCTAATGCTCTATCTGAATTATGAAAGAAAAAAAAAATGGGTGTAATATCTCTTTAATTTATTCATACAGATTTCTTTATGTATTTATTGTTTCCAATAATCACCAGAAAAAGAAAATGACATGGAATTCAAAATTTAGAGCAAAAATAAAAAATAATAAAAAAAATTCCAATTTACTTGTAAAATAAATATAACTGCTTTATCTTAGTATCCTTTGTTGAAGCATTACTCCTTTCTATTATGGCCTAGATTTGGAGTACGGCGGTAAAAGGGCTGTTAACGCTCCGCAGGCTTTTTTCTGGCCGCACCATAAAATTAACTCTGGTATCGAGAGTTCAAACAAATGCTGCGTTAGGCTCCAAAAAAGGAGCGTAGAGCATTTTTACCGCAAAAGCAACTCTCGATACCAGAGTTGCTTACGGACGCGGCCGGCCTCAAAAACGTGCTCGTGCACAATTCCCCCATAGGAAACAATGGGGCTGTTTGAGCTGAAAAAAAACCTAACACCTGCAAAAAAGCAGCGTTCAGCTCCTAACGCAGCCCCATTGTTTGCTATGGGGAAACACTTCCTACGTCTGCACCTACACTCTAACATGTACCCCGAGTCTAAACACCCCTAGCCTTACACTTATTAACCCCTAATCTGCCGCCCCCGCTATCGCTGACCCCTGCATATTTTTTTAAACCCCTAATCTGCCGCTCCGTAAACCGCCGCCACCTACGTTATCCCTATGTACCCCTAATCTGCTACCCCTAACACCGCCGACCCCTATATTATATTTATTAACCCCTAACCTGCCCCCCACAACGTCGCCGACACCTGCCTACACTTATTAACCCCTAATCTGCCGAGCGGACCTGAGCGCTACTATAATAAAGTTATTAACCCCTAATCCGCCTCACTAACCCTATCATAAATAGTATTAACCCCTAATCTGCCCTCCCTAACATCGCCGACACCTAACTTCAATTATTAACCCCTAATCTTCCGATCGGAGCTCACCGCTATTCTAATAAATGGATTAACCCCTAAAGCTAAGTCTAACCCTAACACTAACACCCCCCTAAGTTAAATATAATATTTATCTAACGAAATAAATTAACTCTTATTAAATAACTTATTCCTATTTAAAGCTAAATACTTACCTGTAAAATAAATCCTAATATAGCTACAATATAAATTATAATTATATTATAGCTATTTTAGGATTAATATTTATTTTACAGGCAACTTTGTAATTATTTTAACCAGGTACAATAGCTATTAAATAGTTAAGAACTATTTAATAGTTACCTAGTTAAAATAATAACAAATTTACCTGTAAAATAAATCCTAACCTAAGTTATAATTAAACCTAACACTACCCTATCAATAAAATAATTAAATAAACTACCTACAATTACCTACAATTAACCTAACACTACACTATCAATAAATTAATTAAACACAATTCCTACAAATAAATACAATTAAATAAACTAGCTAAAGTACAAAAAATAAAAAAGAACTAAGTTACAGAAAATAAAAAAATATTTACAAACATAAGAAAAATATTACAACAATTTTAAACTAATTACACCTACTCTAAGCCCCCTAATAAAATAACAAAGCCCCCCAAAATAAAAAATTCCCTACCCTATTCTAAATTAAAAAAGTTACAAGCTCTTTTACCTTACCAGCCCTGAACAGGGCCCTTTGCGGGGCATGCCCCAAGAATTTCAGCTCTTTTGCCTGTAAAAAAAATCATACAATACCCCCCCCCCCCAACATTACAACCCACCACCCACATACCCCTAATCTAACCCAAACCCCCCTTAAATAAACCTAACACTAAGCCCCTGAAGATCTTCCTACCTTGTCTTCACCATCCAGGTATCACCGATCCGTCCTGGCTCCAAGATCTTCATCCAACCCAAGCGGGGGTTGGCGATCCATAATCCGGTCCAGAAGAGGCTCCAAAGTCTTCCTCCTATCCGGCAAGAAGAGGACATCCGGACCGGCAAACATCTTCTCCAAGCGGCATCTTCGATCTTCTTCCATCCGGAGCGAAGCGGCAGGATCCTGAAGACCTCCAGCGCGGAACATCCATCCGGACCGACGACTGAATGACGAATGACTGTTCCTTTAAGGGATGTCATCCAAGATGGCGTCCCTCGAATTCCGATTGGCTGATAGGATTCTATCAGCCAATCGGAATTAAGGTAGGAATTTTCTGATTGGCTGATGGAATCAGCCAATCAGAATCAAGTTCAATCCGATTGGCTGATCCAATCAGCCAATCAGATTGAGCTCGCATTCTATTGGCTGTTCCGATCAGCCAATAGAATGCGAGCTCAATCTGATTGGCTGATTGGATCGGCCAATCGGATTGAACTAGATTCTGATTGGCTGATTCCATCAGCCAATCAGAAAATTCCTACCTTAATTCCGATTGGCTGATAGAATCCTATCAGCCAATCGGAATTCGAGGGACGCCATCTTGGATGACGTCCCTTAAAGGAACAGTCATTCGTCGTTCAGTCGTCGGTCCGGATGGATGTTCCGCGCTGGAGGTCTTCAGGATCCTGCCGCTTCGCTCCGGATGGAAGAAGATCGAAGATGCCGCTTGGAGAAGATGTTTGCCGGTCCGGATGTCCTCTTCTTGCCGGATAGGAGGAAGACTTTGGAGCCTCTTCTGGACCGGATTATGGATCGCCAACCCCCGCTTGGGTTGGATGAAGATCTTGGAGCCAGGACGGATCGGTGATACCTGGATGGTGAAGACAAGGTAGGAAGATCTTCAGGGGCTTAGTGTTAGGTTTATTTAAGGGGGGTTTGGGTTAGATTAGGGGTATGTGGGTGGTGGGTTGTAATGTTGGGGGGGGGGGTATTGTATGTTTTTTTTTACAGGCAAAAGAGCTGAAATTCTTGGGGCATGCCCCGCAAAGGGCCCTGTTCAGGGCTGGTAAGGTAAAAGAGCTTGTAACTTTTTTAATTTAGAATAGGGTAGGGAATTTTTTATTTTGGGGGGCTTTGTTATTTTATTAGGGGGCTTAGAGTAGGTGTAATTAGTTTAAAATTGTTGTAATATTTTTCTTATGTTTGTAAATATTTTTTTATTTTCTGTAACTTAGTTCTTTTTTATTTTTTGTACTTTAGCTAGTTTATTTAATTGTATTTATTTGTAGGAATTGTGTTTAATTAATTTATTGATAGTGTAGTGTTAGGTTAATTGTAGGTAATTGTAGGTAGTTTATTTAATTATTTTATTGATAGGGTAGTGTTAGGTTTAATTATAACTTAGGTTAGGATTTATTTTACAGGTAAATTTGTTATTATTTTAACTAGGTAACTATTAAATAGTTCTTAACTATTTAATAGCTATTTTACCTGGTTAAAATAATAACAAAGTTGCCTGTAAAATAAATATTAATCCTAAAATAGCTATAATATAATTATAATTTATATTGTAGCTATATTATGATTTATTTTACAGGTAAGTATTTAGCTTTAAATAGGAATAATTTATTTAATAAGAGTTAATTTATTTCGTTAGATAAAAATTATATTTAACTTAGGGGGGTGTTAGTGTTAGGGTTAGACTTAGCTTTAGGGGTTAATACATTTATTAGAATAGCGGTGAGCTCCGGTCGGCAGATTAGGGGTCAATAATTGAAGTTAGGTGTCGGCGATGTTAGGGAGGGCAGATTAGGGGTTAATACTATTTATGATAGGGTTAGTGAGGTGGATTAGGGGTTAATACATTTATTATAGTAGCGCTCAGGTCCGCTCGGCAGATTAGGGGTTAATAAGTGTAGGCAGGTGTCGGCGACGTTGAGGGGGGCAGATTAGGGGATAATAAATATAATATAGGGGTCGGCGATGTTAGGGCAGCAGATTAGGGGTACATAGGGATAACGTAGGTGGCGGCGCTTTGCGGTCGTAAGATTAGGGGTTAATTATTTTAAGTAGCTGGCGGCGACGTTGTGGGGGGCAAGTTAGGGGTTAATAAATGTAATACAGGGGTCGGCGGGGTTAGGGGCAGCAGATTAGGGGTACATAAGTATAACGTAGGTGGCGGTCGGCAGATTAGGGGTTAAAAATTTTAATCGAGTGGCGGCGGTGTGGGGGGACCTCGGTTTAGGGGTACATAGGTAGTTTATGGGTGTTAGTGTACTTTAGGGTACAGTAGTTAAGAGCTTTATAAACCGGCGTTAGCCAGAAAGCTCTTAACTCCTGCTATTTTCAGGCGGCTGGAATCTTGTCGTTAGAGCTCTAACGCTCACTTCAGAAACGACTCTAAATACCAGCGTTAGAAAGATCCCATTGAAAATGTAGGCTACGCAAATGGCGTAGGGGGATCTGCGGTATGGAAACGTTGCGGCTGAAAAGTGAGCGTTAGACCCTTTAATCACTGACTCCAAATACCAGCGGGCGGCCAAAACCAGCGTTAGGAGCCTCTAACGCTGGTTTTGACGGCTACCGCCGAACTCCAAATCTAGGCCTATGTGAGCATACTGAGGTAGGCTAATAATTGTGCAAGTTTATATAAGTGTGCAGTATTTTAGATATACAATATTGTCCTAGATTCAACAAACCAGTGATGCTGAGGAGGTGTGTGAAAAGGCCGTGCCGGGAGGAGGAAAAGGACACTGATCTTTAGCACCAGGCTTGTTAATTAGTTTTGTTACAAATATGAATTTGTAATCAAACCAAGGATATTCATTTTTTTTTCACAAAACAAATATCAGAATTAATGTACCGAAGAAATACTGACTAAATTAATAAGTGTTAATTTGTTTCCTTTAAAATTAGCTTTAAGGGTTAAATACCTCTAGCGAGCTGGAGAGTCACACTAATCCCACAGATTCTGCACTAATAGGAACCTAGTGCGGCAGTTCCCAGAACCTGTGTTAAAGGAGATGGTCCTTTAGCACGAGCTCAGGATCTGCTGTGCTAAGCTTCCTATTATTGCGGCACGGGGCACTCTGAAGAAGGGTAGGGATAAGCGAAGTGCTCCAGCACGCGAGAGTTAAGTATAAGGCTACAGGTGGGCTTTTTTTCACCTTTAGCAAAGGAACATTTACATTTGTTTAATGAAAACAAATTAAAATTTTACAGAATATTCAGTATTCGTTTCGTTTTAAGGGGACAGACTAGTCGATATTAAACTTTTGTGATTCAGATAGGGCATGTAATTTTAAACAACTTTATAATTTATTTTTTTCATCAAATTTGCTTTGTTCTCTTGGTATTCTTAGTTGAAAGCTAAACATTGGTAGGCTCATATTCTAATTTTTAAGCCCTTGAAGGCGCCTCTTATCCAAATGCATTTGACAGTTTGTACAGCTAGAGGGCATTAGTTCATGTGTGCCATATAGATACCATTGTGACCACGCCCATGGAGTTACAAGTGAGAGGGCACTGATTGGTTAAATGCAAGTCTGACAAAAGAACTGAAATAAGGGGGCAGTCTGCAGAGGCTTAGATACAAGGTAATCACAGATGTAAAACGTGTATAAAAATGACAGTGTTGTTTATGCAAAACTGAGGAATGGGTAATAAAGGGATTAGCTATCTTTTTAAACAATAAAAATTTTGGAGTAGATTGTCCCTTTAAATGAAACAAAAGTCAAATAGTGCAGCAGGCGAATATTCAGAAAACAAATTTTTCTCAATACTTGTTCCAAAAAATTAGACCAAAACCAATTTTTCGCTGCTGCATTTGTCTAGTTAGCACTATGAAGCTGTGAGTACTTTACAGCAGTGCACTGATTAAAAGTGATTGAGCTCAAATTAAACCTGTAAGCCAGGATATAAGGTACCGCATTTGTACAACTGGTTGTTTAACTTATAAATCTGACTTCATAGAATTTTCATAAGGAGTAACAAGCCATAGGCGGTATTTGGACATTAAGGGGAGACGTCCCTATGAGAACTAGATTACTAAAGCATTTTAGGCTACATTATTGATACATTATAAATCATTTCATGTATATATGTTATAATAAACATTTATAATATTTATTTCCTATTTTTTAATGATTTAATTGTAATTTCTGTAAACTAGCTTGACTGACAGTTTGTATCAGTATTAAAGGGATATTAAACACCTTGAGCTGGTAATATAAAATGATATAGTATATATATATATATATATATATATATATATATATATATATATATATATATATATATATATAAACTTCTGCAATATACTTTCATTATTTATTTTGGCTCCCTTTTTCTGTAATTTCATTCTGAAATTGTGAGGTTTTTCAGTTTCTGTTAAAAATTGAAGTGCAGGACACTGTTATATTCTACACAGCCATTGGCTGAACACTCTAGTGACCTATTTATAACGGTCCCTAATTGGCCACAGCAGAGAAGGTAACCTAAGTTACAACATGGCAGCTCCCATTGTTTTATAGACCCTAAGGGGCATATTTATCAAGCTCCATATTAAGAAGTTATGAAGCAACTGTATAAAGACCACTGCTCTATAACCTGTCCGCCTGCTCTGAGGCGGCGGACAGAAATCAACCTGATTGAATACGATCACAAGAACAGCTGGTGCAATGATAAATGCCGACAGAGTATGCTGTCGGCATTTATCGATGTGCAGCGGAAATGATATGCTACATCGTATCATGTCCATTCGCACCATAGTAAATAGGCCCCCATAACTTTACACTTATTTTGCCAATATTTAAACAACTAATGAAACTTTAAAAAATACATCTACGTTATTCTCAGACTAATTTTTCATTGAATGCATCATTCTACATAGCATTTATTTAGTGTTTAATGTCCCTTTAAGTATTACGATTTTAGGAATTGGTAGCAAGCTTTTTAAATAATTGAAGTGCATAAGATTTGAATACATTTTTAAGCCTAGGTTATAAAAAACAACAACTTTAAAATAAATATCTTGCTGAAAAAACTCAAACTTTGATGTTTAAAAATTAGCAGAATTCATAAAGATGTGTTCCCATCCCTCATTAGAGCAACTAGTGGTGAGATCTGCTCTATTTAATGGATATGAAACACAAAAACACAAAAAATGTACTTTAAGATTCAGATAGAGCATACAATGTTTTGTAAAAAGCTTCCAGTTTACAATTATCAAATTTAGATCCCTAGGTGTCAGGAGCACAAAATGGCAGGAAATAGTGCTGACATCTAGTGCTGTGGCATATAGATAACATTCTTGCAGATCTGCTGCCATCTAGTGCTCTGGCATATAGATAACATTCTTGCAGAACTGCTGCCATCTAGTGCTCTGGCATATAGATAACATTCTTGCAGATCTGCTGCCATCTAGTGCTCTGGCATATAGATAACATTCTTGCAGAACTGCTGCCATCTAGTGCTCTGGCATATAGATAACATTCTTGCAGAACTGCTGCCATCTAGTGCTCTGGCATATAGATAACATTCTTGCAGAACTGCTGCCATCTAGTGCTCTGGCATATAGATAACATTCTTGCAGAACTGCTGCCATCTAGTGCTCTGGCATATAGATAACATTCTTGCAGAACTGCTGCCATCTAGTGCTCTGGCATATAGATAACATTCTTGCAGAACTGCTGCCATCTAGTGCTCTGGCATATAGATAACATTCTTGCAGAACTGCTGCCATCTAGTGCTCTGGCATATAGATAACATTCTTGCAGAACTGCTGCCATCTAGTGCTCTGGCCTATAGATAACATTCTTGCAGAACTGCTGCCATCTAGTGCTCTGGCATATAGATAACATTCTTGCAGAACTGCTGCCATCTAGTGCTCTGGCATATAGATAACATTCTTGCAGATCTGCTGCCATCTAGTACTCTGGCATATAGATAACATTCTTGCAGATCTGCTGCCATCTAGTGCTCTTGCATATAGATAACATTCTTGCAGATCTGCTGCCATCTAGTGCTCTGGCATATAGATAACATTCTTGCAGAACTGCTGCCATCTAGTGCTCTTGCATATAGATAACATTTTTGCAGATCTGCTGCCATCTAGTGCTCTGGCATATATATAACATTCTTGCAGAACTGCTGCCATCTAGTGCTCTGGCATATAGATAACATTCTTGCAGAACTGCTGCCATTTAGTGCTCTGGCATATAGATAACATTCTTGCAGAACTGCTGCCATCTAGTGCTCTGGCATATAGATAACATTCTTGCAGAACTGCTGCCATTTAGTGCTCTGGCATATAGATAACATTCTTGCAGATCTGCTGCCATCTAGTGCTCTGGCATATAGATAACATTCTTGCAGAACTGCTGCCATCTAGTGCTCTGGCATATAGATAACATTCTTGCAGAACTGCTGCCATTTAGTGCTCTGGCATATAGATAACATTCTTGCAGAACTGCTGCCATTTAGTGCTCTGGCATATAGATAACATTCTTGCAGAACTGCTGCCATTTAGTGCTCTGGCATATAGATAACATTCTTGCAGAACTGCTGCCATATAGTGCTGCAGACACGTGCATGCTCCTGAGCATATGTCCTTGCTTTTCACCAAAAGAAATCAAGAGAAAGAAGAACATTTTATAATAGAATTAAAATGGAAAGTTGCTTAAAATTCTATGCTCTGTCTGAGTCATGAAAGAAAAATCTTGGGTTTAATGTCCCTTAAAAGAGACACTGAACCCACATTTTTTATTTCATGATTCAGATAGAGCAGCAATTTTAAGCAACTTTCTAATTTACTCCTATTATAATTTTTTCTTTGTTCTCTTGCTATCTTTATTTGAAAAAAAGTCTAGAACCCTGGACAGCACTTGTTTATTGGTGGATGAATTTATCCACCAATCAGCAGGAACAACCCAGGTTGTTCACCCAAAATGATCCGGCATCTAAACTTACATTCTTGCTTTTTAAATAAAGATACCAAGATAATGAAGAACATTTGCTAATAGGAGCAAATTAGAAAGCTGCTTAAAATTGCATGCTGAATCACAAAAGAAAAAATTTGGGTTTCAGTGTCCCTTTAACTCTTTCATGATAGGGTCATTTTATCTACATCGGAACAATGTTTCAATGTAAACTAATTGAAATCCCTCGATTGTGCACGGATCGCGAGATTTCAATGATGGGATCGGGTCAGGGGGCATCACTATGAAGCTAGGCACACCCTCTAGACCGCGATCCCATCCAGGAAGCGCTGCTGGTTTTAGGACAGCCAAAGGCTCAGGCGTTCTCTTCCGTCCTAATGGCGCTAAACGTCACAACGGCGTTGAAAGGTTAAGTATTACATTGTTACAAACAGCTGCTATATATATATATATATATATATATATATATCCATAAAGACTGCTGTTCCATAGCCTGTCTGCCTGCTCTGAGGCGGCGGATAGAGATCGCTGGAAATCAACCTGATCCAATACGATCTGGTTGATTGACACCCCCATGCCATCGGCATTTATAGATGTGCAGTGGACATGATCCGCAATATCGGATCATGTCCGCTCGCACATTAGTAAATAGGCCCCTAGGTAAGCTCTCATGTAAAGGTGCTAAATTTTAGCGGTAAATTTAATGATATAATTTTTTTTAAAAGTTTTTATTTTAAATTGTACACTCTCTGAAACATAGAAGTCAGCAACCTTGGCTCCCAAGATGTTTTTGAACTATATTTCCCAATATACTGAAACACTCTTTAGGCTGGTTGAGCATCATGGGAAATGTAGTTCCAAAATATCTGGCGTGTCCTGGTTGCTTACACCTGTTCTATGGCTTAAAGGGACATTCCAGCCATAATTGAAATCCTCATGGATGCATTTAATTTTTGAATAGAAGCATTTTTGTAATATACATGTATTAGCAAAAATGCCTCTGATAAAAGCTATAGCTGTTGCAAAAGTGTATTTAAGTGTGCACCGTGCACCAGCATAGTAAACACAGCACTTGCTCACAGAGTCTAAGATAAATGTACCATCTGGTAATTACTAAATTCGTTAATTGCTGACATGATACAAGCCCTACTAGCTCTCTGAGCAGTTGCAGTATTTAAAATGCTGGTGCACTGAGGATATTTAGCTTTGCTTCACATGCATAAAAATATTAACAGTATAAACAGTGATACCTTTTACTAGAAGCATTTTTGCCAATACTTGTATATTGCACATATGTTTCTATTCTGAGATGTCATTCATCTATGCGCATTTAAATTTTGACCGGAATATCCCTTTAATATGCACACACAAAGAATAGTGTTAAACATTTTTTTTATACATTTGCCAAAAGCTAAACTTGCTTGGCAAAAATGCCTGTGTGTCCCGCAGTGAAATATGTGCTAGTATCGGTGACAGAAACAGCGTAACCCACAAACCTAACTCGTGGTAAATAAAACATCTAGGGAAATCAAGTCATTGTTTCTAGAAATTAAGGATAGTTGCTAAAAATCATTAGTGACGTAGACAGTGTTTGCAAAACAAGTATAATAGTTGTTATTGTTGCTGCGATTCCATTGATTTCATCTAGTACTTTCACTGTGTCCCTATCATATGAGGGCTCGTATCACAATACCCCGGGGGGAAGGTCAATATATTGGCTAGCTGCCGTACAAAGAAAAACTGCTTAGGTCTAGAAGCATGTGATGATTTGTTCAGTCTCAGTGATACATTAACAAGAATAGCCCCAGTTGTACAGTTAGCACTTGAAAAACAAAAATGATTTAATAAACAATTGAGAAGCATTTGGTGACATTGCATGTGACAGATACTAGACATTGATAGCAGGAAATGAGAATACATATTGATAGTAAGTAGCACCTTATTCCCATATTTTCCTTTAGGCAATAAGAAAGCTGCCTGGATATTTTAAAAATGTTTTGCATAAAAACAGGCATTTTAAATTCCTTGTAGGTAAAAGAATGTTGTTTAAATATACGGGGCGGGCCAAGATTACAAGTGGAGCATTACTAATTACGCAGCGCGCACTATCAGTATCGCAGGACCACGCTCAGATTAGTGTGGAATCTGATACTACAAGTCCATGGTAAAACAGAACTACCAGCGAATGTCTAGTGCTCCCTATACTTTCAATAAAAAGCACAGTTGCGCTAAATATCGTTCCTATTACAAGTTGTGAGTTATGTGTTGTGATTGAAAACAAAACTAAAAAAGTAAATGTGACTTGAGACCTGGGGGGATATTTATCAAGCCGTCAACCGCAAATACACTGGAATTCTGCAGCGTAATTGTGGCAAGCTTGATTCGACCTAGTTATCAAAGCCTACAGACCGGCAAAAGTTGAAATCTGAGACGTAACATACGATCCGCTGGTCTCAATCCGACACAGATCGATGCTTACGTCATTACAGATGTTCCGAATACACATTCGGCACTATTTGACACTTTTTCAAAGTTATCAAATAGTTAACCGGTACGCTACCGGCTATTCCGGCCAAGTGTACCTGGTTTTCAACCCACCACCGCGGAGGCCGCAAAAGCCATAGCAATCAATGGGAGTCTGAAAGCTGCAAAAGCTTATGTTCGATGCTGCCAGATATCCCATTGATTTCTATGGTTAAAAACAAGTTACGTTTACACCTAACACCCTAACATAAGCCCCAAGTCTAAACACCCCTAATCTGCCGCCCCGACATCGTCGCAACCTAAATGCAACCTAAATAAAAGTATTAACCCCTAAACCTCTGGCCTCCCACATCACTACCATTAACTAAACATATTAACCCCTAAACCGCCAGCCCCCCACATCGCCATAAACTAAATTAAGCTATTAACCCCTAAACCTAACAACCCGCTAATTTTACATTAAAATTACAACATCCCTATCTTATAATAAATTAAAACTTACCTGTAGAATTAAAATAAACTATATTAAACTATTAATTAACCTACCCTATTATACTAAAATTGCATTAAACTAGCAATTAAATTAACTATATTGCAAATTAAAAAACCCTAACCCTACTCAAATTATTTAAATATAATATTATAAATTACTAACGGCTAGATTACGAGTTGTGCGTTAGGGTAAAAAAGCAGCGTTAAGAGGTCCTAACGCTGCTTTTTTACGCCCGCTGGTATTACGAGTCTTGAAGGTTTAGGGTCACCGCACACTTCTTTGGCCTTACCGCAAAACGACTTACGTAAACTTCGTAAAGTCTTTTTTCTATGGGACTTCCATAGCGCTGATATTACAAGTCTGTCCTGGGAGGCCAAAAAGTGAGCGGTACACCATACCCTGTCAAGAGTCCTAACGCATTTAGAAGTCAGTAGTTAAGAGTTTTATGGTACAACGCCGTAACATAAAACTCATAACTAAAGTTCTAAAAAGTACACTAAAACCCATAAACTACCTATTAACCCCTAAATCGAGGCCCTCCCGCATCGCAAATGCTAAAATAAAAATTTTAACCCCTAATCTGCCGCTCCGGACACCGCCACCACCTACATTATATGTATGAACCCCTAATCTGCTGACCCCCAACATCGCCGACACCTACATTATATTTATTAACCCCTAATCTGCCGCCCCCAATGCCGCCACTATAATACAAACATATTAACCCCTAAACCGATGCACTCCTGCCTCGCAAACATTAGTTAAATATTATTAACCCCTAATATGCCGGCCCTAACATCGCCGCCACCTACCTACATTTATTAACCCCTAATCTGCCGCCTCAAACGTCGCCGTCACTATATTAAAGTTATTAACCCCTAAACCTAAGTCTAACCCTAAACCTAACACCCCCTAACTTAAATATAATTTAAATAAATCTAAATATATATTAATATCATTAACTAAATTATTCATATTTAAAACTAAATACTTACCTGTAAAATAAACCCTAAGATAGCTACAAAATAACTAATAGTTACATTGTAGCTTGTTTAGGATTTATTTTTATTTTACAGGCAAGTTTGTATTTATTTTAAGTAAGTAGAATAGTTATTAAATAGTTATTAACTATTTAATAGCCACCTAGTTAAAATAAAGACAAATTTACCTGTAAAATAAAACCTAACCTAAGTTACACTAACACCTAACACTACACTATAATTAAATAAATTAACTAAATTAAATATAATTACCTAAATTACATTAAATTAGCTAAAGTACAAAAAAAACCCCACTAAATTACAGAAAATAATAAACAAATTACAGAAATTTAAACTAATTAAACCTATTCTAATAGCTCTATTAAAATAAAAAAAGCCCCCCCCCCCCCAAAAAAAAAAACCCCTAGCCTAAACTAAACTACCAATAGCCCTTAAAAGGGACTTTTGCAGGGCATTGCCCCAAAGTAATCAGCTCTTTTACTTGTAAAAAAAAATACAAACAACCCCCCAACAGTAAAACCCACCACCCACACAACCAACCCCCCAAATAAAATACTAGCTAAAAAAACCTAAGCTCCCCATTGCCCTGAAAAGGGCATTTGGATGGGCATTGCCCTTAAAAGAGCAGTTAGCTCTTTTGCCGCCCAAACCCTAATCTAAAAAATAAAACCCACCCAATACACCCTTAAAAAAACCTAACACTAACCCCCTGAAGATCGACTTCATCCAAGCTGGGCGAAGTGTTCCTCCAGACCGGCAGAAGTCTTCATCCAAGCTGGGCAGAAGTGGTCCTCCAGACGGGCAGAAGTCTTCATCCAAGCCAGGCAGAAGTGGTCCTCCAGGCGGGCAGAAGTCTTCATCCAGACGGCATCTTCTATCTTCATCAATCTGGCGTGGAGCGGGTCCATCCTCAAGACATCCGATGCGGAGCATCCTCTTCATCTGACGACTAAAACAGAATGAAGGTACCTTTAAGTGACGTCATCCAAGATGGCGTCCCTTAGATTCCGATTGGCTGATAGAATTCTATCAGCCAATCGGAATTAAGGTAGAAAAAATCCTATTGGCTGATGCAATCAGCCAATAGGATTGAAGTTCAATCCTATTGGCTGATCCAATCAGCCAATAGGATTGAGCTCGCATTCTTTTGGCTGATTGGCCAATAGGATTTTTTTCTACCTTAATTCCGATTGGCTGATAGAATTCTATCAGCTAATCGGAATCTAAGGGACGCCATCTTGGATGACGTCACTTAACGGTACCTTCATTCTGTTTTAGTAGTCGGATGAAGAGGATGCTCCGCATCGGATGTCTTGAAGATGGACCCACTCCGCGCTGGATGGATGAAGATAAAAGATGCCGTCTGGATGAAGACTAGTGATGTCGCTAACCTAAAAAATTCGGTTCGCGAACGGCGGACTCGGACGTCCGCAACTGTTCGCGAACCGGCGAACCGGGCAAACCGCCATTGACTTCAATAGGCAGGCAAACTTTAAAACCAACAGGGACTCTTTCTGGCCACAATAGTGATGGAAAAGTTGTTTCAAGGGGACTAACACCTGGACTGTGGCATGCTGGAGGGGGATCCATGGCAAAACTCCCATGGAAAATTACATAGTTGATGCAGAGTCTGGTTTTAAATCATAAAGGGCATAAATCACCTAACATTCCTAAATAGTTTGAAATAACGTGCTTTAAAACATCAGGTATGATGTTGTATCCATCATGTAGTGTAAGGGTTACGCCCGCTTCACAGTGACAGACCAAACTCCCCGTTTAAAGGTACAGTCTACACCAGAATTGTTATTGTTTTAAAAGATAGATAATCCCTTTATTACCCATTTCCCAGTTTTGCATAACTAACACATTTATAATAATATACTTTTAACCTCTGTGATTATCTTGTATCTAAGCCTCTGCAAACTGCCCCTTTTTTCATTTCTTTTGACAGACTTGCAGTCTAGCCAATCAGTGCCTGCTCCCAGATAACTTCTCGTGCACGAGCACAGTGTTATCTATATGAAATACGTGAACTAACACCCTCTAGTGGTGAAAAACTGTTAAAATGCAAACTGAAAGAGGTGGGCTTCAAGGTCTAAGAAATTATCATATCAACCTCCTAGGTTAAGCTTTCAACTAAGAATACCAAGAGAACAAAGCAAAATTGGGGATAAAAGTAAATTGGAAAATTGTTTAAAATTACATGCTCTATCTGAATCCTGAAAGTTTATTTTGGCCTAGACTGTCCCTTTAACGCACCGCAAACAACCACAAACAGTCCATTTGCACAACGGCAAACTCCCCATTTGCACAAGGTTGGATACCAAGCTAGCCATGTCCTGTTCCTTGTCCTCACTGATGTCATTGAAGGTCTCTTCCTCCACCCAGCCACGTACAACACCAAGGGTCCCCGAAAGGTGACAACAAGCCCCCTGGGACGCCTGCTGTGTTTGGTCTTCCACCTCATCAAAGCCACCTTCCTCTTCTGACTCCTCTTCTTCAGACTCCTCTCTCTGCGTTGCCTCTCTGCGTTATTATAAGGTGTGTTAAGTAGTACTATTCCTATCAGTTTAATCCCTGTTACGTCACCTATCAGGGGACGTGTATATGGCATGGATTTTAGGAACCGGGAGATGGAAAAAGATGCTTGGTCGGTCCGGCCATGAGATAGATAGATTTGATAGATAGATAGATACATAGATTAGATAGATAGATCAATAGATACATTTGATAGATTCGATAGATAGATTTGATAGATAAATAGATAGATTTGATAGATAGATAATTTCCCAGACAGAGAATTACAAGACGTGCGGTCTGAGACCCATGGTAAGGTTCCCAGAGGAAGTTGCGGCGCCAGGGTACGTGTATATGGCATGGATTTTATGAACCGGGAGATGGAAAAAGATGCTTGGTCGGTCCTCCTACTTCAAATTTGGGTACTGCGCGTGCAATCTACTGTGCCACCAGATATGAGTGGTGTGTTAAGTAGTACTATTCTTATCAGTTTAATACCTGTTACGTCCGCTATCAGGGTACGTGTATATGGCATGGATTTTAGGAACCGGGAGATGGAAAAAGATGCTTGGTCGGTCCGGCCACGAGATAGATAGATTTGATAGATAGATAGATAGATAGATACATAGATTAGATAGATAGATACATATATGCAATAGATACATTTGATAGATACGATAGATAGATTTGATAGATAAATAGATAGATTTGATAGATAATTTCCCAGACAGAGAATTACAAGAGGTGTGGTCTGGGACCCATGGTAAGGTTACTTCCTTTTGCACAATCGAGTACAGGTTGGGGTGGATTGCCTTTTGTGCAAAGACATTTTGGCCGGGTACCTTCCACTGCGGTGTCCCCTATCAGGGGACGTGTATATGGCATGGATTTTAGGAACAGGGAGATGGAAAAAGATGCTTGGTCGGTCCGGCCACGAGATAGATAGATTTGATAGATAGATAGATACATAGATTAGATAGATAGATCAATAGATGCAATAGATACATTTGATAGATACGATAGATAGATAGATAGATAGATTTGATAGATAAATAGATAGATTTGATAGATAGATAATTTCCCAGACAGAGAATTACAAGACGTGCAGTCTGGGACCCATGGTAAGGTTCCCAGAGGCAGTTTCGGCGCCCGAGGCTCTGATTAGAACAGAGCACTCTGGAACGTATCTGCCCTTGGCCGAAATCGGAACATTCTTTAGCTTTCTATCTGTCGGCCAAATGTCCGTCTGCCAAATGTCCTTCTGCATTTTGTCAGAGCACCACGTGCAATCTACTGTGCCAACAGATATGAGTGGTCTGTCAAGTAGTACTATTCTTATCAGTTTAATACCTGTTACATCCCCTATCAGGGTACGTGTATATGGCATGGATTTTATGAACTGGGAGATGGAAAAGATGCTTGGTGGGTCCGGCCACGAGATAGATAGATTTGATAGATAGATAGATAGATACATAGATTAAATAGATAGATCAATAGATGCAATAGATACATTTGATAGATACGATAGATAGATAGATAGATAGATAGATAGATAGATAGATTTGATAGATCAATAGATAGATTTGATAGATAGATTACAAGACGTGCGGACTGGGACCCATGGTAAGGTTACTTCCTTTTGCACAATCGAGTACAGGTTGGGGATTGCCTTTTGTGCATTCAAATTTCGTC
This sequence comes from Bombina bombina, assembly GCF_027579735.1. NCBI lineage: Eukaryota > Metazoa > Chordata > Amphibia > Anura > Bombinatoridae > Bombina > Bombina bombina. The sequence continues at coordinate 279,484,713 of NC_069505.1, forward strand.
CGGGTACCTTCCACTGCGGTGTCCCCTATCAGGGGACGTGTATATGGCATGGATTTTAGGAACCGGGAGATGGAAAAAGATGCTTAGTCGGTCCTCCTACTTCAAATTTGGGGCACTGCACGTGCAATCTACTGTGCCACCAGATATGAGTGGTGTGTAGTACTATTCCTATCACTTTAATCCCTGTTACGTGCCTTTTTTTTGTTTTGTTTTTTGAAGCCACAGTGCAGCACCAGAGGCCAGAAAAATTTGGCATGTACACATGCCTGAAAAATTAGGTATTGTTGCAGCCGCTGCTGTAGCAGCGGCCAGAAAAATTGATGTTTGTTTCCCTGGCAGAAAGTGCCCTAAAACATTGCGGCTTGAACACTAGTTGGTGGCGGATAAGTCACGCAAGTCATCCGGCATTCGAAGATAACATACAGCAGCTTGTGGACCATTTATAGCCCAAGGCAGATCATCTCATTAGGCCTTTTTTACTCGAATGTATCGCCCAATGTCAGTCCCTCCAGGATCCATCCCTCATTCATCTTAATAAAGTTGAGGTAATCTAGACTTTTTTGACCTAGCCGACTTCTCTTCTCAGTGACAATACCTCCTGCAGCACTGAAGGTCCTTTCTAACAGGACACTTGAAGCGGGGCAGGCCAGAAGTTCTATAGCAAATTGGGATAGCTCAGACCACAGGTCAAGCCTGCACACCCAGTAGTCAAGGGGTTCATCGCTCCTCAGAGTGTCGAGATCTGCAGTTAAGGCGAGATAGTCTGCTACCTGTCGGTCGAGTCGTTCTCTGAGGGTGGACCCCGAAGGGCTGTGGCAATGCATAGGAGTTAAAAAGCTCTGCATGTCATCCATCAACAACACGTCTGTTAAGCATCCTGTCCTTGCCGGCGTGGTCGAGGGAGTCGGAGGATTACTTTTACCTCTTCCCCTGTTAGATTCCCGTTGTGCTGTGACATCACCCTTATACGCTGTGTAAAGCATACTTTTTAATTTATTTTGGAACTGCTGCATCCTTTCCGACTTGTGGGAATTTGGTAACATTTCAGGCACTTTATGCTTATACCGGGGGTCTAGTAGCGTGGACACCCAGTACAGGTCGTTTTCCTTCAGTTTTTTTATACGAAGATCACTCAACATGCACGACAGCATGAAAGACCCCATTTGCTCAAGTTTGGATGCCGAGCTACTCATGTTCCGTTCCTCGTCCTCAGTGATCTCACTGAAGGTATGTTCTTCCCCCCAGCCACGTACAACACCACGGGTACCAGATAGGTGACAATGAGCACCCTGGTATGCCTGTTGTGGTTGGTCTTCCTCCTCCTACTCCTCAAAGCCACATTCCTCCTCTGACTCCTCTTCCAGTGTTGCCGCTGGTCCAGCAAACGATGCTGATAAGGCTGTTTCTGGTAGTGATGGTGACCACAACTCTTCCTCTTCACGCTCATCTATGGCCTGATCCAGGACTCTTCACAGGGCACTCTCCAGGAAGAAAACAAATGGTATGATGTCGCTGATGGTGCCTTCGGTGCGACTGACTAGGTTTGTCACCTCCTCAAAAGGACGCATGAGCCTACAGGCATTGCGCATGAGCGTCCAGTAACTTGGCAAAAAAATCCCCAGCTCCGCAGAGGCTGTCCTAGCACCCCGGTCATACAAATACTCGTTAACGGCTTTTTCTTGTTGGAGCAGGTGGTCGAACATTAGGAGTGTTGAATTCCAACGTGTCGGGCTGTCGCAAATCAAGCGCCTCACTAGCATGTTGTTTCGCCGCTGGATATCTGCAAAATTCGCCATGGCCGTGTAGGAACACCTGAAATGGCCACACACCTTCCTGGCCTGCTTCAGGACACCCTGTAAGCCTGGGTACTTATACACAAAGCGTTGTACAATCAGATTACACACATGTGCCATGCACAGCACATGTGTCAACTTGCCCAATTTCAATGCCGCCAACAAATTACTTCCGTTTTCAGAAACCACTTTGCCGATCTCCAGTTGGTGCGGAGTCAGCCACTGATCCACCTGCGCATTTAGGGCGGACAGGAGTGCTGTTCCGGTGTGACTCTCTGCTTTCAGGCAAGTCAACCCCAAGACAGCGTGACACTGCCGTATCCGGGATGTGGAATAGTACCTGCGGAACTGGGGGAGTGCCGTTGATTTGGAGCAAGACGCAGCAGCAGAAGAGGACTCAGCCGAGGAAGAGGTTATGGAAGAGGATGGAGTAGGAGGAGTAGAGGAGGTAGCAGCAGGCCTGCCTGCAAGTCGTGGCGGTGTCACCAACTCCTCTGCAGAGCCACGAATTCCATGCTTGGCAGCCGTCAGCAGGTTTACCCAATGCGCAGTGTAGGTGATATACCTGCCCTGACCATGCTTTGCAGACCAGCTATCAGTGGTCAGATGGACCCTTGCCCTAACACTGTGTGCCAGACATGCCATTACTTCCTTTCACACAATCGAGTACAGGGTGGGGATTGCCTTTTGTGCAAAGAAATTTCGGCCGGGTACCTTCCACTGCGGTGTCCCAATAGCTACACATTTTTTGAATGCCTCAGACTCCACCAGCTTGTATGGTAAAAGCTGGCGGGCTAAGAGTTCAGACAAGCCAGCTGTCAGACGCCGGGCAAGGGGGTGACTTTGGGACATTGGCTTCTTACGCTCAAACATGTCCTTGACAGACACCTGACTGTAGGCAGATGAGCAGGAACTGCTATGGAAGAGAGACGGAGTGGCGGATGGTTGAGAGGGGGCAAGGAGGACAGCAGTGGTTGACGTGGCTGAAGATGCTAGACCAGGAGGAGGATGGCGGCTTTGAGTTTGTGTGCTGCTTCTACTCATTTGTTCATCCCATCGGCGTTTGTGATGTGAGATCATGTGCCTTCGCAAAGCAGTTGTACCTAGGTGGGTGTTGGACTTCCCACGACTCAGTTTCTTTTGGCACAGGTTGCAAATAACATCTCTGTTGTCAGAGGCAGACACACAAAAAAAATGCCACACTGCTGAGCTCTGCGATAACGGCATTCTGGTGGTGGCAACAGCATGCGTTGATTGGCGTGCTGTCTGGCTGACCCCGGGTGCCGATGCATGCTGTCTGACTGTGCCACTAGCTCCTTGCGACGACCTCCCCCTGCTTCCAACTCATCTCCTCCTCCTCCTCTCAGTCTCCCCATCTGAACTTTCCCCCTCTTCTTCTTCTCTTCTAGCGGGCACCCACCTGACATCCACGGACGCATCATCATCAACCGCTTCACTTGTATCTGACAAATCAACAAAGGAAGCAGCAGCGGGTACAACATCATCATCATCACACCGTACGTCCATGTCTGTAATGCTGCCTGACTGAGACATATCACTGTTATCTACATCCTCTGTCAATGATGGTTGCGCATCACTCATTTCTTCAAACTGACGTGTCAATAACTCCTCTGACAGATCAAGTGAAGCGGCTGTGGTGCTAGTGTTGGTGGTGGTGGCAGGCGGGCAAGTGGTCACTTGAGAGGTGCCCGAAGCTAAGCTGGAGGTGGATGGTGTGTCAAGGTTCCGAGCGTAAGCTGTAGAAGATTGGGTGTCCTGTGTTAGCCAGTCAACTAGGTCCTCCTCAGAACTTTTCGCGTTCATGGTACTTGGCCTCTGAACACTGGGCATTATTGTAGGGTCAAAGGGAATCACAGCACCACGACCACGACGGCACCTGTGGGGTGGCCTGCCTCTGCCTGTCATTTTTTTTTTTAATGTACACTTACACTACTATTAAACAAAATATGAGTGGTGCCACTTTGCAAGTGGGCACAGTATACGTTGTGAGCCTGACACAAAAAAGCAGACTGATGTTTCACAATCCAAAAAGTTTATTTTTTTTAAATGTACACTTACACTACTATTAAACAAGATATGAGTGGTGGCACTGGGCAAGTGGGCACAGTATACGCTGTGAGCCTGACACAAAAAAGCAGACTGATATTTCACAGTCAAAAAAGTTTATTTTTTAAATACTTACACTACTGTTACAACAGATATGAGTGGTGGCCCTAGTTGGCAAGTGGGCCTGGCACACACGCTAGCAGGCAGGCAGGCAACTGCAATTAGATTACACTAGCAGACTGATGTTTCACAGTCAAAAAAGTTTTTTTTTAAAATATTTACACTACTGTTACAACAAATATGAGTGGTGGCACTAGTTGGCAAATGGGCCTGGCACACACGATGGCAGGCAGGCAACTGCAATTAGATTACACTAGCAGACTGATGTTTCACAGTCAAAAAAGTTTTTTTTTTTAAATATTTACACTACTGCTATAACAAATATGAGTGGTGGCACTAGTTGGCAAGTGGGCCTGGCACACACGCTGGCAGGCAGGCAACTGCAATTAGATTACACTAGCAGACTGATGTTTCACAGTCAAAAAAAGTTTTTTTTTTAAATATTTACACTACTGTTACAACAAATATGAGTGGTGGCCCTAGTTGGCAAGTGGGCCTGGCACACACGCTAGCAGGCAGGCAGGCAACTGCAATTAGATTACACTAGCAGACTGATGTTTCACAGTCAAAAAAGTTTTTTTTTTAAATATTTACACTACTGTTACAACAAATATGAGTGGTGGCACTAGTTGGCAAATGGGCCTGGCACACACGATGGCAGGCAGGCAACTGCAATTAGATTACACTAGCAGACTGATGTTTCACAGTCAAAAAAGTTTTTTTTTTTAAATATTTACACTACTGCTATAACAAATATGAGTGGTGGCACTAGTTGGCAAGTGGGCCTGGCACACACGCTGGCAGGCAGGCAACTGCAATTAGATTACACTAGCAGACTGATGTTTCACAGTCAAAAAAAGTTTTTTTTTTAAATATTTACACTACTGTTACAACAAATATGAGTGGTGGCACTAGTTGTCAAGTGGGCCTGGCACACACGCTGGCAGGCAGGCAACTGCAATTAGATTACACTAGCAGACTGATGTTTCACAGTCAAAAAAGTTTTTTTTTTAAATATTTACACTACTGTTACAACAAACATGAGTGGTGGAACTAGTTGGGAAGTGGGCCTGGCACACACGCTGGCAGGCAGGCAACTGCAATTAGATTACACTAGCAGACTGATGTTTCACAGTCAAAAAAGTTTTTTTTAAAAAATATTTACACTACTGTTATAAAAAATATGAGTGGTGGCACTAGTTGGCAAGTGGGCCTGGCACACACGCTGGCAGGCAGGCAACTGCAATTAGATTACACTAGCAGACTGATGTTTCACAGTCAAAAAAGTTTTTTTTTTTTTAATATTTACACTATTGTTACAACAGATATGAGTTGTGGCACTAGTTGGCAAGTGGGCCTGGCACACACGCTGGCAGGCAGGCAACTGCAATTAGATTACACTAGCAGACTGATGTTTCACAGTCAAAAAAGTTTTTTTAAAAAAATATTTACACTACTGTTACAACAAATATGAGTGGTGGCGCTAGTTGGCAAATGGGCCTGGCACACACGCTGGCAGGCAGGCAACTGCAATTAGATTACACTAGCAGACTGATGTTTCACTACTGCTATAACAAATATGAGTGGTGGCACTAGTTGGCAAGTGTGCCTGGCACACACGCTGGCAGGCAGGCCACTGCAATTAGAGTACACTAGCAGACTGATGTTTCACAGTCAAATTTTTTTTTTTTTTAAATATTTACACTACTGTTACAACAAATATGAGTGGTGGCACTAGTTGGCAAATGGGCCTGGCACACACGCTGGCAGGCAGGCAACTGCAATTAGATTACACTAGCAGACTGATGTTTCACAGTCAAAAAAGTTTTTTTTTAAAATATTTACACTACTGTTACAACAAACATGAGTGGTGGCACTAGTTGGCAAGAGGGCCTGGCACACACGATGGCAGGCAGGCAACTGCAATTAGATTACACTAGCAGACTGATGTTTCACAGTCAAAAAAGTTTTTTTTTAAAAAATATTTACACTACTGTTATAACAAATATGAGTGGTGGCACTAGTTGGCAAGTGGGCCTGGCACACACGCTGGCAGGCAGGCCACTGCAATTAGAGTACACTAGCAGACTGATGTTTCACAGTCAAAAAATTTGGAGGTGGATGGTGTGTCAAGGTTCCGAGCGGAAGCTGTAGAAGATTGGGTGTCCTGTGTTAGCCAGTCAACTAGGTCCTCCTCAGAACTTTTCGCGTTCATGGTACTTGGCCTCTGAACACTGGGCATTATTGTAGGGTCAAAGGGAATCACAGCACCACGACCACGACGGCACCTGTGGGGTGGCCTGCCTCTGCCTGTCATTTTTTTTTTTTAATGTACACTTACACTACTATTAAACAAAATATGAGTGGTGCCACTTTGCAAGTGGGCACAGTATACGTTGTGAGCCTGACACAAAAAAGCAGACTGATGTTTCACAATCCAAAAAGTTTATTTTTTTTAAATGTACACTTACACTACTATTAAACAAGATATGAGTGGTGGCACTGGGCAAGTGGGCACAGTATACGCTGTGAGCCTGACACAAAAAAGCAGACTGATATTTCACAGTCAAAAAAGTTTATTTTTTAAATACTTACACTACTGTTACAACAGATATGAGTGGTGGCCCTAGTTGGCAAGTGGCACACACGCTAGCAGGCAGGCAGGCAACTGCAATTAGATTACACTAGCAGACTGATGTTTCACAGTCAAAAAAGTTTTTTTTTTAAAATATTTACACTACTGTTACAACAAATATGAGTGGTGGCACTAGTTGGCAAATGGGCCTGGCACACACGATGGCAGGCAGGCAACTGCAATTAGATTACACTAGCAGACTGATGTTTCACAGTCAAAAAAGTTTTTTTTTTAAATATTTACACTACTGCTATAACAAATATGAGTGGTGGCACTAGTTGGCAAGTGGGCCTGGCACACACGCTGGCAGGCAGGCAACTGCAATTAGATTACACTAGCAGACTGATGTTTCACAGTCAAAAAAAGTTTTTTTTTTTAAATATTTACACTACTGTTACAACAAATATGAGTGGTGGCACTAGTTGTCAAGTGGGCCTGGCACACACGCTGGCAGGCAGGCAGGCAACTGCAATTAGATTACACTAGCAGACTGATGTTTCACAGTCAAAAAAGTTTTTTTTTTTAAATATTTACACTACTGTTACAACAAACATGAGTGGTGGAACTAGTTGGGAAGTGGGCCTGGCACACACGCTGGCAGGCAGGCAACTGCAATTAGATTACACTAGCAGACTGATGTTTCACAGTCAAAAAAGTTTTTTTTAAAAAATATTTACACTACTGTTATAAAAAATATGAGTGGTGGCACTAGTTGGCAAGTGGGCCTGGCACACACGCTGGCAGGCAGGCAACTGCAATTAGATTACACTAGCAGACTGATGTTTCACAGTCAAAAAAGTTTTTTTTTTTAATATTTACACTATTGTTACAACAGATATGAGTTGTGGCACTAGTTGGCAAGTGGGCCTGGCACACACGCTGGCAGGCAGGCAACTGCAATTAGATTACACTAGCAGACTGATGTTTCACAGTCAAAAAAGTTTTTTAAAAAAAATATTTACACTACTGTTACAACAAATATGAGTGGTGGCGCTAGTTGGCAAATGGGCCTGGCACACACGCTGGCAGGCAGGCAACTGCAATTAGATTACACTAGCAGACTGATGTTTCACAGTCAAAAAAGTTTTTTTTTTAAATATTTACACTACTGCTATAACAAATATGAGTGGTGGCACTAGTTGGCAAGTGGGCCTGGCACACACGCTGGCAGGCAGGCCACTGCAATTAGAGTACACTAGCAGACTGATTTTTCACAGTCAAAATTTTTTTTTTTTTAAATATTTACACTACTGTTACAACAAATATGAGTGGTGGCACTAGTTGGCAAATGGGCCTGGCACACACGCTGGCAGGCAGGCAACTGCAATTAGATTACACTAGCAGACTGATGTTTCACAGTCAAAAAAGTTTTTTTTTAAAATATTTACACTACTGTTACAACAAACATGAGTGGTGGCACTAGTTGGCAAGAGGGCCTGGCACACACGATGGCAGGCAGGCAACTGCAATTAGATTACACTAGCAGACTGATGTTTCACAGTCAAAAAAGTTTTTTTTTTAAAAATATTTACACTACTGTTATAACAAATATGAGTGGTGGCACTAGTTGGCAAGTGGGCCTGGCACACACGCTGGCAGGCAGGCCACTGCAATTAGAGTACACTAGCAGACTGATGTTTCACAGTTAAAAAAGTTTTTTTTTTAAATATTTACACTACTGCTATAACAAATACGAGTGGTGGCACTAGTTGGCAAGTGGGCCTGGCACACACGCTGGCAGGCAGACAACTGCAATTAGATTACACTAGCAGCCTGATGTTTCACAGTCAAAAAGTTTTTTTTTAAAATATTTACACTACTTTTACAACAAATATGAGTGGTGGCACTAGTTGGCAAGTGGGCCTGGCACACACGCGGGCAGGCAGGCAACTGCAATTAGATTACACTAGCAGACTGATGTTTCACAGTCAAAAAAGTTTTTTTTTTTTAAATATTTACACTACTGTTACAACAAATATGAGTGGTGGCGCTAGTTAGCAAATGAGCCTGGCACACACGCTGGCAGGCAGGCAGGCAACTGCAATTGATTACACTAGCAGACTGATGTTTCACAGTCAAAAAAGTTTTTTTTTTAAATATTAACACTACTGTTATAACAAATATGAGTGGTGGCACTAGTTGGCCAGTGGGCCTGGCACATACGCTGGCAGGCAGGCAACTGCAATTAGATTACACTAGCAGACTGATGTTTCACAGTCAAAAAAGTATTTTTAAAAATATTTACACTACTGTTACAACAAATATGAGTGGTGGCACTAGTTGGCAAGTGGGCCTGGCACACACGCTGGCAGGCAGGCAACTGCAATTAGATTACACTAGCAGACTGATGTTTCACAGTCAAAAAAGTTTTTTTTAAAAATATTTACACTACTGTTACAACAAACATGAGTGGTGGCACTAGTTGGCAAGTGGGCCTGGCACACACGCTGGCAGGCAGGCAACTGCAATTAGATTACACTAGCAGACTGATGTTTCACAGTCAAAAAAGTTTTTTTAAAAAATATTTACACTACTGTTATAACAAATATGAGTGGTGGCACTAGTTGGCAAGTGGGCCTGGCACACACGCTGGTAGACAGGCAACTGCAATTAGATTACACTAGCAGACTGATGTTTCACAGTCAAAAAAGTTTTTTTTTTAAATATTTACACTACTGCTATAACAAATATGAGTGGTGGCACTAGTTGGCAAGTGGGCCTGGCACACACGCTGGCAGGCAGACAACTGCAATTAGATTACACTAGCAGCCTGATGTTTCACAGTCAAAAAAGTTTTTTTAAAAATATTTACACTACTGTTACAACAAATATGAGTGGTGGCACTAGTTGGCAAGTGGGCCTGGCACACACGCGGGCAGGCAGGCAACTGCAATTAGATCACACTAGCAGACTGATGTTTCACAGTCAAAAAAGTTTTTTTTAAAATATTTACACTACTGTTACAACAAATATGAGTGGTTGCACTAGTTAGCAAATGAGCCTGGCACACACGCTGGCAGGCAGGCAGGCAACTGCAATTGATTACACTAGCAGACTGATGTTTCACAGTCAAAAAAGTTTTTTTTTTAAATATTAACACTACTGTTATAACAAATATGAGTGGTGGCACTAGTTGGCCAGTGGGCCTGGCACATACGCTGGCAGGCAGGCAACTGCAATTAGATTACACTAGCAGACTGATGTTTCACAGTCAAAAAAGTTTTTTAAAAAAATATTTACACTACTGTTACAACAAATATGAGTGGTGGCACTAGTTGGCAAGTGGGCCTTGCACACACGCTGGCAGGCAGGCAACTGCAATTAGATTACATTAGCAGACTGATGTTTCACAGTCAAAAAAGGTTTTTTTTTAATTTACACTACTGTTACAACAGATATGAGTGGTGGCACTGCAGGCAGGCAACTGCAGTTAGATAACACTAGCAGACTGATGTTTCACAGTCAAAATTACACAGGCAAAAAAAAACAAAAAACGACTGATGTTCTAGCCCTAAAAAGGGCTTTTTGGGGTGCTGTCCAAACAGCAGAGATCAGATGAGTCCTTCAGGACTGTAGTGGACACTGAATACACTAGCCTAGCTATCAATTTCCCTAAAAAAATCATCAGCAGCTACACTGTCCCTCCTCTCACTAACAATGCAGGATCAGAATGAATCTAAAATGGCTGCTGCCCAGGAGCTGGGAGGGTCTGGGAGGCAGTGTCTGCTGCTGATTGGCTGTAATGTGTCTGCAGACTGTGAGATACAGGGTCAAAGTTTACTCAATGATGACGAATAGGGGGCGGATCGAACATCGCATATGTTCGCCCGCCGCTGCGAACGCAAACAAGCTATGTTCGCCGGGAACTATTCGCCGGCGAACAATTCGTGACATCACTAATGAAGACTTCTGCCCCTTCTGGAAGACCACTTCTGCCAGGCTTGGATGAAGACTTCTGCCTGTCTGGAGGACAACTTCGCCCGGCTTGGATGAAGACGTCTCCCGGTAATTCGATCTTCAGGGAGTTAGTGTTAGGTTTCTTTAAGGGTGTATTGGGTGGGTTTTATTTTTTAGATTAGGGTTTGGGCGGCAAAAGAGCTAACTGCCCTTTTAAGGGCAATGCCCATCCAAATGCCCTTTTAAGGGCAATGGGGAGCTTAGGTTTTTTTAGCTAGTATTTTATTTGGGGGGTTGGTTGTGTGGGTGGTGGGTTTTACTGTTGGGGGGGTTGTTTGTATTTTTGTTACAGGTAAAAGAGCTGATTACTTTGGGGCAATGCCCCGCAAAAGTCCCTTTTAAGGGCTATTGGTAGTTTAGTTTAGGCTAGGGTTTTTTTTATTTTGGGGGGCTTTTTTATTTTAATAGGGCTATTAGATTAGGTGTAATTAGTTTAAATTTCTGTAATTTGTTTATTATTTTATCTACTTTAGCTAATTTAATGTAATTTAGGTAATTGTATTTAATTTAGTTAATTTATTTAATTATAGTGTAGTGTTAGGTGTTAGTGTAACTTAGGTTAGGTTTTATTTTACAGGTAAATTTGTCTTTATTTTAACTAGGTAGTTATTAAATAGCTAATAACTATTTAATAATTATTCTACCTAGTTAAAATAAATACAAACTTGCCTGTAAAATAAAAATAAATCCTAAACTAGCTACAATGTAACTATTAGTTATATTGTAGCTATCTTAGGGTTTATTTTACAGATAAGTATTTAGTTTTAAATAGGAATAATTTAGTTAATGATATTAATATTTGTTTAAGTTAGGCGGTGTTAGGTTTAGGGTTAGACTTAGGTTTAGGGGTTAATAACTTTAATATAGTGGCGGCGACGTTGGGGGCGGCAGATTAGGGGTTAATAAATGTAGGTAGGTGGAGGCGATGTTAGGGCCGGCAGATTAGGGGTTAATAATATTTAACTAATGTTTGCAAGGCGGGAGTGCGGCGGTTTAGGGGTTAATATGTTTATGTGGCGGCAACGTGGGGGGCGGCAGATTAGGGGTTAATAAGTGTAGGTAGGTGGCGGCGATGTTAGGGCCGGCAGATTAGGGGTTAATAATATTTAACTAATGTTTGTGAGGTCGGAGTGCGGCTGTTTAGGGGTTAATATGTTTATTATAGTGGCGGCAACATTGGGACGGCAGATTAGGGGTTAATAAGTGTAGGTAGGTGGCGGCGACATTGGGGGTGGCAGATTAGGGGTTAATAAATATAATGTAGGTGTCGGCGATGTTGGGGGCAGCAGATTACTGGTTCATAAGTATAATGTAGGTGGCGGCGGTGTCCGGAGCGGCAGATTAGGGGTTAATAATTATAATGTAGGTGTCGGCGATGTCAATGGCGGCAGATTAGGGGTTAATAAGTGTAAGATTAGGGGTGTTTAGACTCAGGGTTCATGTTAGGGTGTTAGGTGTAAACATAAATTTTATTTCCCCATAGGAATCAATGGGGCTGCGTTTAGGAGTTTTACGCTGTTTTTTTGCAGGTGTTAGACTTTTTTTCAGCCGGCTCTCCCCATTGATTTCTATGGGGAAATCGTGCATGAGCACGTTACACCAGCTCACCGCTGACTTAAGCGCCGCTGGTATTGGAGTGCGGTAATGATAAAAATTTTGCTCATTGCTCACTTCTTGTCTTTTAACGACGGGTTTCTGAAAACTCGTAATACCAGCTCTGCAGGTAAGTGAGCGATGAGAGAAAACTGCTCGTTAGCACCGCAAAACTCGTAATCTAGCCGTAAATTACAAAAAAAAATAAACGCTAAGTTACAAAAAAAACAACACAGTATAAAAAATAAAAACGAATTACACCTAATCTAATAGCCCTATCAAAATACCCCCCCCCCAAATAAAAAAATCCCTAGCCTACAATAAACTACCAATGGCCATTAAAAGGGCCTTTTGCGGGGCATTGCCCCAAAGAAATCAGCTCTTCTACCTGTAAAAAAAAAATACAAACACACCCCAACTGTAAAACCCACCATCTAGCTCTTTTACCTGCCCAGACCCTACTCTAAGAATAAAACCCACCCAAAAAACTCTTTAATAAAGCTAGCACTAACCCCTGACGATCTACTTACAGTTTTTGAAGTTCCGCTTGAAGGATCCATCCAGCCGGCAAGAAGTCTTCATCCGGGCGGCAAGAAGTCTTCATCCGGGTGGCCTCTTCTCTCTTCATCTATCTGGCGAAGTCTTCATCCATGCGGCCTCTTCTATCGTCATCCATCTGGCGCGGAGCGGGTGCAACCTGAAGACATCCGGCATGGAGCTCCTCTTCAATATGTTCGCCGCCGTAAACTGGAACTTAAATGCAAGTGACGTCATCCAAGATGGTGTCCCTTGCATTCAAGTTCCAGTTTACGGTGGCGACTGTATTGAAGAGGAGCTCTGCACCGGATGTCTTCAGGATGGACCCGCTCTGCGACGGATGAATGAAGATAGAAGAGGCCGCATGGATGAAGACTTCACCGGATAGATGAAGATAGAAGAGCCCACCCTAGATGAAGACTCCTTGCCTCCCGGATGAAGACTTCTTGCCGGCTGAATGGATCCTTCAAGCGGAACTTCAAAAACTGTAAGTGGATCATCGGGGGTTAGTGTTAGGTTTATTTAAGGGTTTTTTGGGTGGGTTTTATTTTTAGAGTAGGGTCTGGGCAGGTAAAAGAGCTAAATGCCCTTTTAAGGACAATGCCCATAAAATGCCCTTTTCAGGGCAATGGGGAGCTTAGGTTTTTTAGATAGGCTTTTTATTTGGGGGGGGTGGTTGGGTGAGTGGTGGGTTTTACTGTTGGGGGGTGTTTGTATTATTTTTTACAGGTAAAAGAGCTGATTTATTTGGGGCAATGCCCCGCAAAAGGCCCTATTAAGGTCTATTGGTAGTTTATTGTAGGCTAGGGTTTTTTTATTTTGCGGGGGCTTTTTTAATTTAATAGGGCTATTAGATTAGGTGTAAATCACTTTTATTTTTGATACTGTGGTTTGTTTGTTTTTGTAACTTAGTGTTTGTTTGTTTTTGTAACTTAGCGTTTATTTTTTTTGTACCTTAGTAATTTTTAATAGTAGATTTAAATAATTTGAAAAGGGTAAGGGTTTTTTAATATGTAATATAGTTAATTTAATTGCTAGTTTAATGTAATTTTAGTATAATTGTTAGGGTATGTTAATTAATAGTTTAATATAGTTTATTTTAATTCTACAGGTAAGTTTTAATTTATTATAAGATAGGGATGTTGTAATTTTAATGTAAAGTTAGCGGGTTGTTAGGTTTAGGGGTTAATAGCTTAATTTAGTTTATGGCAATGTGGGGGGCTGGCGGTTTAGAGGTTAGTAGCTTTAGTTGATGTTAATGATGTGGAAAGCCAGAGGTTATAATAATAATAATAATTTGCGTTTTATATAGCGCTTTTCTCCCTGTGAGACTCAAAGCACTTTACAAATATACTGTACCAACATAAGACATAAAAGTTAGGAGTTTCTGAAGGTCAGATAGGCGGACTGAATGCCTGATGGAAGAGGTGGGTCTTTAGCTTTTTTTTAAAAGTCTGTAAGGACGATGCCTCTCTGATTGCGCACGGTAAAAAGTTCCAGAAAGTAGGGGCAGCGTGGCCGAATGCTCTGGAGTCTGAGTTTGTCCTTATTCTTGGCACTGAGAGGAGGGATGTGTTGGCTAACCTAAGTGATCGGGATGGGATGTAGGGTGTCAGGAGCTCTTTCAGGTACTGTGGGCCTTGGTTGTTTAAGGCTTTGAAGGTCAGCAGGCCAATATGTTCGCCATTTAATTGGAAGCCAATGCAGGGAGTGGAGAACAGGTGTTATGTGGCAGGAGCGAGTTTGATTGATCAATAGTCTGGCTGCTGCGTTTTGTACTGTCTGAAGGCGATGGAGTTCTTTTTTTGGGAGGCCCAAGTAAAGTGCATTGCAGTAATCTAGCCTAGAGGATACAAATGCATGGATTAATGTTGGCATATCATCCGGTGGAATTAAGTGTTGTATCCTGGCTATGTTTTTCAGATGAAAGTAGGAAGATTTTATTACGGAGGAAATCTGCTGTTTAAAAGATAGTCCAGCGTCAATCAGCACTCCGAGGTTTTGTACCTTTGCTGAACTAACGAGTTCAGAGCCTCCAAGCTCCAGGCCAGTTGGGTGATCGTGGTATATTTTTGATGTCCGGGGTCCCCTCACCAAGAGTAACTCTGTTTTGTCCGGGTTCACTTTGAGACAGCTAGCATTCATCCATTCTATGAGGTCTGTTAAGCAACTGTTTATGCGGCATGCTGGGTCTGTAGTATCTGGAGCAAAGGAGAAGTAGAGTTGTGTGTCATCAGCGTTACAATGATACCTTAGGCCATGTCGGTTAATGATGTCCCTCAGTGGTAGTAAGTAAATTGCGAATAGCATGGGAGACAGGATAGATCCTTGTGGAACTTCGCAGGCCAGTTCTGTTGGTGCTGATGAGCTTGATCCTGATATTACTCTCTGTGATCTACCAGTGAGGAAGGATTTAAACCAGTTAAGGACTGTGCCTCCTAGACCACA
The DNA here is from genome assembly GCF_027579735.1 of Bombina bombina. Classification (NCBI taxonomy): domain Eukaryota; kingdom Metazoa; phylum Chordata; class Amphibia; order Anura; family Bombinatoridae; genus Bombina; species Bombina bombina. The sequence continues at coordinate 279,499,863 of NC_069505.1, forward strand.
GATGTACTGCAAGCGCTCTATTAGAATCCTATGGTCAATGGTGTCAAATGCAGCTGAGAGATCCAGGAGGACTAGATCCAGGAGGTTAAGGGGTTAATACGTTTATTTAGTGGCGGCAGGGTTTGGGAGCTGCGGGATAGGGGTTCATACGTTTATTTAGTGGCGGCGGGGTCCGGAAGCGGCGGGATAGGGGTTAATAGCTTTATTAGAGTTGTGGCGGGGTCTGGGAGCAGCGGGATAGGGGCTAAACATTTTAGTATAGTGGTGGCATTTAGTGACAGGATGTAAATAAAGTATATATATATATATATATATTCATATTTATGTATGTGTGTGTGAATATTTGTATGGGTTTACAGTATGCATTATGTATATGTATGTGCAAGCAAGGTCAGTCCAGCCCCAATACACCAGGCAATCCCTCTCTAAACATGATGGAACATGGCAACCGCAGACAATGGTTTCAGCCTTTATTATGCCTCGTCAGTGAGGTGAAGGCATATTCCTCATAGCACATTGGGCAAGGAGTCATTGTCTGGTTTCCCATTAGGAATACTAAATACTAAATATATAGGGAAAGAGAAGCACACTCTTAGGAACTGAAAATCATTATTGGGCTAAAAGAAACTGCACCCAGGTGGTAAATCACCATAGAACAAGCTAACAAGTTATTGACCTGGTTGTTCATTCCTGAAAGTGTGCTTCTCTTTTTCTATGCATATATATATATACTGTGTGTAGGAGTGTGTGGGGAGGAGTGATGGCCAGGCCAACGAGAAGTGCCTAAAACCCTAGGTATGTGCCTAGGGTGTCCTGCCCAGGTAGGAGGGTCAAAAGAACCCCCTACAAGCCCCAATGGCATTGGGCAGGGCCTTGACCTCTTGTTAGTGTGAGTTGACTAGTGACTCAGTTGCCGTCGCCCATGTAATTGAATTATTCTGTTTGGTTATGTTGTTTTGATGAATTAACGTGACCTTATCGGTCTCCAAATTTTGGTCTCCTTGTGTTTATTTAATGTTTAGGTTAAATTAGTTATGTAATCCCTTAAGATAAGTAAAGAGATGCTGAATGAATTTTTAACACAACCTTGCGTTTAAAATGAGGAACCTAAGTAACTTCACAAACATTTATGACCTAGGACAGTGTTTGAGAGAATGTTATACATATAGTTCTGAAGACACGTCCAGGTTCCTGAGCCTAACTAGGTATCATGTCTTGAAACTGAGTTCAATACCAACAAGAGATACCAAATAGATAAATAAGATTTTTTTTAAGTTTTTATTTCCATGCCCCTTTAAGGAAAATAGGAAATAATCCTGTTTATTAATAGTTGAGCTGAGAATATGCATAAAATGAATAAAATAAAAGATGTGCAAACAGGCATGCTGTTAAAAAAACAAGTGAAATCCTTTCTTTCCTGCCTCCTGTATTCTGTGATAGCCACCAGCACAGACGTATTTATGTATCCTATGAGCACTTGCACATGCTCAATAGGAGCTCAGAAGTTGTTCATATAATGAGCAGAAGTAAACTGGAAATTGCATTCTCTGTCTAAATCCTGGAAGTTTAATTTTGACTTTATTAGCTCTTTACATTTATCTTGCAATATCATTGTGACCTTGCTATGTTTTTAAATAATATTTTTTCCATCTGTTTTCTTGGAATGCTTGTAATATACTCAGTACAGTATTTGATTGGCTGTGAATATTGAGGACCTTTTGTCAACCTGAGGCTACAGCAGAGGACTAACTGTTCTATAGGAAAATGTATATTTTCTATAAATAGGATTGTCTCTTTATATGAATCTTTTTGAACACAAAACAATATAAGCTCTCGTCTGTACACTTTATTAGAGCATTATCCCATCATTTCATCTCTTGCAATCTCCTTTCATCAGAATTCAAGGTACATCTCATTGCTGGTGTGAAAAGACGTAAGACTCAAAGACCTTCTATTTTTAAAATGTGTTGCATTGGTGGCTATTCTTGTTTAGATTGTATAAAAGGGAATGTTCCATTTTTAAACATTTTATCAACACCTATCAACCTGTAATTATTATCATGTTTCTGTAATAAACTACATCTAGTAAACAGTACACCATTATACAGACATTGAAGTCATTTTTTTCTTTGCTGTATCGTATAATGTACTACAATTATTTGTTTGTTTGTTTTTTTGTAAAAATAGTGTTTCTGTACTGTTCCTGTACTTTAAAGGGACAGTGTACTGTATAATGATTCCCTTTAATGGGCCAGATTACAAGTGAAGTGTTACGTTAATTGTGCTGGAAGTAAGCTTTTTGTGAATGTTGGGTTGTGCTCGTATTAAAATTTGAAAGTAAACTGTTTTGGCTTGCGCACAAACCCGATGAGTGAAAAAGCCGAACTTACATTATTGCACGCACAATACCGGAGCAAAACATTGGAAAAAAACACCCTACTTGCGCACAAACCAGATCGCATATTCTACTACTCATATTTAATTGTAGTGTAAGGTTAGGTGTTAGTGTAACTCAGGTTAGGTTTTATTTTACAGGTAAATTTGTATTTATTTTAACTAGGTAGTTAGTAAATAGTTAATAACTATTTACTAACTAGTCTACCTTCAGGTCTACCTTCAGGCTTGTCCGCTTCATCTGAGGCTGCGGACATCAATTCGCCCTATCTCATTCGATCGGGTTGATTGACACCCCCTACTAGAGGCCGATTGGCTGAGAATCTGCAGGGGGCAGGATTGCACAAGCAGTTCGGCAGAACTGCTTGTGCAATGACAAATGCTGACAGTGTATGCTGTTGGCATTTATCAATGTCTGGTGGACATGATCGCTACAGCGGATCATGTCCGCCAGACACTTGATAAAACGACCCCTATGGGTTGATCTGAAGCTCTCCACCCCAGTGAGATTATCTAAGATGTTTTGTCAGTACTGGGTGGTCTTTTAAAGAACCAATAAAACAAAGTCAATTTGATAAGTGAAAAAACTTGACAAATTGTTTAAAAATTGCATACACTACCGAATCATATATGCATTAGTTTGTATGCAGATATTTTGTGTGTGCTTAATTGCTGATATATAATATCCCTTATATTAAAAACAAAACAAAATAAAAACACCAAGGGGTCAATTTACCAAGTGTCGGGCGGACACGATTCGCTGTAGCGGATCATGCCTGTCCGACATCGCTAAATGACGACAGCATTCGCTGTCGGCATTTAACATTGCACAAGCATTTCTTGTGAAATGCTTGTGCAATGCTGCCCCCTGAAGATTTGCGGCCAATTGGCCACTAACAGGGGGTGTCAGTCATCCCGATCGGATTGAGAGGATTGCAGTCCACCTAAAAGGTGGCGGACAAGTTAAGGAGCAGCGGTCTTACGACCTCTTCTTCTTAACTTACGTTTCTGGTGAGCTGGAATCTTTGGGTGTAGAAAGCATCATCCACCCCTAATTCTCCCATTTATAAAGCTGTGTATGCAGCTTTTGGGCAGTGTATACTTGGTCATGTGAGGCTGCAACCAAAATTTAAAATGCATAAACACAAACACAACATCTGCATACAAACTAAATGATTTAAAATAATTTAAAACTGCCATTTTGTTAGCAAAATTTGTACACAATGGATCCTATCTATCAAGCTCCGTACGGAGCTTGATGCCCCGTGTTTCTGGCGAGCCTGCAGGCTCGCAAGAAACACCAGTTATGAAGCAGTGGTCTAAAGACCGCTGTTCCATAACCCTGTCCGCCTGATGAGGCAGACAGGAATCGCCGGAATTCAACCCGATCGAGTACGATCGGGTTGATTGACACCCCCTGCTGGCAGCCATTTGGCCGCGAGTCTGCAGGGGGCGGCGTTGCACCAGCAGCTCTTGTGAGCTGCTGGTGCAATGCTGAATACGGAAAACGTATTGCTCTCCGCATTCAGCAATGTCTGTCAGACCTGATCCGCACTGTCGGATCAGGTCCGACAGACATATGATAAATAGGCCTCCTTGAGTATTCTGTATCTTAAAGGGCCATTATAGTAGAAAAATGACATGTTCTTATATGTTAGAACGTGTGATTTTAAGATACGCAACCCTGCACCTCTATGTGTTTAACCCTCACAAAGAGGTTAAACACATAGTAGAAGTATGATTGGGACAAGAGGAGTACTGCTGGTCCCGCGGTGCAAGCTACTGCTCACCCAATCAGCAGCACCAATCACATAACCCTACTATAACTTGTATACTGTGGCCATTTAGGTAGGAATATAGCTCTTGACTGATCAAGCAATCACTGTACAGAATGTTGTATGGTCAGGGCTCTAGATTCTGCAGGATGCACTCTCAGGATACAAAGGAAAAAACACAGGGTTTCAGAGTTAATTTAAAAAAAAAGTAGGGCATATAAATAATGAAATTATATTTTTATTTAACTGCACATAGTTGAACATTTAATGGGTCATTAATTTTATATTTAGTGTCCCCACAATATCAATGAAAAGAAATAATTCAGGCTTCTGCAGAATAAATAATGTTCAACTATCTGGAGACTCTCAGAATGAAAACATTTTTGCTATCAGATATTCCACTTTGACAGCTTAAAGGAAAACTTGGCTCACACATTTTCTATCATGCATAACAAAGTGTAACATGCTGAAAATAACTATCTGTGAGTATTAAAAAAAAAGTCTAAGTAAAATCAGACAGACTCAATACACAGACCCATATCAGTAGTTAAGTGCAACTTTTATAGACCACATCAAACAATTCCCTAGACAATTGTAAAATAACAGTGCACAAGACAAAAATGCATTGTTAGCTACAGATTCACACATAATATAAAGTGCCAGCAAACTAGAAAACACAATGTGAAATGTGGAATATTATTTTGAACAATTATGTAACTTGCAATTTCTTCTGAGTTCACCACTTTGCTTATCCATTAAAAATGTTTTGGTAGCTTTGTTTAAAAGGATATAAAACCCAAAACAACTTTCTAATTTACATGTTATTCATTTTTCTTTGTTCTCTTGGTATCTTTTATTGAAAAGCAGGGACATAAGCTCAGGACTGTGCATATGTCTGAAGCACTAGATGGCAGCAGTTTTGCAAGCATGTTATCCATTTGCAAGAGCACTAGATTGCAGTACTATTTCCTACCATGCAGTGCTCCAGATACCTACATATTTATCTCTTTAACAAAGAATATCATAGGCACAAAACGAATTTGATAATAAAAGTAATTTGGGAACTTTTTTTAAATTGTAATCTCTGAATCACACAATAATTTGTTTAGGTTTCTTATCCCTTTAACAAAGAGGTAGACATTGTATAGTTCCATTTGAGCATACCTAGGTATGCTTTTTTTAAGCCAAGGATACCAAGCGCAGGAAGCAAATTAGATCATATAAGTAAATTGTAAAGTTGTTTAAAATTGTCTGCTCTTTCTGAATCATGAAAGAAAAATATTGGGTTTCATGTCCCTTTAAAACTTTTAGTCTCCAAGTCCTTTCTGTGTATCACAGAACAATGCAAGATGCATTACAACCAGTGTGAGTAGCTGGATTTGCTTTTATATTGATTTTAAAGCTATTCAATAATAAGAGATGCCAAATGAATTAGAAATAAATAAAATAAAAAAAGAATACAATGTTAGCATCCAGTTAAACAAACAAACAAAACAATATAACCATATTCTACACTATTCAGGATTTCTGAAAACAAATTTATTTTTGATGACAGTTTTTTTTTAACTTAAAGGGACAGTCTACACCTATGTAAACCATACCTTGGGTCTATTACTGAATTTCCTGCTGCGCCCCTGCAACCGTTATGTGGCATCAACAGAACAAAAATATATTTTAAATAGAATATTTGTTTCTGTTAGTTAGAAATGACCGCTGAACTCCGCCTAACAATGACATCATTGTCATTGTCGCTTTTTTATCGTCCAATAAGAAGAGGATCACTAGTTAAATAGTAATTAACTAGTTAATTAGTCTCGAATGTTGGTCGTTTCGCGCAAGTGCTACATTATGGGGAACTAAGACACAACAATACTAAGGGGCCGAAGCATTCAGGCTCGCTGGAAACAGCAGTTTCTAAAGACCGCTGCCTCATAACTTGTCCACCTGTTCCTAGGCCGCAGACATCAATCTGCCCGATCCTATACGATTGGGCTGATTGACACCCCTGCTAGCGGCCGATTGGCTGTTATTCTGCAGGGGGCGGCATTGCACAAGCAGTTCATAAGAACTGCTTATGCAATGATAAATGACAACAGCGTATGCTGTCGGCATTTATCGATGTGCATCTGACATGATACGCTACATTGTATCATGTCTGCTTGCACTTTCATAAATTGGCCCCAAGGTCTGCATTTTGTCCCTACTGAGCACACACAGACTTCTGCTTTTTGCTTTGCAGAAGATGCGCATGCTTATGTATCAATTTTATACTTAACATTGTGCTACGTGCACGAGTGCTAGATTGAAGAGAAAGGCACTGTAAAGGAGTAGGAAGGAGGGTTGGGAGGAGTTTGGCTATGGTAATGATGTGACGAGCTAAGGATAGAGAGGCTGTGGCTCTTACTGAAGTTGCTGGCTATATATACAGTATGTATATATATAATAGTAAAGAATGGGGATGCATTCGCCAGGATTTTCAAAGTTACCTTTAATGTAACGTTTCGGAGTGTTACCCCCTTTGTCAGACAATACAAAATAACAATACACAACCTACTTACCACCGTGCCTTTTAAACTAACCTAAGTGATACAGTTCCAGGTCAACACCTGTGATGCCACTCCCACAATCAGCAATCAACAGGTGTAGACCCACACTGCCCTCCCAGTGTATGTGACTACCTAAATCATACAAACATATTAACTAAAAGTGAACACCAAGTGCCCTATCTTACTAAAAGAATCACATAGCAAAAATGAATACATAACATTGCTCATAATAGGTTAGAGGAGCAGAAAAGAACCTTTTGGGAAACTGTGATATCAGTCCCTGATAAACCATATGTGCTTTAATCTGCTTACAGCCTGTGGGTGGTTGCCATAGCAACCAAAACTAGCAACAAGGCCCCCATTACTGGGTAAGGCATGATATGGCCAATCAAAAGTACTGTAGCACGAATGAGCGCCTAATGTGTGCCAATACAGCCTATTGTTGCCAAAGCTCCTAAGTATGTGTCTTAGTAACAAGAACTAACACGAGAACCAAGAGGAAACATAAATAAAAAAAGAAAAAGAAAAAAAAGAAAAGAAAAGTGAAAGAAGAGTAAATAAAAAAGGATAAGCAGAGAACAAAGACAAACACAGATACTAAGTGTAAATACATGTATAAGGAGGGTCATAGAACTAAAAGATAATCAAGACATAGTTGCCATGTAACTTTACAGAAAACAATGCCAGTCTAGATGAACATTAAGGCCATTTGGGGACAGGGTGTCCAATCTGTGGGTCCACCTAGCTTCTCTTTGCAGAAGAATTTTCCCTCTGTCCCCACCTCTAGATAAAGGTGGTATGTGGTTGATGATAGTGTATTTTAAATCAATCACTGTCCTTTTTGGACAAAGTGTCTTGCCACTGGTTGGTCCGATGTTCCCTTCAGAATGGCCATACGTATAGACGATCTGTGGTTGGCCATTCGTGTCCTCAAATCATCAGTCGTTTTCCCAATGTAAAACAGGCCACAGGTACAGTGGAGTAGGTATACAATGTATGTGGTTGTGCACGTCAGGCGATATCTATGTTTATACTTTATCTTCTTGGTAGGAGGAGTGAAGTAAGGTCCTGTCTATAAGGCACTGCAGGTCATGCAACCAAGGCATCTGAAACAACCTGGTTTCGTTTTTTCCAACCAGGACTTCTTCTGATAGCAAGGACGGGGGCCCGTCTTTACCAGCATGTCCCTTAGTGATGTGGCTCTTTGAAAGCCCATGTGTGGTGGTACCATATTCTTGAAAGGCAACGCTGGATTCACGATGTCCCAGTGCTTGTTAAAAGAATCTCTAAGGCATGATTTATCGCTTGTGTACGTTGTCACAAAAGTGAGTTGTTCCTGTAGTCCGTGAGTTTTAAGGGTGTCCAACTCCATCAGCTGTTGATCAAGGATCCTCGAGGGGTACCCTCTGTCCTGGAATCTTTTATACATTTCTTCCATCTGCTGTTAGACTCTCTCCTCATCCGAGTTGTTTCTTTGGACCCTTTTAAATTGGGACTTAGGCAGGGATCTCTTGAGCGATGGTGGGTGGCCACTGATGAATGAGAGCAGGGAGTTCCTATCCGTCTCCTTTTTATAGAGTGCACTTTTCAGAAGGCTTCCATCCTTATACAGCTGGAGGTCCAAAAAGTGAATAATTTTATCATCTGTCTCCATTTTGAACTTGAGTGCCGGGTTGGTATTATTCAGGTTCTGAAACCATATGTCCAATGTTGCTCTGTTGCCTCTCCAGATCAACATCAAATCATCAAAGTAACGTCTGTAGAATAGTATATGTACATCTTTGAATAATTCCGTGTCATTGGTTTCAAATTCCGCCATATACAAGTTGGCGTAAGACTGGGCCACATTGGACCCCATCGCTGTCCCCGTTCTCTGTAGGTAAAAGTGGTGTTCAAAATGGAAGTAGTTCACAGTGAGGCAGAATTCCAGGAGGTTAATTAGAATCTCCATAGGAGGTCCTATATATGGATACCTGCCAAGCTGCCTGTGTACTGCTTGTAGTCCCTCCTGGTGGGGAATTACAGTGTAAAGGCTTGTCACATCAAGTGTGACAAGTAAGTCATCATATTCAAGGGGTGGTAGTTCTTTGATTGTTTACAGTAGTGAATGTGAATCAAGTAGGAATGAGTCCATATTTCTCACCATTGGCTGCAGTAGTCCGCTTTGAGTCGTGTATAAGTTTCAGTGTTGTTTAACTGTTTCATAATTTCTTCCTTGTAGTCCTCATAGTTTTGTAGGACAATCGCACCCCCCTTGTCCACCTGACTGATCACAATGTTGGTTTGCTGGGCCAATTTCTTCAGTGCAAGTCTTTCAGCACCACTGAGGTTGTTATGTGTTGTAGTATTCCCTTTGCTGATAGTGGCATTTAATTCGGACTGCATGAGCCTTGCAAAGGTTTTGATGCTGGCATTGTTGCTGACGGGGTCGAATTTAGAGGGTGCCCTCAGTGAATGTTCCATTACTTGTTTACTGGGAAAGAATTCCCTCAGTCTCATGTTACGCTGAAATGTTTGTAGGTCAACATATAATTCGAAGTCATCTGTCTTCTGTGTTGGAATTAAAGATGGTCCTTTGTTAAAAATGTAATTTTCTGTATCTGAAAGCGTGTAAGAGCTGAGGTTAATCACAATGCTTTTCTTCATTACCGCGGGGGTCTGGGCGGCTTTTTCTTTGTACCCCCCATGTCTGGGGTGGGGTCTCGGCCTCCCCGTTTTTTTTAAACATGTAACTACCCCTTGGGTCTCAGTTACCGTGTTATTTCTAGGCTGTGGGGCATTTTCTCCCTCTGAAGCTGATCCCAAACTGTCCACTGTTTGTAGGTTCTTGGGTTTTCTGTAGTATAATCTTTTCTGCTTTCCACCCTGGCAACCACCAACAGGCTGTAAGCAGATTAAAGCACATATGGTTTATCAGGGACTGATATCACAGTTTCCCAAAAGGTTCTTTTCTGCTCCTCTAACCTATTATGAGCAATGTTATATATTCATTTTTGCTATGTGATTCTGTTAGTAAGATATGGCACTTGGTGTTCACTTTTAGTTAATATGTTGGTAAGATTAGGTAGTCACATACACTGGGAGGGCAGTGTGGGTCTACACCTGTTGATTGCTGATTGTGGGAGTGGCATCACAGGTGTTGACCTGGAACTGTATCACTTAGGTTAGTTTAAAAGGCATGGTGGTAAGTAGGTTGTGTATTGTTATTTTGTATTGTCTGACGAAGGGGGTAACACCCCGAAACGTTACATTAAAGGTAACTTTGGAAATCCTGGTGAGTGCATCCCCTTTCTTTACTACTATCAATACCATGGAAGCACCCTGGGTGGATGAAATGTTAACCGTGAGTGCTGGCCTGCCTGCTGTATGTCTTTATATATATATATATATATATATATATATACAGGTATACCCCGCTCATACAGCGGGTTAGGGACCAGAGCCTCGCTGTAAAGTGAAAACCGCCTTAAAGTGAAACAAGGCAGTTTTAGCTTTCTTTTCACTTGCCAGTGTGTTTAAAGACTTGAAAACATGTTTGAACTAACATATATTAGGGGTGCAATAGTGCTATGTTTAGTTTAACACTCGCACAGCACAGTATTAATGAATACTGTACCTCTAAAATAGTGACAATTACTGTAGTACAATTTGCCAGACTATAGCACAGAGCTACAGATTGCACTGTAATGCTGTAGACAGAGTGAACTAAGCATAACAAAATGGTGCCAGTCACTTTTCTCGCAATCTCACAATGATTACTGCACTGTTTCAAAATCCTTGGAGGTTAAACTTCAGCTCCACAAAGCGCTGTATTAGAGAAACGCTGTAAAGTGAAGCGCTGTAAAGTGAGGTATACCTGTATATATATATATATATATATATATATATATATATATATAAATATACACACTCACCGGCGACATTATTAGGTAACAATGCTCAATTTGTACTAAGGGGCCCAAAGTGTGCCAAGAAAATATCCCCCACACCATTACACCACCACCACCAGCCTGAACCATTGATACAAGGTAGGATGAATCCATGCTTTCATGTTGTTTACTCCAAATTCTGATCCTACCATCTGAATGTTGCAGCTGAAATCAAGACTCATCAGACCAGGCAACGTTTTTCCAATTTTGGTGAGCCTGTGCAAATTGTAGCCTCAGTTTCCTGTTCTTAGCTGACAGGAGTGGCACCCAGTTTGGTCTTCTGCTGCTGTAGCCCATCTGCTTCAAGGTTCGACATGTGCGTTCAGAGATGGTATTCTGCATACCTTGGCTGTAACGACTGGTTAATTAAGTTACTGTTGCCTTTCTATCATCTCGAACCAGTCTGCCCATTCTCCTCAGACCTCTGACATCAACAAGGTATTTTCGTGCACACAACTGTCGCTCACTGAATATTTTCTCTTTTTCAGACCATTCTCTGTCAACTCTAGAGATGGTTGTGCATGAAAATCCCAGTAGATCAGCACTCTCAAAGTCACCTAAATCCCCTTCCCCATGCTCGGTTTGAACTTCAGCAAGTCGTCTTCACCATATCTAGATACCTAAATGCATTGAGTTGCTGCCATGTGATTGGCTAATTAGCAATTTGTGCTACCAAACAATTGAACAGGTGTACTTAATAAAGTGGCCAGTGAGTGTATATTTATGATGTGAGCTGTGCTAAGGATAGCACAGCTGTAGCTCCAGCTGAAAGTTGCTAGCTATGGGGATGTTGAGATAGTGCAGCTTTATATCATCAGGCATGAGTGTTTATCCTGACTTGACCTGTCCTGGGCCTGCAACACATCTCCTGCCAAATTTGTTCCTGACTCCAGCCAAGGTAACTACGTGTTACCTTATAACATGAGAATTAGACAGTACTGGATACATACAGGCAAATACACAGTGAACGGTCTAGGCATAAATAAATTATTGTGCTTTGTTTTAATGCTAGGTTAATGTCCCAGTAATAATATAAAAATGAGAGTGGCAACACTAGCTAAAAAAGAAAGTATCCGAATGACTCCTGGGTATTTGCTTATAGCTGGAATAAAGATAACTCCTATCTAATTGACCTGGAAAGCATTAGATAATAGGTGTCTTCTATATCTCTTGTAAGTCTTCAAAGGCCTTTTGGTGCTCTGCCAACCTCTAATCTGTGCTATTGTGCTGTTATATGATTAATTATTAGTGTTAGTGCGGGATGGTTTGCTTTTTCAGTTTTATGTGTCTCTGATGAGCTCAAAATAGATTCCAAATACTCTCAGTTTGATTGCTCCAAAGATTTAAATAAGCACAAATGATAAAAGCTTTATAAAAATTGGTGCTGTATCGTTCACAGCAAAACAGAATAAAATACCCAGCACTTCACAAGTACTGGAGAAAAGCAAGCAAGCTGTTACTTATAGGATTTAATATTTTTTAGGGTGGAAGAATATTTCAGAAAAAAAAAGGAATTATTGGAGATCAGTGAAAAAACAATTAAATGCAGTAGAATTACATAATCAACAAATGCACAACAATAAGAAAACTTAATAAAACTCTGAATTAAGAATGTTTCTTTCTGTTTCCTTGTATCACGTGACGACCATCAGGTAATCACAGACTCGTATACGTATGTATACTGTAAAGTCTTGCACATGCTTAGCAGGTGCTTCAAAAAGTGAATTTTACATGAGCAGTAGTTTTCTATTTTTTTAAAAAACAAAACAAAAATTCCTTTAATTTGCAAGCCCCCTGTATCATGTAACAGTTATCTGCCAATCACAGAATGTTATGATTTTTTACTTTAACTGAAGATAATCCCCACAATGCAGGAAGGGTGTGAGCAGAAGAGGCAGCAGCAGGCAGGAGAGAAACTCATATAATACACCTTTAAGGGGGCAGAACAAAAACATACTTAAAATCTCTTGGACACAGTGGCCAACAGTTCCCTAAGATTTTTAAAAGTAATGATGACCACCACAGTGCAGGAAGGGCAGGAGCAGGAGCGGCAGCGGCAGCAGACTTACTGAACTAGGTAGACGTCACAGTACATAAACCTAAAGTAGGCCTCACAGTACATAAACCTCACAAATGCAAGCAGGAACAGTAGGTAGCAGACTTACTGAACTAGGTAGGCCTCACAGTACATAAACCTCACAAATACAAGCAGGAGCAGTAGGTAGCAGACTTACTGAACTAGGTAGGCCTCACAGTACATAAACTTCACATATACAAGCAGGAGCAGTAGGTAGCAGACTTACTGAACTAGGTAGGCCTCACAGTACATAAACCTAACAAAAACAACCAGGAGTGGCAGCAGACTTATTGAACTAGGTAGGTCTCACAGTACATAAACCTCACAAATACAAGGAGGAGCAGTAGGTAGCAGACTTACTGAACTAAGTAGGCCTCACAGTACATAAACCTCACAAATACAAGCAGGAGCAGGAAGCAGATTTACTGAACTAGGTAGGCCTCACAGTACATAAACCTCACACATTCAAGCAGGAGCAGTAGGTAGCAGACTTACTGAACTAGGTAGGCCTCATAGTGCATAAACCTCACGAATACAAGCAGGACTAGGTAGCAGACTTACTGAACTAGGTAGGCCTCACAGTACATAAACCTCACAAATACAAGCAGGAGCAGTAGGTAGCAGACTTACTGAACTAGTTACGCATCACAGTACGTAAACTTGACATATACAAGCAGGAGCAGTAGGTAGCAGACTTACTGAACTAGGTAGGCCTCACAGTACATAAACCTAACAAATGCAAGCAGGAGCAGGAGGTAGCAGACTTACTAAACTAGGTAGGCCTCACAGTACATAAACCTAACAAAAACAAGCAGGAGTGGCAGCAGACTTATTGAACTAGGTAGGTCTCACAGTACATAAACCTCACAAATACAAGCAGGAGCAGTAGGTAGCAAACTTACTGAACTAGGTAGGCCTCACAGTACATAAACCTCACAAATACAAGCAGGAGCAGGAAGCAGACTTACTGAACTAGGTAGGCCTCACAGTACATAAACCTCACAAATACAAGCAGGAGCAGTAGGTAGCAAACTTACTGAACTAGGTAGGCCTCACAGTACATAAACCTCAAAAATACAAGCAGGAGCAGTAGGTAGCAGACTTACTGAACTAGGTAGGCCTCACAGTACATAAACTTCACATATACAAGCAGGAGCAGTAGGTAGCAGACTTACTGAACTAGGTAGGCCTCACAGTACATAAACCTAACAAATGTAAGCAGGAGCAGGAGGTAGCAGACTTACTGAACTAGGTAGGCCTTACAGTACATAAACCTAACAAAAACAAGCAGGAGTGGCAGCAGACTTATTGAACTAGGTAGGCCTCACATACATAAACCTCACAAATACAAGCAGGAGCAGGAAGCAGACTTACTGAACTAGGTAGGCCTCACAGTACATAAACCTCACAAATACAAGCAGGAGCAGTAGGTAGCAGACTTACTGAACTAGGTAGGCCTCACAGTACATAAACTTCACATATACAAGCAGGAGCAGTAGGTAGCAGACTTACTGAACTAGGTAGGCCTCACAGTACATAAACCTAACAAATGCAAGCAGGAGCAGGAGGTAGCAGAATTACTGAACTAGGTAGGCCTTACAGTACATAAACCTAACAAAAACAAGCAGGAGTGGCAGCAGACTTATTGAACTAGGTAGGTCTCACAGTACATAAACCTCACAAATACAAGGAGGAGCAGTAGGTAGCAGACTTACTGAACTAAGTAGGCCTCACAGTACATAAACCTCACAAATACAAGCAGGAGCAGGGAGCAGACTTACTGAACTAGGTAGGCCTCACAGTACATAAACCTCACACATTCAAGCAGGAGCCTTAGGTAGCAGACTTACTGAACTAAGTAGGCCTCATAGTGCATAAACCTCACGAATACAAGCAGGACTAGGTAGCAGACTTACTGAACTAGGTAGGCCTCACAGTACATAAACCTCACACATTCAAGCAGGAGCAGTAGGCAGCAGACTTACTGAACTAGGTAACCCCCACAGTACATAAACCTAACAAATACAAGCAGGAGTGGCAGCAGACTTACTGAACTAGGTAGCCCTCACAGAAAAAAATCCTTGAAAATACACATCCAGGGGTGTCCGAAGCCGAATGCACATACTATATTATAAAGACAATTTGCAATTGTGTTGATAGAGGCGCTCACCTATACATAAAAAAACCAATAACAGATACAAATTGTATACTGATATGCTATAATGATAGATTCAAATAGAGGTCTATATGCAACATCAGAATATAAAAACAGATATGTTATAAAAAAAATGAAAAACAAAAAACACAAAATACCACAATGTATATTATGATAAAGAGATGTAAGTTTATGGAAACCAGGAGCAAATAAAGTCAATATTGACTAATGTTCACGGTAAGTCTAGCAGCTCTCCTCAAGTGTAAGGCCGTCCACATCAAGATGGTCCTAAAGAAAAGTGGAGAATTAGCCACATAGCATAATACTCTGAGGATATATGAAAAGGGTATGTGATGAGAGTGGGAAGTGACGTCACCAGATTGGGGCGTGGTTTAGGTCCGTTATTGTCTATATCGTAGTTACTAAGCGAGATGTACTGTACCAGATATATACTTACATGCTCTGCAATAAAATAGTGTTGTACCTTCTATACTGTGTCCTACATCTCATGACTTGGTGTCTGAAGTTCTTGCCTGCGCTTCTGTTTCCTGATTGATGACGATGTCGAAGTTTACCCCACCTGAGCCTTTTGATTTCTCTCAGCCTGCCCCACATGGCGTCAGCAGTTTCAGCTCTTCAGGATTGCTTCCAAGCTGGACAAGGAGAGTGGTAAAGTACACTTTACTTCTCTTTTATACTCTATGGGGAAAGATGTGGAGCCAGTGTTCAATGCCTTTGCTTTCCAAGAAGGGGAAGAATTTGACCTTGAAATAGTTTTGAACAAACTCAGTGCCCACTTTGTGCCCAAAAGAAATGTGATTCATGAGAGGGCTTGTTTTCACAAACATGCCCAGCGTGTGGGAGAATCTGTGGAGTCATTTGTACGCAGCCTGTATGAACTAGCTGAATTCTGTGAGTTTGGTGTTGCTAAAGAGGAGCAAATCAGAGACAGAATAGTCATAGGAATAACAGATGCTGAGGTCTTACTGAAGCTACAGTTAGAGGCTGATTTAACATTGGATGAGGCTATTAGGATGGCCCACTAGAGTGAACTGGTGGAAAAGCAAAGTGCTGATCTGAGGTCTGAGAGTATTGTGGATGAAGTGCAGCAGTTCAGGAGAGCTGCTAGTGAAAGGCACAGTGTGAGCAGTAGACCAAGGAGAACAGATAGGCCCAGAAGCAGATGGGCGCAGAATGCTCGCTGCACACGGTGCAACCACACCCATGATCAGAGTGTCAATTGCCCTGCTAAAGAAAAAAGATGTAGAAAATGTAACCAAATGGGCCATTTTGAAGTGGTGTGTAAAACTGAATATATTAAGGAGATGCAGGTGGATAGTGACCAGAAGGGTCAAGAAGTGTCCTTTGTAGGGTCTGTTATTGAACGGCCTGGTTCAGATAAAGATTGGAGGGTTACTCTTACTGTAATGGGAGCCAAAGTTGCCTTTAAGATTGACACAGGAGCAGACATCACTGTTATGTCCCTTGCAGCATTCATGAAACTGCCTCGACAGCCTCAGCTGGCGAAAGTTATAACAAAAGTCCATAGTCCTGGTGGCCACATTGATTGTGCGGTGAAATTTCTTGCCAGCTGCGGGTAGAAGCAGAGGAAATTCACCATGTGGGTACATGTGATTAGAGGTCAGTGTGTTAACAACCTATTGAGCAGAAAAGCAGCCTGTAGTTTGGGCCTAGTCACCAGAGTGAATGAGATTTCAGAAGATATGTTTGGTGAATTGGGCCTACAGAACTGCAATCCAGTCTGAATATCACTTAAAAGTGACGCAGTCCCATACAGCATTACCACTCCATGTAGAATTCCATTCCCGCTCATGCCTCAGGTGGAGGAGGAAATTCTGTGTATGAAGAATATGGGTGTTATTGAAGAGGTTGTTGAAGCAACTGACTGGTGTGCCCCCATTGTGCCTGTTGTGAAGAAAAACGGGAAGGTACGCATCTGCGTAGACCTGAAAACGCTCAATGAGGCGGTGAAGAGAGAGATATATGTGCTGCCGACACTTGAGGACATAGCTCCGAAATTGGCGGGGGCGAAGTTCTTCTCTACACTGGATGCTTTCAGCTGCTTCTGGCAGATACCTCTAGATCCAAAGTGCCGCAAACTGACTACCTTCATTATACCGGTAGGTTGGTTTTGCTTCTGCAGATTCCCCTTCGGGATATCCTCTGCTCCTGAAATATTTCAAAGAGAAATGAGTTCTGTCCTAAGAGACCACAAGGGCATGGCAGTCGTCATGGACGACATCTTGGTGTATGGGTCTACATTGGAAGGACATGATCAGCACTTGAGCTGTGTGCTGCAGACTATTAGAGAGTCCGGGCTGAAGTTAAATAAGGAGAAATGCCATTTTAGGAAAGCTGAGTTATGTTACTTTGGGCATATCATTAATGGGGATGGCATCAAGCCAGACCCCGATAAAATATGTGCTATTGAACAGATGAAAAGTCCTTCTGATGTACATGAGCTGAGACAAATATTGGGCCTTGTAAATTATGTGGGCAGGTTCCTTCCAGATTTATCCACAATACTCTACCCTATCGCAGAGTTGCTAAAGAAAGATGTTGCCTGGGTCTGGGGACCTTCATAGGAAGAATCCTTTGTGCAGGTCTGCCCCAGTGTTGGGGTACTACGACCCTTCCAAAAAGACTGTGGTTAGTGCTGAGGCGAGCAGTTATGGGTTAGGGGCCACCCTCCTGCAGATGAATGAGAACAAACTACCGCCCATCGCCTACTGTTCCCATACACTGACGGCTGCTTAGTCGAAATACGCCCAAATTGAGAAAGAGTGTCTGGCTGCAGTTTGGGCCTGTGAGCGCTTTCAGTGTTACATAGTGGGTTTAGAGAAATTTAGTCTGGAGACTGACTATAAACCGCTAGTCCCTCTAATCAACTCCTAACTCCTAACACCCCTAAGATGCCAGAGACTTCTAATGAGGCTGCTCAGGTTCAACGTTCAGGCAGTGCATGTGCCGGGGAAACAACTGGTTGTGGCAAATACACTTTCCAGACTCCCGCTGGCTGCTGCTGAAGAATCTTCAATGGAATCAGATGTGAAGGTGTATGTAGATTCAGTTCTGGCCTCCAAATCCATTTCTTCAGGGAGGCTAGAACAAATAAGAAATTAGACATATTTAGATACAGACCTTCAACAAGTTATAAAGTACATAAACGTAGGTTGGCCCGAGAGTCGGGCAGCCTGGATGTCTTTAAGTTCTTACCAGTCAGAAAGGTTGCAGCTCACAGAGCTGGATGGGTTAGTGCTGTTCCAGGACTGCATTGTTATTCCTGTTAGGATGCGGCAGGAGATGTTAAACAGGATTCATGATGGCCACTTGGGAATTACAAAGTGCACAGAAAGGGCAGCTATGGCAGTATGGTGGCCTGGGATCAGTTCCGACATAGCAAGCCATGTGTCAAAATGTGTCTTTTGCCGTGAACGCTGACCTACTCAGAGAAGGGAGCCCTTGATTTCTACTCCGTTGCCTGGCCCATGGCATAAAATAGCTGCTGATTTGTGCAAACTGCACAGGAAAAAGTACCTAGTCGTGATTGACTACTATTCCAGGTATTTGGAGATCCCTTGAATGAGATCACAAGTCAAGCCGTTATCATTCATCTCAAGAGCTTGATCGCCCGGTGGGGCATACCAATGGAGGTAGTGAGCGATAACGGAATGCAGTTTGCTTCCACATAGTTCAGTTCTTTCAGTGAATATGATTTTGTCCATTACACGTCAAGTCCACATTACCCGCAGGCCAACGGAATGGTTGAAAGGGCAGTTCAAACAACAAAGTTCATTTTGAAGCAATCTGAGCTGTACCTGTCCCTCTTGTCCTATAGGACGACTCCCATTCAAGCCACAGGGTTTAGCCCGGCACAGCTGATGCTAGGACGCCAGATTCGCACCACCTTACCCTCTGTGGGTGTCTTCCAGCCAACCAGCTCTATTCCTTGGGACGAGGTCCTTAGGAGGGATGAAGAGGCAAAAAGGGGCTATCGATTCTTCTACAACAGGAGACATTCTTTGTAGCCCTTGCAGGAGCTGAATGTGGGGCAAAATGTCAGAATTAAGCTGGATGATGAAAAGAAATGGAAGACGCCTGCTACGGTAATTAGATGCTCTCCAGAACCATTGGCGGTAACAGGAGTTACCGCCAATGGCCGAATGATGTTATTCTAATACAGCACAATATTGAAGAGAAGCAAAAGTACAGAAATCCCTTACAAATCCCCCAGGACATCCAATTATTTCAGCTATTGGCTCCCTCAGTCCTATGACGTAAGTGCTGCGTGAAATGTTGAGAGCCTGTACAGGTCTTTCCTGCATCCTGAAGAACGGTAGAACTCTCATCCGATGTGCTTAGTGATCATTTTCTCACTGAAAACTTTCAGCAGCTTTACCTCCCTGGTATCTGTCTTCACAAATCAGGTGTCCAGTTATAGGGGTTCTGGCCCAGTGAATATGCAAGAATCTTCTGGTTTCAGAATCTGTCAGTCATCAAAATAAGCAGCTGTGTCCATCAGCCAAAAAGAACCTTCTGCTGGACCCTATCTAGCAGAAGGTTCTTTTTGGCTGATGGACACAGCTGCTTATTTTGATGACTGACAGACTCTGAAACCAGAAGATTCTTGCATATTCACTGGGCCAGAACCCCTATAACAGGACACCTGATTTGTTATCGAGCAGCAGGTTCTTTGTGGCTGCTGAAGGTTATAAGGAAGGATCAGTCAGTGAAGATCAGACAGCAGAGAGGGGCGGCGCATGCAGGGGGCGTGTTCGGGCCTGGGGGGGGGGGGGCGCTGGGCTGAGGCAGGAGCGGGGGCGCCACGAGCAGGTGGGGCCGCTGCATTACAGAAAAAAAAGTTGAGAGCAGCAGGGAAGGAGGGAGGGAGTATTTTGGCCCACAGGCTTTAGAACTAGTGTATAATATAATCTTAAATTCTTCTTTGAGTATTTCTATATCTGTATAAAACTTGATGTTACATAGGACAAAGTTTTGCATATTTAGAATTTGCTGAGCAATCGAAGGGAAAGCTGCCATCTGGCAATACTTTGTTTGCTAACATCCGTGGCTATTATAACTCGCACATAAAAAGTGCACATTTGCCCCTAAGAGAGTAATTGACAATTGTTTAATGTTTTCAGCTGTTTTCAGTGCATGGATCACAAGATACATAAAAATGTTCAGCTTGATTGGCGTGTCATTTTTTCATCCAGAACTACAGTGTTGCGGTATTACAAATGCTTGCTGTCACTGTGTCACTAGTAATATCTCCCAGCACCATGTATATTCTAAAGTCAAAGGGACAGAGTAACATTTTCTACACTTTCACAATAATCCATTTTACCTGCTGGAGTTTATCAAATTATTTACAAATAACTCCTTTAACTTTATTTTGGGATTTTACATAACTGCTTTGCCTGTTGAATTGGTTATAGAAATTCTATGTTAAAATAGCCAGCAAAAGAAATTACATTTCTTGTGGGGGGTAGGAGAGATAAGTGATAACGTTTTATTTTTTACTTGTTGTCTAAGTATTGGGCGTTGGTATACATACAGAGATAAGATAACAAAGTATGTTTCTGTATAGAAAGTGCTAAAATAAGGAGATCTGGTTTCCCTGCACGATCAGCCCATTTTAATAGGTTGCGGTGTCAAAGCGCAAAACAAGCTACAGGTTCAAATCCAAAAATTCAGAATTCCAAAATCAAAACTTATTCTGAAATCCAAACGTTTTCATTACTATATTTTTTTAAATTAAATTATTAAAAAATAAAAATTTTCCCCAGGCACAATCTAACACCTTTCTCTAGTCCCAAGCAGTTTGGAAAAAGTGTTTTCTCCCTGTATTTCATACACAAAAATAAACAAAAAGGAGCAATTTCTTATATGTTTTATACTCATCATCAAAAAATAGGAAAAAGATTATGGGAAAACCAATGGTACAGTGCTTTGTCCTTTTAAACCATCATCAAGGGTAAAAGCTTTTGGTTAGAAGTTGCATGAAATTTCTCCATTAAAAATTAGATTATTTTTTTAAATTGAATTTTTGTTTGTTTTAATAATGGAGGCACCTTATAATTATAAATAAACCTTTATTACAATCAGTATTAGGCCAACATGTCAGCCCTTTATAGGGCTTTTCAAGAAAAAAACATTTCCTCAAATTAACAAAACATAAAAATTATGCTTACCTGATAAATTCATTTCTTTCATGAGAATAAGAGTCCAGGGGGGGGTCAATTTATTAAATGTCAAACAGACATGATACGCTGTAGCGAATCATGTCCGCCTGACATCGCTAAATGCCTCCAGCATACACTGTCTGCATTTTTTTCTTGTGAAATGCTTGTGCAATGCTACCTCTTGCACATTCACGGCCAATCTGCCGGTAGCAGGGGGTGTCAATTATCCCAATCATATCTTACGAATGCTGCTTCTTAACTTACATTTCCGGCGAGTCGGAAACTACAGACAAAGAAAGCAGCATCGGCTGCTTATTAAATCTCCCCCCAGGAGTCATCATGTGTGGGAGTTCCCATCCTGCCCACTAGGAGGGGGCAAAAGACACCCCAACACACCAGAGCTTTAAATTCCTCAGACTTCCCAAGATCCTCATCCATATAGCCAAGTAGATAAGGAAAACAGAAAATCAGGAATGAAAGCGGGGCAAAACAAGAGCAAAACAAGTACTGCCACCATCTGAACAAAAAGAGAGGGTGGGGCTTGTGGACTCTCACCATCATGAATTTATCAGGTAAGCATACATTTTTGTTTTCTTTCATTAGATGGTGAGAGTCTACGAGGTAGATTTATTAAGCAGTGGATACTGCCTTCTTTCCGCAATGTTTTTGGCTCACCGGAAACATAAGTTAAGAAGCAAGCAGCGGTCATAAAACCGCTGCTCCTTAACTCGTCCACCATTTCTGAGGTGGCGATCGGAATGATTGACACCCCCTGCTAGTGGCCGATTGGCCTCAAATGTACAGGGGCGGCATTGCACAAGCATTTCACCAGAAATGCTTGTGCAATGATAAATGCCTGCCCAGCCTCGTGGCAAATCCCCCCCCCCCGCCGTGATCACGCAAGCCTGAAACGCTGGGTCTTACAGCTTGATAAATGGAGCCCATAGACTCACATAGGTAGATCATTCATTCTGAATCTATTTGGGGGATCCTAAAAATG
This sequence comes from Bombina bombina, assembly GCF_027579735.1. Taxonomy (NCBI): domain Eukaryota; kingdom Metazoa; phylum Chordata; class Amphibia; order Anura; family Bombinatoridae; genus Bombina; species Bombina bombina. The sequence continues at coordinate 279,521,945 of NC_069505.1, forward strand.
AATGAATTAATGATCTGTTCTTATAGTGGGATTCAATATATGTAGATCTGATAAAAATGACATATGTGACATATGACTTCATTCTATTGGAATATAGTGGAGAACAGATAATGTGACAGAGGGATCACATGATAATATCACTACTTACAATTGTATTGTATGAATAGTATGTCATAGGAGTCACATGACAACAGCATGACAATAACAAAGCCGTTTGCAACAGCTTTTTATGGGTATTGCATTGGTGTTAAATAAATTGAGAGAAATAAATCCTTATATGATATTATGGGGCATATTTAACAATGTGCGAGCGGACATAATACAAAGTAGCGTATCATGTCCTCTGCACATCGCTGCCCATTGATAAATGCCGATAGCATACGCTGTCGGCATTTATCATTGCACAAGCAGTTCTTGTAAACTGCTGGTGCAATGCTGCCCCCTGCAGATTCGCGGCCAATCAGCCGCTAGCAGGGGGTGTCAATCAACCTGATCGTATTCGATCGGGTTGATTTCTTTCTGCCGCGTCAGAGCAGACAGACAAGTTATAGAGCAGCGGTCTTTAGACCCCTGCTTCATAACTTCTTGATAACTTCTATACGGGGCTTGATAAATATGCCCCAATAACTGTACTTAACGGTAATCAGAGTGATTGTGAAATAATGACAAAATTATTCATATGAAATTTATATGTGTACACTAAACGGTGGACCCTTAGAATAGGGACGATTGGTACTTTTGAATTATGTCAGCAATCCAAAGATTGGTGCCAAACCAAAATATTAGTTGGTGGGTGTGACATGTTTTGTTAATTTGAGGAGATTTTTGGTTTTGAAAAAAGCCCTATAATAAGCTGAATATTGACCTAATTGAATATGGTTTTAAATTTGCAATAATTTTATACTACTACTAAAAGCCCTGTGAGTGTCAGTCTTTTTGGGATTATTCTTGTTTTGTTACACTTGCTTTTAGTGGACAATATACAGAGATTGTTTTGTTTTGACAAGCCAAGGAAAGTGTGTGCATATATATATACTGTGTATATATATATATATATATATATATATATATATATATATATATATATATATATATATATATATATACACACACATACACATAGTGCTATACACACCAACAGACAGTAACACACACACACACATAAAAGGGCACAGAAATATTCAGACATATAGATTGACAAAACTGTCATACACTGTTGTATAAATCAATGTATGCATTAAATGTAATATTAAATGTATGCATCAAGTTAAGACTTACACTATACAGTAAAATTCTTAATTGTATGCAAAAAAAACCAAACACCTAGATTATGAGTTTTGCATTAGAGGCTGTGTGGTGCTAACGAGCAGTTTATGCTCACCGCTCACTTACAGACAGCGCTGGTATTACGGGTTTTTACAACCCAGTGAGCGTTGCGCAAAATTTTGCTCCTTACCGCACTCCAATACCAGCGCCGCTTACGTTAGCGGTGAGCTGGTGTAACGTGCTCATGCACGATTTCCCCATAGGAATCAACGGGGAGAGCCGGCTGAAAAAAAGTCTAACACCTGCCAAAAAGCAGCGTAAAGCTCCTTAACGCAGCCCCATTGATTCCTATGGGGAAATACATTTTATGTCTACACCTAGCACCCTAACATGAACCCCAAGTCTAAACACCCCTAATCTTACACTTATTAACCCTTAATCTGCCACCCCTGACATCGCCGCAACCTACATTATATTATTACCCCAAATCTGCCGCTCCGGACACCGCCGCCACCTACATTATACTTATGAACCCCTAATCTGCTACCCACAACATCGCCGACACCTACATTATATTTATTAACCCCTAATCTGCTGCCCCCAATGTCACCGCCACTATAATAAACATATTAACCCCTAAACCGCTGCACTCCCGCCTCGCAAACATTAGTTAAATATTATTAACCCCTAATCTGCCGTCCCTAACATCGACGCCACCTACCTACATTTACCAGCCCCTAATCTGCCGTCCCCCAACGTCACCGCCACTAAATTAAAGTTATTAACCCCTAAACCTAAGTCTAACCCTAAACCTAACACCCCCTAACTTAAATATAATTAAAAGAAATCAAAATAAAATTACTATAATTAACAAAATTATTCCTATTTAAAACTAAATACTTACCTGTAAAATAAACCCTAAGCTAGCTACAATATAACTAATAGTTACATTGTAGCTAGCTTAGGGTTTATTTTTATTTTACAGGCAAGTTTGTATTTATTTTAACTAGGTAGAATAGTTACTAAATAGTTAATAACTATTTATGAACTACCTAGCTAAAATAAATACAAACTTGCCTGTAAAATAAAAATAAACCCTTAACGGCTAGATTTAGAGTTTTGCGTTAGAAGGGGTGCGTTAGCTACGCGTGCTTTTTTTACCGCTGGTATTTAGAGTTCACAGAATGGCTGCGTTAGGCTCCAAAAAGGGAGCGTACAGGCATATTTACCGCCACTGCAACTCTCAATACCAGCGGTGCTTACGGACGCGGCCAGCTTCAAAAACGTGCTCGTGCACGATTCCCCCATAGGAAACTATGGGGCAGTTTGAGCTGAAAAAACCTAACACCTGCAAAAAAGCAGCGTTCAACTCCTAACGCAGCCCCATTGTTTCCTATGGGGAAACACTTCCTATGTCTGCACCTAACACCCTAACATGAACCCCGAGTCTAAACATCCCTAACCTTACACTTATTAACCCCTAATCTGCCTCCGCCGCTATCGCTGACCCCTGCATATTATTTTTAACCCCTAATCTGCCGCTCCGTACACCGCCGCAACCTACGTTATCCCTATGTACCCCTAATCTGCTGCCCCTAACACCGCCGACCCCTATATTATATTTATTAACCCCTAATCTGCCGCCCCCAATGTCGCCGCCACCTACCTACAATTATTAACCCCTAATCTGCCGACCGGACCTCACCGCTACTATAATAAAGTTATTAACCCCTAATCCGCCTCACTCCCGCCTCAAAAACCCTAAAATAAATAGTATTAACCGCTAATCTGCCCTCCCTAACATCGCAGACACCTAACTTCAATTATTAACCCCTAATCTGCCGACCGGACCTCGCCACTACTCTAATAAATGGATTAACCCTAAAGCTAAGTCTAACCCTAACACCCCCCTAAGTTAAATATAATTTTTATCTAACTCTTATTAAATAAATTATTCCTATTTAAAGCTAAATACTTACCTGTAAAATAAACCCTAATATAGCTACAATATAACGAATAATTATATTGTAGCTATTTTAGGATTTATATTTATTTTACAGGCAACTTTGTATTTATTTTAACTAGGTACAATAGCTATTAAATAGTTAACTATTTAATAGCTACCTAGTTAAAATAATTACAAAATTACCTGTAAAATAAATCCTAACCTAAGTTACAATTAAACCTAACACTACACTATCAATAAATTAATTAAATAAAATACCTACAAATAAATACAATTAAATAAACTAAGTAAAGTACAAAAAAGAAAAAAATAATTTACAAACATTATCAAAATATTACAACAATTTTAAGCTAATTACACCTACTCTAAGCCCCCTAATAAAATAACAAACCCCCCCAAAATAAAAAAATGCCCTACCCTATTCTAAAATAAAAATTGAAAAGCTCTTTTACCTTACCAGCCCTTAAAAGGGCCTTTTGCGGGGCATGCCCTAAAGAAAACAGCTCTTTTGCCTGTAAAAAAAACCATACAATACCCCCCCCAACATTACAACCCACCACCCACATACCCCTAATCTAACCCAAACCCCCCTTAAATAAACCTAACACTAAGCCCCTGAAGATCTCCCTACCTTATCTTCACCACGCTGGGTATCACCGATCCGTCCAGAAGAGGCTCCGAAATCTTCATCCAAGCCCAAGCTGGGGCTGAAGAGGTCCATCATCGGGCTGAAGAGGTCCATCATCCGGCTGAAGTCTTCATCCAAGCCCAAGCGGGGGCTGAAGAGGTCCATCATCGGGCTGAAGAGGTCCATCATCCGGCTGAAGTCTTGATCCAAGCGGGGGCTGAAGATATCCATCATCCGGCTGAAGTCTTCTATCAAGCGGCATCTTCAATCTTCTTTCTTCCGGCTCCATCTTCATCCCGCCGACGCGGAACATCCATCCTGGCCGATGACTTCCCGACAAATGACGGTTCCTTTAAGGGACGTCATCCAAGATGGCATCCCTCGAATTCCGATTGGCTGATAAGATTCTATCAGCCAATCAGAATTAAGGTAGGAAAATTCTGATTGGCTGATGGAATCAGCCAATCAGATTCAAGTTCAATCCGATTGGCTGATCAAATCAGCCAATCAGATTGAGCTCGCATTCTATTGGCTGATCGGAACAGCCAATAGAATGCAAGCTCAATCTGATTGGCTGATTGGATCAGCCAATCGGATTGAACTTGAATCTGATTGTCTGATTCAATCAGCCAATCAGAATTTTCCTACCTTAATTCTGATTGGCTGATAGAATCCTATCAGCCAATCGGAATTCGAGGGACGCCATCTTGGATGACGTCCCCTAAAGGAACCGTCATTCATCGGGAAGTCGTCGGCCAGGATGGATGTTCCGCGTCGGCGGGATGAAGATGGATCCGGAAGAAAGAAGATTGAAGATGCTGCTTGATAGAAGACTTCAGCCGGATGATGGATATCTTCAGCCCCCGCTTAGATCAAGACTTCAGCCAGATGATGGACCTCTTCAGCCCGATGATGGACCTCTTCAGCCCGATGATGGACCTCTTCAGCCCCTGCTTGGGCTTGGATGAAGACTTCAGCTGGATGATGGACCTCTTCAGCCTGATGATGGACCTCTTCAGCCCCTGCTTGGGCTTGGATGAAGATTTCGGAGCCTCTTCTGGACGGATCGGTGATACCCAGCGTGGTGAAGATAAGGTAGGGAGATCTTCAGGGGCTTAGTGTTAGGTTTATTTAAGGGGGGGTTTGGGTTAGATTAGGGGTATGTGGGTGGTGGGTTGTAATGTTGGGGGGGGTATTGTATGTTTTTTTTTACAGGCAAAAGAGCTGTTTTCTTTGGGGCATGCCCCGCAAAAGGCCCTTTAAAGGGCTGGTAAGGTAAAAGAGCTTTTCAATTTTTATTTTAGAATAGGGTAGGGCATTTTTTTTTATTTTGGGGGGCTTTGTTATTTTATTAGGGGGCTTAGAGTAGGTGTACTTAGCTTAAAATTGTTGTAATATTTTGATAATGTTTGTAAATTATTTTTTTATTTTTTGTAACTTAGTTCTTTTTTTATTTTTTGTACTTTACTTAGTTTATTTAATTGTATTTATTTGTAGGTATTTTATTTAATTAATTTATTGATAGTGTAGTGTTAGGTTTAATTGTAACTTAGGTTAGGATTTATTTTACAGGTAATTTTGTAATTATTTTAACTAGGTAGCTATTAAATAGTTATTAACTATTTAATAGCTATTGTACCTAGTTAAAATAAATACAAAGTTGCCTGTAAAATAAATATTAATCCTAAAATAGCTACACTATAATTATTCGTTATATTGTAGCTATATTAGGGTTTATTTTACAGGTAAGTATTTAGCTTTAAATAGGAATAATTTATTTAATAATAAATAATTTATTTCGTTAGATTTTGGGGGGTGTTAGTGTTAGGGTTAGACTTAGCTTTAGGGGTTAATCCATTTATTAGAGTAGCGGCGAGGTCCGGTCGGCAGATTAGGGGTTAATAATTGAAGTTAGGTGTCTGCGATGTTAGGGAGGGCAGATTAGGGGTTAAGACTATTTATTATAGGGTTTTTGAGGCAGGAGTGAGGCGGATTAGGGGTTAATAACTTTATTATAGTAGCGGTGAGGTCCGGTCGGCAGATTAGGGGTTAATAATTGTAGGTAGGTGGCGGCGACGTTGGGGGGGTAGATTAGGGGTTAATAAATATAATATAGGGGTCGGCGGTGTTAGGGGCAGCAGATTAGGGGTACATAGGGATAACGTAGGTTGTGGTGGTGTGCGGTCGGCAGATTAGGGGTTAAAAAATGTATTAGAGTGGTGGAGATGTGGGGGGACCTCGGTTTAGGGGTGCATAGGTAGTTTATGGGTGTTAGTGTACTTTAGAGCACAGTAGTTAAGAATACCAGCGGTAGCCCAAAACCAGCGTTAGGAACCCCTAATGCTGGTTTTGACGGCTAACGCAAAACTCTAAATCTAGGTGTAAGCTAGCTACAATGTAACTATTAGTTATATTGTAGCTAGCTTAGGGTTTATTTTACAGGTAATTACTTAGAGAGAAGTCTTCATCCAAGTGGAGCAAAGTGGTCCTCCAGACGGGCAGAAGTCTTCATCCAGACGGCATCTTCTATCTTTATCCATCCGGCGCGGAGCGGGTCCATCTTCAAGACATCCGACGTGGGGCATCCTCTTCAATCGACGGCTAACACAGAATGAAGGTACCTTTAAGTGACGTCATCCAAGATGGCGTCCCTTCAATTCCGATTGGCTAATAGAATTCTATCAGCCAATCGGAATTAAGGTAGAAAATAGAAAAAATCCTATTGGCTGATGCAATCAGCCAATAGGATTGAAGTTCAATCCTATTGGCTGATCCAATCAGCCAATAGGATTGAGCTTGCATTCTATTGGCTAATTGGATCAGCCAATAGGATTGAACTACCTTAATTCCGATTGCCTGATAGAATTCTATCAGCAAATCGGAATTGAAGGGAAGCCATCTTGGATGACGTCACTTAAAGGTACCTGTATTCTGTGTTAGCCGTCGATTGAAGAGGATGCTCCGCATCGGATGTCTTGAAGATGGACCCGCTCCGCGCCGGATGGATGAAGATAGAAGATCCCGTCTGGATGAAGACTTCTGCCTGTCTGGAGGACCACTTAGCCCGGCTTGGATGAAGACTTCTCCCGGCTTTGTTGAGGACTTCGGCCCGGTTGGGTGAAGACTTCTCCCGGTAAGGTGATCTTCAAGGGGTTAGTGTTAGGTTTTTTTTAAGGGGGTATTGGGTGGGTTTTAGAGTAGGGTTGGTTGTGTGGGTGGTGGTTTTAATGTTGGGGGGGATTTGTAATTTTTTTTACAGGTAAGAGAGCTGATTACTTTGGGGCAATGCCCCGCAAAAGGCCCTTTTAAGGGGCTATTTGTAATTTAGTGTAGGGGCAGGGCTTTTTTATTTTGGGGGGGCTTTTTATTTTGTTAGGGAGATTAGATTAGGTGTAATTAGTTTAAAAATCTTGTAATTTGTTTATTATTTTATGTAATTTAGTGTTTGTTTTTTTGCACTTTAGATAATTGTATTTAATTGTATTTAATTTAGGGTATTGATTTAATTATAGTGTAGTGTTAGGTGTAATTGTAACTTAGGTTAGGTTTTATTTTACAGGTAAATTTGTATTTATTTTAGCTAGGTAGTTAGTAAATAGTTATTAACTATTTAGTAACTATTCTACCTAGTTAAAATAAAAACAAACTTGCCTGTAAAATAAAAATAAACCCTAAGCTAGCTACAATGTAACTATTAGTTATATTGTAGCTAGCTTAGGGTTTATTTTACAGGTATTTAGTTTTAAATAGGAATAATTTAGTTAATTATAGTAATTTTATTTAGATTTCTTTTAATTATATTTAAGTTCGGGGGTGTTAGGTTTAGGGTTAGACTTAGATTTAGGGGTTAATAACTTTAGTATAGTGGCGGCGACATTGGGGGCAACAGATTAGGGGTTAATAAATGTAGGTAGGTGTCTGCGATGTTAGGGACGGCAGATTAGGGGTTAATAAAATTTAACTAATGTTTGCGAGGCAGGAGCACGGCGGTTTAGGGGTTAATATATTTATTATAGTGGCGGTGATGTCCGGTTCGGCAGATTAGGGGTTAAACATTTAATTTTAGTGTTTGCGATGTGGGGGGGGCCTCGGTTTAGGGGTTAATATGTAGTTTATGGGTGTTAGTGTACTTTTTAGCACTTTAGTTATGAGTTTTATGCTACAGCGGTTGTAGTGTAAAACTCTTAACTACTGACTTTAAAATGCGGTACCCCGTGTTGACAGGAGAGGGTGTAGCCGCTCACTTTTTGGCAGACTCGTAATACCGGCGCTATGCAAGTCCCATTTAAAAAAAAGGATACGCAATTGACGTAAGTGGATTTGCGGTATTTCCAAGTCTGGCCAAAAAAGTGAGCGGTGACACCTGTATCTTCAAGACTCGTAATACCAGCAGGGCATTAAAAAGCAGCGTTGGACTGGCCAGCGCTGCTTTTTAAGCCTAACGCACAACTCGTAATCTAGCCGAAAATAATTTAATGTACAAGGTATTTTCAAAATACAAAGTTAAATTGATGTAAGAAAGGACAACCGTTTACTTTATGTTTGTATTTTAAATTGAGTTTCACAACCTTGTTGATTGGCCATATCATTTGCATATCTAAAGTTCTCTCACAGGTCTTATCGTTTTCTTTAAGCATTTCATTCTTGCAGGTCTAGCTGTTTTGTAGCACTTTTTACACTGCTAGAAAAAGACCAGTATACAAAGCTACAAGTGAATGCAAGATAAAAATTTGCTTCAAACAGCACAATTTTTATTTGTATTAGCTTAAAAACTAATTTTGCTATCACTGTTGAGTGCCACATTCACTAGTTCTGGCAAGATTCTCCATTCCCGAAAGCTTCATTACTTTCTATGAGTGGAAGCTCATCTCTATACATGACTTCCAGATTCTGTACCCATTTTTAGTAAGTAATGTGTTTTTGTTCTTTAACAGGTTGATTTTACAGATCCAGAAGCCCCTATTTATTAATTTGTGGTTGGACAATCCTCTCAGGCAGGGAACATGTCCATCTGCATTTGTGACCTCCAAAGCAGGATTTTCTGCCAGAATTTAACTTTGCACAACAATTCTCTTGTGCAGCCCTGCTTTTGTGCAATTAAATCACCTTAGATCAGTGGTTTTCAAACTTGTCCTCAGACCTCCCTAACAGGCCAGATTTTTAGGATATCTGACCTGTAGCACAGGCGAAATAATTAGCTGATTACTAAACATGGTTATTAAATTGCTTTTGCGCCTGTTAGAGAGGCTGGAGGACAGGTTTGAAAACCCCTGCCTCAGAGTAATCAGGTTCCGGACATGTTAAGAAGCAGCATAAAGGTTCCAAAGTTGCATCTGCAGCTTCGAAAATGTGTCCATAATGTGATCTGGGGAATAAATTCCAAATAGTGTGTCACTAACTAATGCAGATTTGTCAAAGATACATACAGAGACCTGTATACATGGAGACATACAGAAGTACCGCCATATGCAAAGAAACACACAAATATAGGAATGCTGTTACACGGACACAACATAGAATAACTTATGTTGATACCTAGATGATGACACATCTATAATGACACCACTGACAGATACGACATTGTATATGTCACAATTCTCTGACTCCCCACCTCTCTACATGGTATTCTACTGTGTAATTAAACAGTGAAAGCTGACACCCAGTATCCGTGCCTCATGCAGGCCAGATCAAACAGAAAATGATGTGGTTGAAGCCTGTCCTTTTGTGTATGACCTATGCGGGAGCAGACACTTGTTCATTCTTCATTTTTCTTGAATTTCTCTCTGTCCTTTTAGCCTGCAGAGCTAATCAGAGGCTTCACTATAAAAGCTATGTCTGTCAGCTTGATTGTCAAACACACTCTACTAATGTTCTCTTGTTTTTATATTCTGGGTGAAACTAATTGCACAGTGAATTGTACAAAAGCAGGAGTGGTCTGTGCAAATTCTGAAGTTCCTCCCTAGTGCAGTAATTAACAGAAAGGCTTAGCAAATAAAGAGAGCATTAATTAGATTGTTACAAGCTGCCCTTCGTTCGGCTGTCAAGTGTTTCCAAATATTTCTTGTTTTTAAAGATCAGTCAGTATTAAAAAAAAAATAGAAGAGAAGGTTCAAAAATAGGCAGGCAACAGTTCAGGCTTATGAAAACTGAAGACTTTAGAGTCCCACAGAGGTGACTTACAAATAGAGGACAGACTTGCAGGCAATATAGAGATACAGATTTACAAATAAGAACAAAATGCTCACAAATGTTCACAAAATGGCAGATGATCGAGATGTTCACAAAATGGCAGATGATCGAGACAAACACAAACCTGTGCGGTGATAATGAAAGTAATACACAAATATTGATGCATTTAGAAAGGCTGGAAATAAACCAACTGCTCCAATTTTGATCCGTCAGAGTTTTGCTGTGCAAAAAAGTCAAGCTAAACTATATTTACTTTTCTATAGCATTGCAATTCATTAGAATTTGTGGTACAAACACATTGGTCTGGATTCTAATCTATTCCAATATATGTTTTTGAATCAATTTCAGAGTAATTCTTATCTGCCAGTGAAACTGCCACATCAATTTGAATCACCCTATTATGTCACAATATTTTCAGGTTTCAATTTCTTTGTTTGTTTTTTGCTCATGAGTAGGTAAATACACAGAAATGAATACAAACCTTAAAGGGACACTGTACCCAAAAATTTTCTTTCGTGATTCAGATTGAGCATGAAATTTTAATCAACTTTTTAATTTACTCCTATTATCAAATTTTCTTCATTCTCTTGGTATCTTTATTTGAAATGCAAGAATGTAAGTTTAGATGCCAGCCCATTTTTCGTGAACAACCTGGGTTGTCCTTGCTGATTGGTGGATAAATTCATCCACCAATAAAAAAGTGCTGTCCAGAGTACTGAAACCAAAAAAAAAAGCTTAGATGCCTTTCTTTTTCAAATAATGATAGCAAGAGAACGAAGAAAAATTGATAATAGGAGTAAATTAGAAAGTTGCTTAAAATTGCATGCTCTTTCTGAATTACAAAAGAAAAAATTTGGGTTCAGTGTCCCTTTAAAGAAACAAAAAATCATATGATTTTCAAGTAGGTGCTTGTAAGGATTTTTACAAAAGTAAAAGATACAAACAAAAGAAGAACATGACAGATTATTTAGAATCATTTCTGAATGCAGCTTTTCTTAATTAACCAATAATATTTAATTATTTTATATTATTTTGATTACTTTTATAATTAGAATTTTTAAAACTCCAAACACTTAATAGCAATCATTAACGGACATTGATCTTATTTATTATGCAAGCAACTTTCTTTAAATGTATGATTGGATTGGTTCTCTAAAAATATTGTATCCTTGTGATGTATATTATTGATTTATTTAAAATGAACTAAAGTAAAGGTAGTAGCAAATGCTACTGGTACAAGTCAGAAACAAAACAAGAGACACAGGGGTAGAGTTACCAAGCAGTGGATGTTGCTATCTACCCCTGTACTTTCCAGCTCACCGGAAATGTAAGTTAAGAAGCAACAGTCATAAGACTGCTGCTCCTTAACTCGTCCACCACCTCTAAGGTGGCAGACAGCAATCAGCCCGATCGGATACGATCGGGTTGATTGACACTAGAAATGCTTGTGCAATGATAAATGCCGACAGCGTATGCTGTCGGCATTTATCGACGTGAGGCAGACATGATCCGCTACAGCAGATCATGTCCACCCGCACATTGATAAATCTACCCCACATGCTTAATGGCTGAAACAAAAATAAATAAACGTGCAAGTACATTTCTGGATAATTATTTGAAAAATAGAAAATGTATTCATTTTAACATTTGTCCGAAAATGAATGTAGGTGAAATGACACCCAATGAACTCTGAACATGATCTCTCCTTTACAGCAAGGATCCTTGGAAACCTCACCAGTATTTATGAATCTAGACCAGGGGAATCAAGCTCAATGTATTTGGGGGCCACTGGCCAAGTGTTCTTCTCCCATGGCGGCCGCTTGTATTGAATAAGTGCTCCAGAACTGGATATACTAAGAAATTGAAGTTACATATACCCAAGTAACAGTGCATGGTGGGAGTTGTAGCCAACAATATACATACACAGTTGTCTATATTTATCTTGTCTATATTGATCTTGTGAGTGCCAAGTGAAGTATAACAACGTAAAAAGTGACATTTATCCAAGCAGTGCATTGTGGGAGTCTACACTGGACTCTTTATTTTTCTTTTGTCTTGTGAGTGTCTATATAGAACATCAACTAGAACTGTAAAAAAAACAAAAAACTGACAGCCCAAATGAAACAAATGAGGTCCAGATGGAGCTATCTTGAGGCCGCATATGGTCCTGGGGCCAGTACTTTGGGACCACTGATCTAGACGAATGCAGATGCATCTTATGTGTTAAAAAATACTATGTGCAAACAAATAGCTTGCTAAAATATTTTAAAATTTCCAAATTGCTTTATTCACTTGGGTGCCAGAGATGCATTGTTGTGTTAACCAGGAAGGGTAAACATTACTGGTTAACGATCCTCTGAAACAAATACTATTCATATCAAATAAAAGTAAACATTACTGGTTAACGATCCTCTGAAACAAATACTATTCATATCAAATAAAAGTAAACATTACTGGGTAACGATCCTCTGAAACAAATACTATTCATATCAAATAAAACTTATTTCCTTTTTACTCTACATTGACATGATATGACCTCTCTCTCTCCTCTCTTCACTTTTTTCCCTTTTGGAAATACACTTTGTTCCTGTACTTTGTTTCAGACTAAGCTGTGTTTAAAATACATCTTTTGGGCTGTTTGTCTTTCAAATGAAAGGCGAGTAGGTGGAAACCTAATCAACTAGATAGTAGTTGTTATTGTTGTTTCAGGTACTTCAATCAACACATTTCCTCTCGGACGTGAGCAGTCAGCCCCATCTCATGATGATATGCTATAAAGTGCCTTATGTCTTGTTTTACATAGCATTGTGCTTAAAGGGGCATTTGTTTCAAATTTAATATGTGCAGAAAACACTTAGAAACATTTTTTGTTCAATAGACTAGAAATGATTCTGTAAAAAGTTATTACTGCTACAATAATAATAAAATCATAACATATGCAGCCCGTTTCCAATACAGCAGTAGGTCACAAGCACATGCATTCATTACCCTGCTGATTTCACATAACGTACTGTTGATGGCACTGGGATCATGAACAGTTGACAATTTCAGATACCTATGTTATGTTCTATTAAAGGGAAATTAAATGCAAAATATTTTATTGTGCATATTAAAGATCAGACATAAAAAATTGCAATTAATGAATACATGAACATTTTCTAGACGTATTTGATTCATTTTGCATCAGAGTCTAATCAAAGCTCTCTTGTCTTTAGTTTAATAAATAGCATCATTTTGTAAAGAAATAAAATTAGATAGAAACACAGATGTGCATTATAGATTCTTTTTTTTTTTTTTTAATGTTGCAATTAAAAAGTAGTCGGCCACTTACGTATGTTTGAGATGCCCCAGACTGTTTAGGATTTAAAATGACACAGACATTAATGTAGGGTGAGTTTGGTTCCTGTATTATTAAACAAAAGGACAAAAATTTAGGTAATTCAGTTGTTAGATATTTAAAGTTAATAATAAATATGAAGTATCCCTATATAAACATTTTCGGGAAAAACATAATGGCGACACCAATGCCCTCAAATATATAGGCTTACAAAAAGTACATAAAACTGGAGAGGAGGGGATTTTGAAAAAACCCTTTTGCTGAATGAATATAAGTGGATCTTTGAATTAGATTGTCTGGACCCCAAAGGTCTAAATGCAGACTTTGAAGTGGAACACCTCTTATAACATATCCCTTATAGTATACATTTCTTAATAACAGTAGAGGCATCCATAACCCTGTCCTCCTGCTCTGAGCAGGCGGACAGGAATCGCCACAATTCAGCCCGATCGAGTACGATCGGGTTGATTGGGACAACCTCCCTGCTGGCGGCTGATTGGCCGTGAATCTGCAGGGGGTGGCATTGCACCAGCAACTCTTGTGAGCTGCTGGTGCAGTGCTAAATGCGAAGAGCGTATTGCTCTCCGCATTCAGCGAGGTCTTGCAGACCTGATCCGCACTGTCTGATCAGGTCCGCAAGACCTTTGATACATAGGCCTCATAGACTTTATCCGTATGCCCTAGAAGATAACATTTATACTAGCGATTAATACTTCCTCTCTGGTTTATTATACCCTGCTCTTGGACACATCACACTAGGGGGATATTTATATTTATATCTATATCCATAGACTTAGGAAATAGTTTCCATGGTGAGATGTCTCAGAGTGGCCTTTATACACACATAATATATATGAGCTTTTGCCCAAGTTCTCTTAGTCTTAGACTGTTCCTCCCTTTGGTGTAGGTTGTTTCTGTAGATTTTATTATCCACAATAGTGTTTACTATATTCAACTTTATGTCCAGTCATTGGCCTCTATCTAACAAAGGTCTTGAGGACCTGATCCGACAGTGCGGATCAGGTCCGCCAGACCTCGCTGAATACGGAGAGCAATACGCTCTCTGTATTCAGCATTGCACCAGCAGCTCACAAGAGCTGCTGGTCAGCAACGGCCCAGCCCCTGCAGACTCGCTGCCAATCGCGGGCCGCCAGCAAGGGGGGTGTCAATCAACCCGATTGTGACAGCTGCTTCATAACTGCTGTTTCTGGCGAGCCTGCAGGCGCACCAGAAACACGGGGCATCAAGCTCCATTCGGAGCTTGATAGATAGGCCCCCATATGTGTATTTTTTATGTATAGCCATGGCCACATTATAACCATTGGCCATATCCAATATGTAAAAGTGTGCTTCACCTCTCAGGCTGGTCCTAACATGTGACTGTAACATATGGACCATATCTAGTCTAATTGAAGCTATGAGTTTGGCATAGGCATTATGCCAGTGTTGAAGACCTTTTGAAGCATGCTGCTTCATATTGTATCCTCTGGTACCCTTTTGCTAAAATAACTGCAATAGGCACAGACTTAACACTCATTTATTTGCTTATATGTAAGCGGTTTTACTATAGAATGATCCATAATGGGCAGACATATGTTGATATACATATTTCGTAACCCTAGTAAGTATTTTTTGTGGTCTTCCTGATTCACATAAAGATACGACACACAGTTATTCTAAAATGCTACTGCCCATAATAACATTTATTTGCCCACTTTATAGATGGTTGCCAAATTTTCGGAACATTGATTTTAAATCACCCATAATTTTACCTGTTTGCTCATTTTAAAGATGGCCGCCACTAACTTGGATGTCATAAATGTTCCTAAATGGCGACAACATTTGCCACACCCCCTCTTCCCTGATAGGCTGAACTAGCCTTTAAATATTTTAGTCATTCTGAGTGCTGGTATAGTCTTGATAAAGGCCCCCAGGCCGAAACGCATTGACAGACCCCCATTTGACATACCAGCCTGAGATACACGTGAGCACACTTCCTATATGAGCCCTGTTTTAGCAGCAGTTTTTTGGTGCACCTGTATTTTTTTCTTTTTCCTTTAGGCATCCAGATGCTGCAGCCTCTGACCTCTGCTCTTGGATAACCTGCAACCACTTCAGCCGGATTCATACATCTTGGACTTTCTTTTTTTCTCTTTCCCCTTCATTTTTTCATTTGGACTATTTTTAATAATTTTTTTAAAATATCATCATATGTATTTTATTTATTATTTTTTTTTTGAGCTGTTAATACATTCCTATTGCTGCAGCAATTACCAGCTCTAACATATGCAAATTCAACACTGTGTTTCAATATGTTTTAATATGTATTTGTGAGACACATATACTCATTTTTAGATTTATAATGCTTTGTTGCTCTGTATTTGTAAATTAAAATAGTATTACCAGGTAATACTTAACAGCAGGGCCGGCCTTTGGCCTCGGATCCCGCAGTCAGGGGGGCCCCGCACTGGCTTAAAAAAAAAAAAAAAATTGTAATTTTTAAAATGTATTTTTTATAAAAAAAAATTTTCAAATGTATTTATTTATTGTTTTGCCGCCATTTTTTTTTTAATTTTGCGTGCGCCATTGCGGCGCAAATTTTAGCCCAGCAGGAGTGAGAGAGGAGTGAGGGAGGAGGGGCAGAGATCAGTCAGGTGTGTGTACACTGTGCAGGTAAGGTTTGAACTTGAGGCAGCTGACAGTCACACAGGCAGCCAGAAGAGTGGGTAGTCGCAGGAGTCCAAGTAGACGGCGAGAGTGGTGAGTCACTCACTGTCACTGTGTCTGTCAACAGTGGCTGGGACTGGGAGTGTGTCGGGGGGGCTGGCTGGGGGCATCATTTTATTGCAGGGGGGGGCTGGCTGGCCAGACTGGGGGCATCATTTTATTGCAGGGGTCTGGCTGGCTGGGGGCATCATTTTATTGCAGGGGGCTGGCTGGCTGGGGGCATCATTTTATTGCAAGGGGGGCTGGCTGGGGGCATCATTTTTTTTTGCAGGGGGCTGGCTGGGTGGCATCATTTTATTGCAGGGGGGCTGGCTGGGGGGCATCATTTTATTGTAGGTGGGGCTGGCTGGGGGCATCATTTTATTGCAGGGGGGGCTGGCTGGGGGCATCATTTCATTGCAGGGGGGGCTGGCTGGTGGCATCATTTTATTGCAGGGGGGGCTGGCTGGGGGCATCATTTTATTGCAGGGGGCTGGCTGGGGGGCATCCATTTTATTGCCATTGCGGGTTCGGCTGGGGCATCATTTTATTGTAGGGGGGCTGGCTGGGGGCATCATTTTATTGCAGGGGGGGCTGGCTGGGGGCATCATTTCATTGCAGGGGGGGCTGGCTGGTGGCATCATTTTATTGCAGGGGGGCTGGCTGGGGGCATCATTTTATTGCTGGGGGGCTGGCTGGGGGCTTCATTTTATTGCATTGGGGGTCTGGCTGGGGGCAATCATTTTATTGCAGGGGGAGCTGGATGGGGCAATCATTTTATTGCAGGGGGCTGGCTTGGGGGGGCATCATTTTTATTGCAGGGGGCTGGCTAGGGGGGCATCATTTTATTGCATAGGGGGTTGTACTGGGGGCATAATTTATGGCTGGAGTCATTCATTTTATTCATTTTATTGCAGGGGGGGCTGAGGAAATCATTTTATTGCTGTGGGCATCATTTTATTTCAGGGGGTTGGCCTGGGAGCTTCATTTTATTGCTATGGGCATTATTTATTGCAGGAGGGCTCAGGGCATTATTTTATTGCTGGGGGTATCATTTATTGCAGGGGTGCTGGGAGCATCATTTTATTGCAGGGGTGCTGGCTGGGGGCATCATTTTATTGCAGGGGGCATCATTTTTATTGCAGGGGACTGCTGGGGGGCATCATTTTATAGCAGCAGGGATGGGGGCATCATTTTATTGCAGGGGGGTGCTGTTGGGGGCATCACCTCTATGGCTGGAGGCATAATTTTATTGCAGTAGGGCTGGGGGCATCATTCTTATTGCAGGGGGGCAGGGAGCATCTTTTTATTGCAGGGGGGCCTGGGGGCATAATTTATTGCAGGGGGGCTGGGAGCATCATTTTATTGCAGAGGGACTGGGGGCATCATTTTATTGCAGGGGCATCATTTATTACAGAGGCTGGGAGCATAATTTGATTGCAGGGGTGCTGGGAGCATCATTTTATTGCAGGGGTGCTGGGAGCATCACTTATGGCTGGGGGCATCATTTTATTGCAGGGGTGCTGCTGGGGGCATCACTTTATGCTGGGGCATCATTTATTGCAGGGGAGGCTGGGGGTATTATAATTTTATTGCAGGAGGGGTGCTGGGAGCCTCATTTTATTGCAGGGGGTATCATTTATTGCAGGGAGCTGCTGGGGGGCATCATTTTTTGCAGGGGAGCTGCTGGGGGCATCATTTTATTGCAGGGGCTGCTGGGAACATCATTTTATTGCAGGGGGCTGATGGGGGCATCATTTTATTGCAGGGAAGCTGCTGGGGAACATCATTATTATTTGCAGGCGGCTGCTGGGAGGGCATAATTTTATTGCAAGGGGGCTGCTGGGGCATCATTTTATTGCAGCGGGGATGGGGGCATCATTTTATTGCAGGGGTGCTGCTGAGGGCATCATTTTATTGCAGGGGTGCTCCTGGGGGCATCATTTTATTGCAGGGGTGCTGCTGGGGGCATCACTTACGACTGGAGGCATAATTTTATTGCAGTAGGGCTGGGGGCATCATTTTATTGCAGGGGGGCTGGGAGCATCATTTTATTGCAGGGGGGCTGGGGGCATCATTTTATTGCAGGGGGGCTGGGAGCATCATTTTATTGCAGAGGTGCTGCTGGGGGCATCACCTATGGCTGGGGGCATCATTTTATTGCAGGGGTGCTGCTGGGGGCATCACTTATGGCTGGGGGCATCATTTTATTGCAGGGGAGGCTGGGGGTATCATTTTATTGCAGGGGTGCTGGGAGCATAATTTTATTGCAGGGGGCATCATTTTATTGCAGGGAGCTGCTGGGGGCATCATTTTATTGCAGGGGTGCTGCTGGGTGCATCACTTATGGCTGGGGCATCATTTTATTGCAGGGGCTGCTGGGAGCATAATTTTATTGCTGGGGGCATCATTTTATTTCAGGGGGCATCATTTTATTGCAGGGAGCTGCTGGGGACATAATTTTATTGCAGGGGGCTGCTGGGGGCATCATTTTATTGCAGGGGTGCTGCTGGGGCATCATTTTATTGCAGGGGTGCTGCAAGGAGCATCACTTATAGCTGGGGGCATTATTTTATTGCAGGGGGGCTGGGGGCATCATTTATTACAGAGAGGGGGCTGGGAGCATAATTTGATTTGCAAGGGTGCTGGGAGCCTAATTTGATTGCAGGGGTGCTGGGAGCATCATTTTATTGTAGGGGTGCTGCTGGGGGCATTATTTTATTGCAGGGGTGCTGCTGGGGGCATCACTATGGCTGGGGGCATCATTTTATTGCAGGGGTGCTGCTGGGGGCATCACTTATGGCTGGGGGCTTCATTTTATTGCAGGAAAGGCTGGGGGCATTATTTTATTGCAGGGGAGGCTGGAGGCATCATTTTATATCTGGGGCATCATTTTATTGCAGGGGGGCTGGCCTGGGGGCTTAATTTTATTGCCATGGGCATCATATATTGCAGGGGGCTGGGGGCATTGTTTTATTGCTGGGGGTATCATTTTATTGCAGGGGTGCTGGGAGAGCATCATTTTATTGCAGGGGGTGCTTGGAGCATCATTTCATTGCAGGGGCATCTTTTTATTGCAGGGGGCTGCTGGGGGCATCATTTTATTGCGAGTGGGATGGGGGCATCATTTTATTGCAGGGGTGCTGCTGGGGGCATCACTTATGGCTGGAGGCATAATTTTATTGCAGGAGGGCTGGGGGCATCTTATTGCAGGGGGGCTGGGAGCATCATTTTATTGCAGGGGGGCTGGGGGCATCATTTTATTGTGGGGGGCCTGGGGGAATCATTTTATTGCAGGTGGCATCATTTATTACAGAGGGGGGCTGGGAGCATAATTTGATTGCAGGGGTGCTGGGGGGGGAATCATTATTATGGGGGGCATAATTTATTACAGAGGGGGGCTGGGAGCCTAATTTGATTGCAGGGGTGCTGGGGGGGAAACATTTATTGCTGGGGGCATAATTTATTACAGAGGGGGGCTGGGAGCATAATTTGATTGCAGGGGTGCTGGGGGGGAATAATTTATTGCTGGGGGCATAATTTGTTACAGAGGGGGGGCTGGGAAGCATAATGTTATTGCAGGGGTGCTGGGGGCATCAGTTTATTGCTGGGAGCATCATTTTATTGCAGGGGTCATCATTTTATTGCAGGGGGCTGCTGTGGGCATCATTTTATTGCAGGGGGGGCTACTGGGGGCATCATTTATGGCTGGAGGCATAATTTTATTGCAGGAGGGCTGGGGCATACTTTTATTGCAGGAGGGCTGGGGCATACTTTTATTGCAGGAGGGCTGGGGGCATAATTTTATTGCAGGGGGGCTGAGGAAATAATTTTATTGCTGGGGGCATCATTTTATTGCAGGGGGACTGGCCTGGGGGCTTCATTTTATTGCTATGGGCATCATTTTATTGCAGGGGGCTCAGGGCATCATTTTATTGCAGGGGGCTGGGGGCATCATTTTATTGCTGGGGTATAATTTTATTGCTGGGGTGCTGGGAGCATCATTTTATTGCAGGGGGGCTGGGAGCATCATTTATTGCTGAGGCATAATTTATTACAGAGGGGGGCTGGGAGCATCATTTTATTGCAGGGGGCTGGGGGCATCATTTTATTTCAGGGGGGGCTGGGAGCATCATTTTATTGCAGAGGGGCTGGGGGCATAATTTTATTGCAGGGGCATCATTTATTACCGAGGGAGGCTGGGAGCATAATTTGATTGCAGGGGTGCTGGGAGCATAATTTGATTTCAGGGGTGCTGGGAGCATCATTTTATTGCAGGGGTGCTGCTGGGGGCATCATTTTATTGCAGGGGTGCTGCTGGGGGCATCACCTATGGCTGGGGGCATCATTTTATTTCAGGGGTGCTGCTGGGGGCATCACTTATGGCTGGGGGCATGATTTTATTGCAGGGGAGGCTGAGGGTATCATTTTATTGCATGGGTGCTGGGAGCATCATTTTATTGCAGGGGGCCATCATTTTATTGCAGGGAGCTGCTGGGGGCATAATTTTATTGCAGGGGTTGCTGCTGGGTGCATCACACTTATGGCTGGGGCATCATTTTATTGAAGGGGCTGCTGGGAGCATAATTTTATTGCTGGGGGCATCATTTTATTTCAGGGGCATCATTTTATTGCAGGGGGCTGCTGGGGCATCATTTTATTGCAGCGGGATGGGGGCATCATTTTATTGCAGGGGTGCTGCTGGGGGCATCATTTTATTGCAGGGGTGCTGCTGGGAGCATCACTTATAGCTGGGGGCATTATTTTATTGCAGGGGGGCTGGGGGCATAATTTATTACAGAGGGGGCTGGGAGCATAATTTGATTGCAGGGGTGCTGGGAGCATAATTTGATTGCAGGGGTGCAGGGAGCATCATTTTATTGTAGGGGTGCTGCTGGGGGCATTGTTTTATTGCTGGGGTGCTGCTGGGGGCATCACTTATGGCTGGGGGCATCATTTTATTGCAGGGGTGCTGCTGGGGGCATCACTTATGGCTGGGGGCTTCATTTTATTGCAGGGGAGGCTGGGGGCATTATTTTATTGCAGGGGAGGCTGGGGGCATCATTTTATTGCTGGGTCATCATTTTATTGCAGGGGGGCTGGCCTGGGGGCTTAATTTTATTGCCATGGGCATCATTTATTGCAGGGGGCTGGGGGCATCATTTTATTGCTGGGGGTATCATTTTATTGCAGGGGTGCTGGGAGCATCATTTCATTGCAGGGGGCTTATGGGGGCATCTTTTTATTGCAGGGGGCTGCTGGGGGCATCATTTTATTGCAGTGGGATGGGGGGCATCATTTTATTTACAGGGGTGCTGCTGGGGGCATCACTTATGGCTGGAGGCATAATTTTATTGCAGGAGGGCTGGGGGCATCTTATTGCAGGGGGGGCTGGGAGCATCATTTTATTGCAGGGGGGCTGGGGGCATCATTTAATTGCGGAGGGGCCTGGGGGCATCATTTTATTTGCAGGTGGCATCATTTATTACAGAGGGGGGGCTGGGAGCATAATTTGGGATTGCAGGGGTGCCTGGGGGGGGAATCATTTATTGCTGGGGGCATAATTTATTACAAGAGGAGGGGGCTGGGAGCCTAATTGATTGCAGGGGTGCTGGGGGGGAATCATTTTATTGCTGGGGGCATAATTTATTACAGAGGGGGGGCTGGGAGCATAATTTTATTGGCAGGGGGTGCTGGGGGGGAATAATTTGATTGCAGTGGGTGCAGGGAGCATCTTTTATTGTAGGGGGTGCTGCTGGGGGCATTATTTTATTGCAAGGGGTGCTGCTGGGACGGCATCACTTATGGCCTGGGGGCTTTATTTTATTGCTGGGGTGCTGCTGGGGGCATCACTTATGGCTGGGGGCTTCATTTTATTGCAGGGGAGGCCTGGGGGGCATTATTATATTGCAGGGGAGGCTGGGGGGCATCATTTTATTGCTGGGGGCATCATTTTATTGCGAGGGGGGCTGGCCTGGGGGCTTAATTTTTATTGCCATGCGGCATCATTTATTGCAAGGGGGGCGTGGGGGGCATCATTTTATTGCTCGGAGGTATCATTTTATTGCAGGGGTGCTGGAGCATCATTTTATTTCAGGGGTGCTGGGAAGCATCATTTCATTGCAGGGGGCTGCTGGGGGCATCTTTTTATTGCAGGGGGATGCTGGGGCATCATTTTATTGCAGTGGGGATGGGGGCATCATTTTATTGCAGGGGTGCTGCTGGGGGCATCAACACTTATGGCTGGGAGGCATAATTTTATTGCAGGAGGACTGTGGGGGCATCTTATTGCAGGGTGGGCTGGGAGCATCATTTTATTGCAGGGGGGCTGGGGGCATATTTTTATTGCGGGGGCCTGGGGGCATCATTTTATTGCAGGTGGCATCATTTATTACAGAGGGGGGCTGAGAGCATAATTTGATTGCAGGGGTGCTGGGGGGGGAATCATTTATTGATGGGGGCATAATTTATTACAGAGGGGGGGCTGGGAGCCTAATTTGATTGCAGGGGTGCTGGGGGAGAATCATTTATTGCTGGGGGCATCATTTATTACAGAGGGGGGGGCTGGGAGCATAATTTGATTGCAGGGGTGCTGGGGGGGAATAATTTATTGCTGGGGCGCAGAATTTGTTACAGAGGGGGGCTGGGAGCATAATGTTATTGCAGGGGTGCTGGGGGCATCAGTTTATTGCTGGGAGCATCATTTTATTGCAGGGGGGCATAATTTTATTGCAGGGGCTGCCTGTGGGCATCATTTTATTGCAGGGGGCTGCTGGGGGCATCATTTATGGCTGGAGGCATAATTTTAGTTGCAGGAGGGCTGGGGGCATACTTTTATTGCAGGAAGGGCTGGGGGCATCATTTTATTGCAGGGGGGGCTGAGGAAATAATTTTATTGCTGGGGGCATCATTTTATTGCAGGGGGGCTGGCCTGGGGGCTTCATTTTATTGCTATGGGCATTCATTTTATTGCAGGGGGGCTCAGGGCATCATTTATTGCAGGGGGGCCTGGGGGCATCATTTTATTGCTGGGGTATAATTTGTATTGCTGGGGTGCTGGGAGCATCATTTTTATTGCAGGGGGGGCTGGGAGCATCATTTATTGCTGAGGCATAATTTATTACTGAGGGGGGCTGGGAGCATCATTTTATTGCAGGGGGCTGGAAGCATCATTTTATTGCTGGGGCATAATTTATTACAGAGGGGGTCTGGAAGCATAATTTTATTGCAGGAGGGCTGGGGGCATACTTTTATTGCAGGAGGGCTGGGGGCATCATTTTATTGCAGGGGGGGGGCTGAGGAAATAATTTTATTGCTGGGGGCATCATTTTATTGCAGGGGGGCTGGCCTGGGGGCTTCATTTTATTGCTATGGGCATCATTTTATTGCAGGGGGGCTCAGGGCATCATTTTATTGCAGAGGGGCTGGGGGCATCATTTTATTGCTGGGGTATAATTTTATTGCAGGGGTGCTGGGTGAGCATCATTTTATTGCAGGGGGGCTGGGAGCATCATTTATTGCTGAGGCATAATTTATTACAGAGGGGGGCTGGGAGCATCATTTTATTGCAGGGGGCTGGGAAGCATCATTTTATTGCTGGGGCATAATTTATTACAGAGGGGGTCTGGAAGCATAATTTTATTGCAGGGGTGCTGGGGGGGAATCATTTATTGCTTGGAGCATCATTTATTTGCAGGGGGGCTGGGAAGAACTATTTTATTGCTGGGGCAACAATTTATTACAGAAGGGGGCTGGGAGCATAATTTTATTGCCAGGGGTGCTGGGGGGAAATCATTTATTTGCTGGGGCATAATTTATTGCATGGGGGCTGGAAGCATCATTTTATTGCAGGGGGACTGGGAGCATCATTTTATTGCTGGGACATAATTTATTACAGAGTGGGGCTGGGAGCATCATTTTATTGCAGGTGTGCTGGGGGCATCAGTTTATTGCTGGGAGCATCATTTTATTTCATGGTGCTGGGGGCATCATTTTATTGCTGGGAGCATCATTTTATTGCAGGTTGCTGGGGGCATCATTTTATTGCTGGGAGCATAATTTTATTGCAGGTTGCTGGGGGCATCATTTTATTGCTGGGAGCATCATTTTATTGCAGGGGTGCTGGGGGCATCATTGTATTGCAGTGGGGCTGGGATATCATTTATGATTTGACCGCTGATTCCTATTGGTGTGGTGCATGTTACGTGAGGTGTCACTAATAAAAGCTCAATAACAAAGCTTGGCATATCATCATGTGTCACAATACCTCAATATATGGATTTAAAATTGTATAAAGTAAATACACAACTGTAATTTGCAGCTAACCAGCTTGCCTTAGTTACAGTAAGTACCTGTCTGCAACTAAGCTTAAGCAATTTACACCATTTCAGTTGCTTCCCATTTCTATACATTTTTGCTTTGGGTTTTCATGGTATTAACATCTGTAAGATTATGTGGATATTGGACATCAATGTCTAATGTCTACATCAAAGAATGTAACTGCAAAGTTAAACTTTACTTTCATTGTAACTTGGTGTAACTAGGGTACTTTTTGTTTAAATGTAATGCCAGATTTGTTTTCAGTTGAATATAAAATGCACAATGTACACTACCTGCTTTCTATAATGGTTGGGGCTATGAATCAAACCTTATTACAACAGGTAGCTGCCATACCTTGGTATTCTAAATAAAGCATTAACATCTTAAAAAAAAAAATGTTTACAAGTATTTCTATTACCCTTTAGTGTGTGTGGTTGGTTGGTGTGTGTGTGTGTGTGGTTGGTGGGGGGGGGGGGTGTGTGGTTGCCCCATTTCTTTAAGTATTTATTGTTCTGGGTAGAGGTCACTGCTCTGTCATTCTGCCTATGGACCTGCCCTGCACTTGCTAGGGCCGGCCCTGGCGTCTCTGTAATGTTCCTGTTATCATAAGAAAACACAAAATAAGGCCCAGTTCAACTCAACTGTCCCTAATTGTCAGCATAATTCTTCATTATATACATAAACAGTTGTTCCAGTAGTACAAATGGTTTATTGCAGTATATACAAAGCTATAGTGCTCCACATTAGTGGGGTTTTTTTTTTTTTTAAATGTTGTGCATTACCTTTAAATGATTTTTCTCCCATTTTTTTAAATTAATTTTAAAAACTGGGGGCGGGGTTGGAGGCAGAGACTGGACAGGGTTGGAGGCGGAGGCTGGGCGGGTAGGAGGCGGAGACTGGGCGGGGTCAGAGGCGGAGACAAATGGGGCCCCATTTTGTCATTCTGCCTTGGGCCCCGCAATGGCTAGGGCCGGCCCTGCTTAACAGTAAGCCTTGCTACCTGAACTTATTGTACATTATATCACCTGTGACACATAAACCATGTGTATCCATTACTAGATATGATTTAAAGTTACACTTCAACTTCTATGTGAAACATCTTTCCACACGCTTCAAGCACTTTATACAACTTAGTTATTATTCCTATCTCCTAATTTAATGTTCTCATTCACTTGTACTGATTTGTAATAATAATCTTTAAAACATTGCAGCACACTTCCTGCACTTTCATATAGGGTTTACGCATCTACGCCGCACTCAAGCCACCCTCTTTTGAAGGAGGCGCTCCTTTCCAAATACTTATGTAACAGATATTTAAAGTTAGTCAAAAAAGGGAAATGGACTTTACCAATTATTATTATTATTTTCGAGTACGATCGGGTTGATTGACACCCCCCTGCTGGCGGCCCATTGGCCGCGAGTCTGCAGGGGGCGGCATTGCACCAGCAGCTCTTGTGAGCTGCTGGTGCAATGCTGAATACGGAGAGCGTATTGCTCTCCGCATTCAGCAATGTCTGTCGGACCTGATCCGCACTGTCTGATCAGGTCCGACAGACATTTGTTAAATTGGCCTCATTATTTTTTTTACATTTGCTTTTTTAAATAATAAACAAACTAAGGCCTAGATTTAGAGTTTGGCGGTAGCCGTGAAAACCAGACGGTTAGAGGCTCTAACGCTGGTTTTAGGCTACCGCCGGGTATTTGGAGTCAGTCAGGAAAGGGGTCTAACGCTCACATTTTCAGCTGCGACTTTTCAATACCGCAGATCCCCTTACGTCAATTGCGTATCCTATCTTTTCAATGGGATCTTTCTAACTCCGGTATTTAGAGTCGTTGTCTGAAGTGAGCGTTAGAATTCTAACGACAAAACTCCAGCCGCAGAAAAAAGTCAGTAGTTAAGAGCTTTCTGGGCTAACGCCGGTTCATAAAGCTCTTAACTACTGTGCTCTAAAGTACACTAACACCCATAAACTACCTATGTACCCCTAAACCGAGGTCCCCCCACATCGCGGCCACTCGATTAAATTTTTTTTAACCCAATAATCTGCCCGACCGCCACCTACGTTATCCTTAGGTACCCCCTAATCTGCTGCCCCTACACCGCCGACCCCTATATTATATTTATTAACCCCTAACCTGCCCCCCTCAACGTCGCCTCCACCTGCCTACACTTATTAACCCCTAATCTGCCGACCGCAAAGAGCCGCCACCTACGTTATCCTTATGTAACCCTAATCTGCTGCCCCTAACACCGCCGACCCCTATATTATATTTATTAACCCCTAATCTGCCCCCCTCAACGTCGCCTCACCTGCCTACACTTATTAACCCCTAATCTGCCGAGCGGACCGCACCGCTACTGTAATAAAGTTATTAACCCCTAATCCGCCTCACTCTCGCCTCAATAACCCTATAATAAATAGTATTAAGCCCTAATCTGCCCTCCCTAACATCGCCGACACCTAACTTCAATTATTAACTCCTAATCTGCCGACCGAATCTCGCCGCTACTGTAATAAATGGATTAACCCCTAAAGCTAAGTCTAACCCTAACCCTAACACCCCCCCTAAATTAAATATAATTTAAATCTAACTAAATAAATGAACTCTTATTAAATAAATTATTCCTATTTAAAGCTAAATACTTACCTGTAAAATAAATCCTAATATAGCTACAATATAAATTATAATTATATTATAGCTATTTTAGGATTTATATTTATTTTACAGGTAACTTTGTATTTATTTTAACCAGGTACAATAGCTATTAAATAGTTAATAACTATTTAATAGCTTAAATAGTTAAAATAATTACAAATTTACCTGTAAAATAAATCCTAACCTAAGTTACATTAAACCTAACACTACACTATCATAAATAAATTAAATAAAATACCTACAATTACCTACAATTAAACCTAACACTACACTATCAATACATTAATTAAATACAAGTACAAAAAATAAAAAGAACTAAGTTACAAAAAATAAAAAAATATTTACAAACATTAGAAAAATATTACAACAATTTTTAAACTAATTACACCTACTCTAAAGCCCCCTAATAAAATAACAAAGCCCCCCAAAATAAAAAAAATGCCCTATCCCTATTCTAAATTACAAAAAGTTCAAAGCTCTTTTACCTTACCAGCCCTGAACAGGGCCCTTTGCGGGGCATGCCCCAAGAAATTCAGATCTTTTGCCTGGAAAAAAACACATACAATACCCCCCCCAACATTACAACCCACCACCCACATACCCCTAATCTAACCCAAACCCCCCTTAAATAAACCTAACACTAAGCCCCTGAAGATGTTCCTACCTTGTCTTCACCTCACCGGGTACACAGATCCGTCCTGGCTCCAAAATCTTCATCCAAGCCCAAGCGGCATAATTTTATTGCAGGAGGACTGGGGGCATCTTATTGCAGGGGGGCTGGGAGCATCATTTTATTGCAGGGGGGCTGGGGGCATCATTTTATTGTGGGGGGCCTGGGGGCATCATTTTATTGCAGGTGGCATAATTTATTACAGAGGGGGGCTGAGAGCATAATTTGATTGCAGGGGTGCTGGGGGGGAATCATTTATTGCTGGGGGCATAATTTATTACAGAGGGGGGCTGGGAGCCTAATTTGATTGCAGGGGTGCTGGGGGGGAATCATTTATTGCTGGGGGCATCATTTATTACAGAGGGGGGCTGGGAGCATAATTTGATTGCAGGGGTGCTGGGGGGAATAATTTATTGCTGGGGGGCATAATTTATTACAGAGGGGGGCTGGGAGCATAATGTTATTGCAGGGGTGCTGGGGGCATCAGTTTATTGCTGGGAGCATCATTTTATTGCAGGGGGGCATAATTTTATTGCAGGGGCTGCTGTGGGCATCATTTTATTGCAGGGGGCTGCTGGGGGCATCATTTATGGCTGGAGGCATAATTTTATTGCAGGAGGGCTGGGGGCATACTTTTATTGCAGGAGGGCTGGGGGCATCATTTTATTGCAGGGGGGGCTGAGGAAATAATTTTATTGCTGGGGGCATCATTTTATTGCAGGGGGGCTGGCCTGGGGGCTTCATTTTATTGCTGTTCCGATCATCCAATAGAATCATCCAATAGAATGCGAGCTCAATCTGATTGGCTGATTGGATCAGCCAATCGGATTGAACTTGATTCTGATTGGCTGATTCCATCAGCCAATCAGAATTTTCCTACCTTAATTCCGATTGGCTGATAGAATCCTATCAGCCAATCGGAATTCGAGGGACGCCATCTTGGATGACGTCCCTTAAAGGAACCGTCATTCTTCAGTTGGACATCGCCGGAAGAAGATGGGTCCGCGCTGGAGGTCTTCACGATGGAGCCGGTCCTCATCGGATGAAGATAGAAGATGCCGCTTGGAAGAAGATGGTTTGCCGGTCCGGATCTACTCTTCTTCCCGGATAGGATGAAGACTTTGGACCCTCTTCTGGACTTCTTCAGCCGTCGGATGATGGATGTCTAGCCCCCGCTTGGGCTTGGATGAAGATTTTGGAGCCAGGACGGATCGGTGTACACCGGGTGAGGTGAAGACAAGGTAGGAACATCTTAAGGGGCTTAGTGTTAGGTTTATTTAAGGGGGGTTTGGGTTAGATTAGGGGTATGTGGGTAGTGGGTTGTAATGTTGGGGGGGTATTGTATGTGTTTTTTTTACAGGCAAAAGAGCTGAATTTCTTGGGGCATGCCCCGCAAAGGGCCCTGTTCAGGGCTGGTAAGGTAAAAGAGCTTTGAACTTTTGTAATTTAGAATAGGGTAGGGCATTTTTTTATTTTGGGGGGCTTTGTTATTTTATTAGGGGGCTTAGAGTAGGTGTAATTAGTTTAAAATTGTTGTAATATTTTTCTAATGTTTGTAAAATATTTTTTATTTTTTGTAACTTAGTTCTTTTTTATTTTTTTGTACTTTAGTTAGTTTATTTAATTGTATTTATTTGTATATATTGTATTTAATTCATTTATTGATAGTGTAGTGTTAGGTTTAATTGTAGGTAATTGTAGGTATTTTATTTAATTTATTTATTGATAGTGTAGTGTTAGGTTTAATTGTAACTTAGGTTAGGATTTATTTTACAGGTAAATTTGTAATTATTTTAATCTATTTTAGCTATTAAATAGTTCTTAACTATTTAATAGCTATTGTACCTGGTTAAAATAAATACAAAGATACCTGTAAAATAAATATAAATTCTAAAATAGCTATAATATAATTATAATTTATATTGTAGCTATATTAGGATTTATTTTACAGGTAAGTATTTAGCTTTAAATAGGAATAATTTATTTAATAAGAGTTAATTTATTTCGTTAGATTTAAATTATATTTTAACTTAGGGGGGGGGTGTTAGTGTTAGGGTTAGACTTAGCTTTAGGGGTTAATACA
Source organism: Bombina bombina (assembly GCF_027579735.1). Taxonomy (NCBI): domain Eukaryota; kingdom Metazoa; phylum Chordata; class Amphibia; order Anura; family Bombinatoridae; genus Bombina; species Bombina bombina. The sequence goes on from NC_069505.1 coordinate 279,551,767, forward strand.
TTTATTAGAATAGCGGTGAGCTCCAGTCGGCAGATTAGGGGTTAATGTTTGAAGTTAGGTGTCGGCGATGTTAGGGAGGGCAGATTAGGGGTTAATACTATTTATATAGGGTTAGTGAGGCGGATTAGGGGTTAATAACTTTATTATAATAGCGGTGCGGTCCGCTCGGCAGATTAGGGGTTAATAAGTGTAGGCAGGTGGAGGCGACGTTGTGGGGGGCAGATTAGGGGTTAATAAATATAATATAGGGGTCGGCGATGTTAGGGCAGCAGATTAGGGGTACATAGGGATAATGTAAGTAGCGGCGGTTTACGGAGCGGCAGATTAGGGGTTAATAATAATATGCAGGGGTCAGCGATAGCGGGGGCGGCAGATTAGGGGTTAATAGGTGTAAGGTTAGGGGTATTTAGACTCGGGGTACATGTTAGGGTGTTAGGTGCAGACGTAGGAAGTGTTTCCCCATAGCAAACAATTGGGCTGCGTTAGGAGCTGAACGCGGCTTTTTTGCAGGTGTTAGGTTTTTTTTCAGCTCAAACAGCCCCATTGTTTTCTATGGGGGAATCGTGCACAAGCACGTTTTTTAGGCTGGCCGCGTCCGTAAGCAACTCTGGTATCGAGAGTTGAAGTTGCGTTAAATATGCTCTACGCTCCTTTTTTGGAGCCTAACACAGCCATTCTGTGGACTCTCAATACCAGAGTTATTTAAAAGGTGCGGCCAGAAAAAAGCCAGCGTTAGCTACGCGGGTCGTTACCGACAAAACTCTAAATCTAGCCGTAAGTGAAGCATTTTAGTATCCATAAAGCATTGTTATTACATAATATTCCTTCTCTACTGATGCCAGTTAGGGACAGTTATAAATTAGTGACAAGAGTGTGAAAACAGTGGCTGTGTGTAATGTAGCAGTGTTATGTCTGGAGTCTGCACTTTTACTACTAACAGGATTTGAAAAGCCCACAATATTTAGAGTTAAATTACAGCAAATAGAAACAAACTGAATAATCAAACTATATTGTAAAGTTTCTACTACACATAAACATTTAATATTTTTCTATTATGATTCAAATAGAAGGTAGTATTTTAAACAACTTTCCAATTTACTTCTATTATCAAATTTTCTTTGTTTTCTCGTAATCATTTGTTGAAATGCAGGAAGGTAAGGTAAGGAGTGTGCACGTGGCTTCAGCACTATATGGCGGTGGTTTTGCAACAATGTTGTACATTAGCAAGAGCACTAGATGGCAGCACTATTTCCTGTCATGTAGTGGTTCAGGCACGTGCACGCTACCTACCTAGGTATCTCTTCAACAAAGAATAACAAAAGAACAAAGCAAATTTGATAAAAGAAGTAAATTGGAAACTTTTTTAAAATTGTATTCTCTATCTGAATCATGAAAGAGAAAGGTATTAATATTTGGTGTCACCTGTAACCATGGAGGTTTACATTTGAAAAAGAAAGTAATTCATTCCTGACAAAGTCTGCTTGAGTTTAGCAAATGAAACACGTAGGGGACGTTTGTAACTGGACATACAGGGATCTTCAGACCTGCCTGAGAGTGCTCTTTAACACTGGTCGGCCCAGGCTTTGCGACCGCCGTTCCTTCCAGCATCACAGACGTCAGGGAACAGAAGGAGGAATGTGAGTATTGCCAGAGTTATTAATTGTGGGGTCGATCACGATCCTTCAGAGAAAAGTTTATCTGATTATTTTTTTCTACAAAAGTCACTATGAAAGTATAAAGGGGGGTTGCAGATAAATCATTTGCTAGGCTGCTCTAAATAATTGGGTTCAACTATTATGGGCTAGATTAATAGTGGTGCGCTAACATTAGCATTAACTTGTGCGCGTATTACAAGTTGAAGGTAAATGCGACCGCACAAGCACAAACTAAATTTGCGCTTGTAGGGTTAGTGCAACTGAAGACCTCAGGTAAAGGGGGGTAGTTATCAAGCCGTCAACCTCAAATATGCTCGAATTCCGCAGCGTATTTGTGGCGAGGCTGATTCGCCTAAGTTATCAAGCCCTAGATACCGGCAAAAGTAGAATTTTGTGACATAAGCTTCGATCCGGCGGACTCAGTCCGACACAGATCAATTCTTACGTCACTCCAGATGTTCCACACACAAGTGCGGCACAATCTGACTACTTTTGCTAGTTATCAAAAAATTAGCAGGTACGCTCGGCACTTTTACGGCCCAGTGTACCTGGTTTTCAATCCGCCGCCCTGGAGGCGGCGGATCCCATAGGAATCAATGGGAGTCTGACCATAACGAAAGTTCATGTTCACTGCTGCCCGACATCCCATTGATTCCTACGGGAGATGTCTGCACCTAACACCCTAACATGTACCCCGAGTCTAAACACCACTAATCTGTCCCCCCTACACCGCCGCAACAAAAGAAAGTGTTTACCCCCCTAAACCGCCACTCCCGGAGCCCACCGCAAGCTATAATAAACATGTTAAACCCTAAACCGCCGCTCCCTGACCCCGCCGCAACTATAATATATGTATTAATCCCTAAACCGCCGTTCCCGGACCCCGCCGCAACCTATATTAAATTTATTAACCCCTATCCTGCCCCCCCTACACCATCGCCACTGTAATAAATTTATTAACCCCTATCCTGCCCCCCACTACACCGCCGCCACTGTAATAAAATTATTAACCCCTAAACCTAAGTCTAACACTAACCCTAACACCCCCCTAACTTAAATATTAATTAAATAAATCTAAATAATATTTATCTTATTAACTAAATTAATCCTATTTAAAACTAAATACTTACCTTTAAAATAAACCCTAATATAGCTACAATATAAATAATAATTACATTGTAGCTATTTTAGGATTTATATTTATTTTACAGGTAACTTTGTATTTATTTTAGCTAGTTAGAATAGTTATTAAATAGTTATTAACTATTTAATAACTACCTAGCTAAAAGAAATACAAAATTACCTGTAAAATAAATCCTAACCTAAGTTACAATTAAACCTAACACTACACTATCATTAAATTAATTAAATAAATTAACTACAAATCACTACAATTAAATACAATTACATAAACTAACTAAAGTACAAAAAATAAAAAAATAAGTTACAAACATTTAAAAAATATTACAACAATTTTAAGCTACTTACACCTAATCTAAGCCCCCTAATAAAATAACAAAGCCCCCCCCAAATAAAAAAATGCCCTACCCTATTCTAAATTAAAAAAGTTCAAAGCTCTTTTACCTTACCAGCCCTTAAAAGGGCCTTTCGTGGGGCATGCCCCAAAGAATTCAGCTCTTTTGCCTGTAAAAGAAAAATACAACCCCCCCAACATTAAAACCCACCACCCACATACCCCTAATCTAACCCAAACCCCCCTTAAAAAAACCTAACACTACCCCCCTGAAGATCATCCTACCTTGAGTCGTCTTCACTCAGCCGAGCAGCGATGGGACCGAAGAGGAGATCCGGAGCGGCAGAAGTTATCCTCCAAGGGGCGTTGAAGAAATCTTCCATCCGATGAAGAGATCCTCCAAGCGGCGCTGAAAAAGTCTTCCATCCGATGAAGTGATCCTCCAAGCGGCGCTGAAGAAGTCTTCGATCCAGGCGATGTCATCTTCCAAGCGGGGTCTTCAATCTTCTTCTTCAGGATCCATCTTGCAGACCTCCGACGCAGAACATCCTGCTGGCCCGACGGACTACCGACGAATGAAGGCTCCTTTAAGGGATGTCATCCAAGATGGCGTCCCTTCAATTCCGATTGGCTGAAAGGATTCTATCAGCCAATCGGAATTCTTGGATGACGTCCCTTAAAGGAGCCTTCATTCGTCGGTAGTCCGTCGGGCCAGCAGGTTGTTCTGCGTCGGAGGTCTGCAAGATGGATCCTGAAGAAGAAGATTGAAGACCCCGCTTGGAAGATGACATCGCCTGGATCGAAGACTTCTTCAGCGCCGCTTGGAGGATCACTTCATCGCATGGAAGACTTCTTCAGCGCCGCTTGGAGGATCACTTCATCGGATGGAAGATTTCTTCAGTGCCCCTTGGAGGATAACTTCTGCCGCTCCGGATCTCCTCTTCGGTTCCATCGCTGCTCGGCTGAGTGAAGAAGACTCAAGGTAGGATGATCTTCAGGGGGGTAGTGTTAGGTTTTTTTAAGGGGGGTTTGGGTTAGATTAGGGGTATGTGGGTAGTGGGTTTTAATGTTGGGGGGGGGTTGTATTTTTCTTTTACAGGCAAAAGAGCTGAATTCTTTGGGGCATGCCCCACGAAAGGCCCTTTTAAGGGCTGGTAAGGTAAAAGAGCTTTGAACTTTTTTAATTTAGAATAGGGGTAGGGCATTTTTTTTTATTTTGGGGGGCTTTGTTATTTTATTAGTGTGCTTAGATTAGGTGTAAGTAGCTTAAAATTGTTGTAATATTTTTTAAATGTTTGTAACTTATTTTTTTATTTTTTGTAACTTAGCTTTTTTTATTTTTTGTACTTTAGTTAGTTTATGTAATTGTATTTAATTGTAGTGATTTGTAGTTAATTTATTTAATTAATTTAGGTAGTTATTAAATAGTTAATAACTATTTAATAACTATTCTAACTAGCTAAAATAAATACAAAGTTACCTGTAAAATAAATATAAATCCTAAAATAGCTACAATGTAATTATTAATTATATTGTAGCTATCTTAGGGTTTATTTTACAGGTAAGTATTTAGTTTTAAATAGGAATAATTTATTAAAGTATAGTGTAGTGTTAGGTGTAATTGTAACTTAGGTTAGTTTTTATTTTACAGGTTAATTTCTCTTTATTTTAGCTAGGTAAGCTATTAAATAGTTAAGAACTATTTAATAGCTATTGTACCTAGTTAAAATAAATTGAAATTTGCCTGTAAAATAAAAATAAATCCTAACATAGCTACAATATAATTATTATTTATATTGTAGCTATATTAGGGTTTATTTTAAAGGTAAGTATTTAGTTTTAAATAGGATTAATTTAGTTATAAGAGAAATATTATTTGGATTTATTTAATTAATATTTAAGTTAGGGGGGTGTTAGGGTTAGTGTTAGACTTAGGTTTAGGGGTTAATAATTTTATTACCGTGGGCGGCGTTGTAGTGGGGGGCAGGATAGGGGTTTAATAAATTTATTATAGGTGGGCAACGGTGTAGGGGGGGGCAGATTAGGGGTTAATAAGTTTAATATAGGTTGCGGCGGGGTCCTGGAGCGGCGGTTTAGGGGTTAAACTATTTATTTAGTTGCAGCGAGGTGCGGGATCAGCAGGATAGGGGTTAATAACTTTATTATAGAGGGCAACGGTATAGGGGGGGGCAGGATAGGGGTTACTAGGTATAATGTAGGTTGCGGCGGTGTCCGGTAGCGGCGGTTTAGGGGTTAATACATTTATAAGAGTTGCGGCGGGGTCTAGGAGGGGCGGTTTAGGGGTTACTAACTTTACTTAGTTGCGGGGGGCTCCGGGGGCGCCGGTATAGGGGGTAGAACAGTGTAGTTTAGTGTGGGTGCTTAGTGACAGGCTAGCAAAAAAGCTGTAAAAAAGCCGAAGAGCAGCGAGATCGGATGAGTGATAACTCTCACAGTCCGCTGCTCATCGCCCCGTACTTGGTGCGCGGCTTTTTGACAGCTTTTTTGATAACTTAGGCAAATTTTTGCAGGTCCGCGGCAGCGATGTGAGGCGAGCTTAGGCGGGCATATTGGGCCGGCGAAGGCAGGAAAAGTAGACGCGTTGATAACTACCCCCCAAAGTGTTAGGGCTAAAAATAGGTTACGCTAAACACAACATAAATACATTAAAATTAGCAGTTAGCCTCATACATACACTATCTAATAATAATGATTTATATAAATATTTAATTTCATTAATTATTAAAATATTTAAAAAAAATCTTTTGAAGGTTTTGAAATGTTTAAGAGATTTAGAAAATAAATACTAGAGTAAAGAATATTTTAATCAAACCATTACAATATTAAACCGTTAACAACAATTATTTGCCTTGTAGGTCATCTGTCACAGGAGTCCTCCAGGGTTTTAAAGTGAAAGTCAATCCTAGCGTTTTATAAACGCTAGCATCGACTATTGAAATAAATAAAGGGGATTTTTTTCATGAAGTATAAAATAACAAAGCCCCCCCCAAATAAAAAAATGCCCTAGCCTATTCTAAATTAAAAAAGTTCAAAGCTCTTTTACCTTACCAGCCCTTAAAAGGGCCTTTCGTGGGGCATGCCCCAAAGAATTCAGCTCTTTTGTCTGTAAAAGAAAAATACAACCCCCCCAACATTAAAACCCACCACCCACATACCCCTAATCTAACCCAAACCCCCCTTAAAAAAACCTAACACTACCCCCTGAAGATCATCCTACCTTGAGTCGTCTTCACTCAGCCGAGCAGCGATGGAACCGAAGAGGAGATCCGGAGCGGCAGAAGTTATCCTCCAAGGGGCGCTGAAGAAATCTTCCATCCGATGAAGTGATCCTCCAAGCGGCGCTGAAAAAGTCTTCCATCCGATGAAGTGATCCTCCAAGCGGCGCTGAAGAAGTCTTCGATCCAGGCGATGTCATCTTCCAAGCGGGGTCTTCAATCTTCTTCTTCAGGATCCATCTTGCAGACCTCCGACGCAGAACATCCTGCTGGCCCGACGGACTACCGACGAATGAAGGCTCCTTTAAGGGATGTAATCCAAGATGGCGTCCCTTCAATTCCAATTGGCTGAAAGGATTCTATCAGCCAATCGGAATTCTTGGATGACGTCCCTTAAAGGAGCCTTCATTCGTCGGTAGTCCATCGGGCCAGCAGGATGTTCTGCGTCGGAGGTCTGCAAGATGGATCCTGAAGAAGAAGATTGAAGACCCCGCTTGGAAGATGACATCGCCCGGATCGAAGACTTCTTCAGCGCCGCTTGGAGGATCACTTCATCGCATGGAAGACTTCTTCAGCGCCGCTTGGAGGATCACTTCATCGGATGGAAGATTTCTTCAGTGCCCCTTGGAGGATAACTTCTGCCGCTCCGGATCTCCTCTTCGGTTCCATCGCTGCTCGGCTGAGTGAAGAAGACTCAAGGTAGGATGATCTTCAGGGGGGTAGTGTTAGGTTTTTTTAAGGGGGGTTTGGGTTAGATTAGGGGTATGTGGGTGGTGGGTTTTAATGTTGGGGGGGGGGTTGTATTTTTCTTTTACAGGCAAAAGAGCTGAATTCTTTGGGGCATGCCCCACGAAAGGCCCTTTTAAGGGCTGGTAAGGTAAAAGAGCTTTGAACTTTTTAATTTAGAATAGGGTAGGGCATTTTTTTATTTTGGGGGGCTTTGTTATTTTATTAGGGGGCTTAGATTAGGTGTAAGTAGCTTAACCCCTTAGTGACCAGACCACTTTTCAATTTGTTGACCATCTGGGACCAAGGCTATTTTTGCATTTCTGCAATGTTTGTGTTTAACTGTAATTTTCCTCTTACTCATTTACTGTACCCACACATATTATATACTGTTTTTCTCGCCATTAAATGGACTTTCTAAAGATATGATTATTTTCATCATATCTTATAATTTACTATAAAAAAAATATAAAATATGAGGAAAAAAAAAAAATGCACTTTTTCTAACTTTGAGCCCCAAAATCTCTTACACATCTACAACCACCATAAAATACCAATGCTAAACAGTTTCTAAATTTTGTCCTGAGTTTATAAATACCCAATGTTTACATGTTCTTTGCTTTTTTGCAAGTTATAGGGCAATAAGTACAAGTAGCACTTTGCTATTTCAAAACCATGTTTTTTCAAAATTGGCGATAGTTACATTGTAACACCAATATCTGTCATGAATCCCTGAATAACCCTTCAAATGTATATATTTTTTAAAAGAAGACAACCTAAGGTATTAAACTTGGGGTATTTTGACTTTTTTCATGCAACCATTTTACCACCAATCTATGCCAAAGTTTGGGGGGGGGGAAAAATAATTAGATTTTTTGAAAAAATAGCAATTTAAGAATACATTTACTGATAACATTAAGGGTTACTGCCAAAACCCTCATATGTCTTCAGCAGCATCTCCTGGGTACAGTGATACCACCCATGTATAGGTGTGTCGGGTTCTCGGGGGGCTAAAAGCTCTTATTTTTAGGGAGCGCATTCCAGTTTTTCAACATCGGAATTTTCACATCGGTCATCATGCACCCATGTCCTATTTGGGACATTTCTGAAGCTGGTCAATGGAATTTACCCCCATCAAACCATATATTTTTGAAAAGTAGACACCCTAGGGTATTTCAAATGCTTGTATTTTAACACTTTCCATGCACTAATTCAAACACCAGTCTTTGTCAAACTTTTGGGTAGTCATTATTTTGTGTTATTTTTTCACACACATTGTACTTTAGGCATGGATTCTCAGTTCCTGTTATGTGTTACTGCCAAAAAAACACCTCAATATGTGTTCAACAACATCTCCTGAGTACAGTGATACCACCCATGTATAGGTGTGTCGGGTTCTCTGGGGGCTAAAAGGCCTTAATTTTAGGAAGCGCATTCCAGTTTTTCAACTTGGAATTTTCACATCGGTCATCATGCACCCATGTCCTATTTGGGACATTTCTGAAGCTGGTCAATGGAATTTACCCCCATCAAACCATATATTTTTGAAAAGTAGACACCCTAGGGTATTTCAAATGCTTGTATTTTAACACTTTCCATGCACTAATTCAACCACCAGTCTTTGTCAAACGTTTGGGTAGTCATTATTTTGTGTTATTTTTCACACACATTGTACTTTAGGCATGGATTCTCAGTTCCTGTTATGTGTTACTGCCAAAAAACACCTCAATATGTGTTCAACAACATCTCCTGAGTACAGTGATACCACCCATGTATAGGTGTGTCGGGTTCTCTGGGGGCTAAAAGGCCTTAATTTTAGGAAGCGCATTCCAGTTTTTCAACTTGGAATTTTCACATCGGTCATCATGCACCCATGTGCTATTTGGGACATTTCTGAAGCTGGCCAATGGAATTTACCCCCATCAAACCATATATTTTTGAAAAGTAGACACCCTAGGGTATTTCAAATGCTGGCATTTTAACACTTTCCATGCACTAATTCAACCACCAGTCTTTGACAAACTTTTTGGGTAGTCATTTTTTTGTGTTATTTTTCACACACATTGTACTTTAGGCATGGATTCTCAGTTCCTGTTATGTGTTACTGCCAAAAAACACCTCAATATGTGTTCAACAACATCTCCTGAGTACAGTGATACCACCCATGTATAGGTGTGTCGGGTTCTCTGGGGGCTAAAAGGCCTTAATTTTAGGAAGCGCATTCCAGTTTTTCAACTTGGAATTTTCACATCGGTCATCATGCACCCATGTCCTATTTGGGACATTTCTGAAGCTGGCCAATGGAATTTACCCCCATCAAACCATATATTTTGAAAAGTAGACACCCTAGGGTATTTCAAATGCTGGTATTTTCACACTTTCCATGCACTAATTCAACCACCAGTCTTTGTCAAACTTTTGGGTAGTCATTTTTTTGTGTTATTTTTCACACACATTGTACTTTAGGCATGGATTCTCAGTTCCTGTTATGTGTTACTGCCAAAAAACACCTCAATATGTGTTCAACAACATCTCCTGAGTACAGTGATACCACCTATGTATAGGTGTGTTGGGTTCTCTGGGGGCTAGAAGGCCTTATTTTTAGGAAGCGCATTCCAGTTTTTCAATTTGGAATTTTCACATCGGTCATCATGCACCCATGTCCTATTTGGGACATTTCTGAAGCCGGTCAATGAAATTTACCCCCATAAAACCATATATTTTTGAGAAGTAGACCCCCTAGGGTATTTGAAATGCTGGTATTTTCACACTTTCCATGAACTTATTTAACCACCAGTCTTTGTCAAACTTTTGGGTAGTCATTTTTTTGTGTTATTTTTCACACACATTGTACTTTAGGCATGGATTCTCAGTTCCTGTTATGTGTTACTGCCAAAAAACACCTCAATATGTGTTCAACAACATCTCCTGAGTACAGTGATACCACCCATGTATAGGTGTGTTGGGTTCTCTGGGGGCTAGAAGGCCTTATTTTTAGGAAGCGCATTCCAGTTTTTCAACTTGGAATTTTCACATCGGTCATCATGCACCCATGTCCTATTTGGGACATTTCTGAAGCTGGTCAATGGAATTTACCCCCATCAAACCATATATTTTTGAAAAGTAGACACCCTAGGGTATTTCAAATGCTTGTATTTTAACACTTTCCATGCACTAATTCAACCACCAGTCTTTGTCAAACTTTTGGGTAGTAATTATTTTGTGTTATTTTTCACACACATTGTACTTTAGGCATGGATTCTCAGTTCCTGTTATGTGTTACTGCCAAAAAAACACCTCAATATGTGTTCAACAACATCTCCTGAGTACAGTGATACCACCCATGTATAGGTGTGTCGGGTTCTCTGGGGGCTAAAAGGCCTTAATTTTAGGAAGCGCATTCCAGTTTTTCAACTTGGAATTTTCACATCGGTCATCATGCACCCATGTGCTATTTGGGACATTTCTGAAGCTGGCCAATGGAATTTACCCCCATCAAACCATATATTTTTGAAAAGTAGACACCCTAGGGTATTTCAAATGCTGGTATTTTAACACTTTCCATGCACTAATTCAACCACCAGTCTTTGACAAACTTTTGGGTAGTCATTTTTTTGTGTTATTTTTCACACACATTGTACTTTAGGCATGGATTCTCAGTTCCTGTTATGTGTTACTGCCAAAAAACACCTCAATATGTGTTCAACAACATCTCCTGAGTACAGTGATACCACCCCATGTATAGGTGTGTCGGGTTCTCTGGGGGCTAAAAGGCCTTAATTTTAGGAAGCGCATTCCAGTTTTTCAACTTGGAATTTTCACATCGGTCATCATGCACCCATGTCCTATTTGGGACATTTCTGAAGCTGGCCAATGGAATTTACCCCCATCAAACCATATATTTTTGAAAAGTAGACACCCTAGGGTATTTCAAATGCTGGTATTTTAACACTTTCCATGCACTAATTCAACCACCAGTCTTTGTCAAACTTTTGGGTAGTCATTTTTTTGTGTTATTTTTCACACACATTGTACTTTAGGCATGGATTCTCAGTTCCTGTTATGTGTTACTGCCAAAAAACACCTCAATATGTGTTCAACAACATCTCCTGAGTACAGTGATACCACCTATGTATAGGTGTGTTGGGTTCTCTGGGGGCTAGAAGGCCTTATTTTTAGGAAGCGCATTCCAGTTTTTCAATTTGGAATTTTCACATCGGTCATCATGCACCCATGTCCTATTTGGGACATTTCTGAAGCCGGTCAATGAAATTTACCCCCATAAAACCATATATTTTTGAGAAGTAGACCCCCTAGGGTATTTGAAATGCTGGTATTTTCACACTTTCCATGAACTTATTTAACCACCAGTCTTTGTCAAACCTTTGGGTAGTCATTTTTTTGTGTTATTTTTCACACACATTGTACTTTAGGCATGGATTCTCAGTTTCTGTTATGTGTTACTGCCAAAAAAACACCTCAATATGTGTTCAACAACATCTCCTGAGTACAGTGATACCACCCATGTATAGGTGTGTTGGGTTCTCTGGGGGCTAGAAGGCCTTATTTTTAGGAAGCGCATTCCAGTTTTTCAACTTGGAATTTTCACATCGGTCATCATGCACCTATGTCCTATTTGGGACATTTCTGAAGCCGGTCAATGAAATTTACCCCCATAAAACCATATATTTTTGAGAAGTAGACCCCCTAGGGTATTTGAAATGCTGGTATTTTCACACTTTCCATGAACTTATTTAACCACCAGTCTTTGTCAAACATTTGGGTAGTCATTTTTTTGTGTTATTTTTCACACACATTGTACTTTAGGCATGGATTCTCAGTTCCTGTTATGTGTTACTGCCAAAAAACACCTCAATATGTGTTCAACAACATCTCCTGAGTACAGTGATACCACCCATGTATAGGTGTGTTGGGTTCTCTGGGGGCTAGAAGGCCTTATTTTTAGGAAGCGCATTCCAGTTTTTCAACTTGGAATTTTCACATCGGTCATCATGCACCCATGTCCTATTTGGGACATTTCTGAAGCCGGTCAATGAAATTTACCCCCATAAAACCATATATTTTTGAGAAGTAGACCCCCTAGGGTATTTGAAATGCTGGTATTTTCACACTTTCCATGAACTTATTTAACCACCAGTCTTTGTCAAACTTTTGGGTAGTCATTTTTTTGTGTTATTTTTCACACACATTGTACTTTAGGCATGGATTCTCAGTTCCTGTTATGTGTTACTGCCAAAAAACACCTCAATATGTGTTCAACAACATCTCCTGAGTACAGTGATACCACCCATGTATAGGTGTGTTGGGTTCTCTGGGGGCTAGAAGGCCTTATTTTTAGGAAGCGCATTCCATATTTTACACTTCCCATTTTCACATCCCATGCACCCATGTTCTATTTAAGACATTTCTGAAGCCGGCCAATGTAATTTACCCCCATAAAACCATATATTTTTGAAAAGTAGACATCCTAGGGTATTTCAAATGCAGGTGTTTTAACACTTTCCATACACTAATTCAACCACTAGTCTTTGTCAAACTATTGGGCATTCATTTCTTTGTGTTATTTTTCACATACATTGTACTTTAGACATGGATTCACAGCTCCTGTTATGTGTTACTACCAAAGAAGACACCAATATGTGGTCACCAACATCTCTTGAGTTCAGTGATACCACCTATGCATAGGTTTGGTGGCTTGTTTGGGCGGTGCAATGCCAAATGTCTGACATGTGTTTGTGATTTTTTTTCACATTTAACATATTTTCTTTGCCTATCGTCTTTTTTGGGGGTCTTTTAACATACCCCAATTTATTTGTTTTCCATAAATGTGATTATATTTAAAAAGTTGACCCCCCCAAGGTATTATACATGGAGTGGTTTGATGACTTTGATGCAACCGTTTTAGCCCAAAAAATTGGAGAAAGTATATGGTGGTAATTTTTCAATTTTCATTGTTACAGACACATTGCTTTTTTACTATGATTTAGGAGAGACTGTTGTAAGTTATTGCAAAAGAATACTTCAGGTTGTTTTCTGCAAGGCACCCTGAGTACACCTATGCCCCCCATGCATAGGTTTGCCAGGATTTTGGGAAGGTTATGTTACATGATTTTAGTTATTAAAAATGAGAGTATTTCTTCTGATAGGCCTATCTTTAGTTTGGGGCCTATCACATACCCCACTTTTATTTATTGCATTCAAAGTGTATATTTTTTAAATGTTGACACCCCAAGGTATTGTATATGGTGTGCTTTGATGCCTTTGAAGCAACCGTTTTAGCCCAAAAAATTGGAGAAAGTATATGGTGGTAATTTTTCAATTTTCATTTTTACAGACACATTGCTTTTTGACTATGATTTAGGAGAGATTGTTGTAAGTTATTGCAAAAGAATACTTCAGGTTGTTTTCTGCAAGGCACCCTGAGTACACCTATGCCCCCCATGCATAGGTTTGCCAGGATTTTGGGAAGGTTATGTTACAATTTTATGACTTGTGATTTTAGTTATTAAAAATGAGAGTATTTCTTCTGATAGGCCTATCTTTAGTTTGGGGCCTATCTCATACCCCACTTTTATTTATTGCATTCAAAGTGTATATTTTTTAAATGTTGACACCCCAAGGTATTGTATATGGTGTGCTTTGATGCCTTTGAAGCAACCGTTTTAGCCCAAAAAATTGGAAAAAGTGTATGGTGGTAATTTTTCAATTTTCATTTTTACAGACACATTGCTTTTTGACTATAATTTAGGAGAGACTGTTGTAAGTTATTACAAAAACATACTTCAGGTTGTTTTCTGCAAGGCACCCTGAGAACACCTATGTCCCCCATGCATAGGTTTGACAGGGGTTTTGGTTAAAAAAAAACAGGCCCAATTTTAGAAAAAAATAGAGTAGTGAAATGTAAAAATCTGGCACAGTAAAAGTAAAAAAAACAAAAAAACATCTAACTGTAAACATAACCAAAAAAAAAATATATATATATGTAACAGCAAACGTATTTATTTTTTAAAAAATTGACCATTGTATGGTACCGCTTGAAGCAGTCCCCAATGCAGAGTGCAGGCTGTCCAGGGCAATCAGGACAGTGATATATGGTGTCCCTTCTCTTCCCCCTCTTGGTACAGACTCTGCATTTTTTTTTGTGGTTTCTGCTTTGTGGCAGTAGGGGGGATTTTAAAAATAAAATGGGTAGCCCCAACTCTGCTCTCTCCCATCACCGCCCGGGGAGCAGGTGCATCATGGTACAAAATCCCCGTAATAATCTGGAGCTGAAACTGTAAAAAAGTCTTTTTAACTCTGGGGTTTGCTTTTTTGAACAACAAAAAAGCATTGTAGGTTGCAATCTGCATTAGGTAAATTGCAACCTTTTTGTACCAGGCCCTTGTCTTCCGCATAATTAGGTAGGGCTGCAGCAGCTGATCAGCCAGATCAACCCCACCCATATGCCGGTTATAAGACTTGATGCACACTGGCTTCCTTATGATCTCAGCTCTGCCACGTACAGAAACTGCCACCGTCCTCTCTGTGTGGATGGTGGTAAGAAGGTATACATCCTTCTTGTCTCTGTACTTCAGTGCCAACAGCTCCTCTTGGCGCAGAGCTGAGGTCTCCCCCCTTCGTAGCCGGGTGCGTACAAGCTGTCCTGGGAAACCTGCGCGGTTCTTTTTAATTGTACCGCAAGCTACTGTATCAAAGCAATACAGTAGCTTGAACAAAAGGACACTTGTATAAAAATTGTCTAAGTACAAGTGATACCCTTTGTTCATTAGGGGTAATATCAGGTCCCAGACAATCTTGCCAGTGGTTCCCATATGTTCTGGGCAACCTGGAGGGTCAAGGTGGCTATCCTTTCCCTCATACACCCGGAAGGCCTGAGTATACCCAGTCTCGCTGTCACAGAGCTTATACACCTTTACCCCATATCTGGAGCGTTTGGAAGGAATATACTGCTTGAATCCCAGCCTTCCCTTATACTTCATTAGGGATTCATCAACGCATATATTCCTTCCAGGTGTATAAGCCTCTGCAAACCTGGCAGAAAAGTGGGTTATCAGGGGGCGGATTTTATACAGCCTGTCAAATTGGGGATGCTCCCTAGGGGGGCACAGGCTGTTGTCGCTGAAGTGCATGAAATGCAGAATCATTTCATACCTCTTCCTCGACATAGTCTGGGAGAAAATGGGGGTAGAGCAGATGGGGCTAGTACTCCAGTAGGAGCGAATGGAGGGTTTCTTTATGATGCCCATCAGCATAGTCAATGCCCAGAATTTTTTTAATTCTGGCACATTGATGGGGGCCCATTGCTGCTTTGCCAAATATGTTCCAGGCTTTGCAGCACGGAACTGATGGGCATATAAATTAGTTTGGGCGACAATGTTCCCCAATATATCATCGCCCAGAAACACTTCCAGAAACTGCTGGGGGCTAAAACCTGCCACATCTATATTTATGCCAGCATTTGCTGTGAAGGGTGGGATATCTGGCCTCTGGAGATGAGGCGTTACCCACTCTTCAGCAGCAATGGCAGCAACACGCCTCCTTCTGGCAGGGGGGCTAGCAGGGGGGCTGGCAGGGGGGGTAGCAGGGGGGCTGGCAGGGGGGCTAGCAGCCACAGATACATCACTATCAGTTGAGACTGCATCTAGTGATGTATCTGAGCACATGGCAGGGTCAAAATTGGGGTCTGAGTCAGAAATAGAGGCATCTGACTCTGACGCAAGGATGGCATACGCCTCCTCAGCACTATATCTTTTCTGTGACATTTTTGTATCTGTCACAGAAAACAATTACTAAAAAAAATTAAATTAACTAAATTAATTAACTAAATTAACTAGCAAAAAAGTACAGCTATGCTACTGCCAGTGATTTATAGCGATCACTGGCAAGCTAGGGGTTAATGGCTCTGAAAATTAAATTAAATTAACTAAATGTTTCTGAAAAGAGTCTTTGGGTTTTTAAAAAATTACAACAACAAAATTAACCCCTAAAAAAATGCACAGACAGCAAAAAAGTACAGCTATGTAACTGCCAGTGATTTATAGCGATCACTGGCAAGCTAGGGGTTAATGGCTCTGAAAATTAAATTAAATTAACTAAATTAATTAACTAAATTAACTAGCAAAAAAGTACAGCTATGCTACTGCCAGTGATTTATAGCGATCACTGGCAAGCTAGGGGTTAATGGCTCTGAAAATTAAATTAAATTAACTAAATGTTTCTGAAAAGAGCCTTTGGGTTTTTAAAAAATTACAACAACAAAATTAACCCCTAAAAAAAATGCACAGACAGCAAAAAAGTACAGCTATGCAACTCCCAGTGATTTATAGCGATCACTGGCAAGCTAGGGGTTAATGGCTCTGAAAATTAAATTAAATTAACTAAATTAACTAAATTAACTAGCAAAAAAGTACAGCTATGCTACTGCCAGTGATTTATAGCGATCACTGGCAAGCTAGGGGTTAATGGCTCTGAAAATTAAATTAAATTAACTAAATGTTTCTGAAAAGAGCCTTTGGGTTTTTAAAAAATTACAACAACAAAATTAACCCCTAAAAAAATGCACAGACAGCAAAAAAGTACAGCTATGCAACTGCCAGTGATTTATAGCGATCACTGGCAAGCTAGGGGTTAATGGCTCTGAAAATTAAATTAAATTAACTAAATGTTTCTGAAAAGAGCCTTTGGGTTTTTAAAAAATTACAACAACAAAAGTAACCCCTAAAAAAATGCGCAGACAGCAAAAAAGTACAGCTATGCAACTGCCAGTGATTTATAGCGATCACTGGCAAGCTAGGGGTTAATGGCTCTGAAAATTAAATTAAATTAACTAAATGTTTCTGAAAAGAGCCTTTGGGTTTTTAAAAAATTACAACAACAAAATTAACCCCTAAAAAAATGCACAGACAGCAAAATGCAGCAAAAAAAAGTGCACCTATGCTACTGCCAGTGATATATAGTGATCACTGGCAAGCTAGGGGTTAATGGCTCTGAAAATTAAATTAAATTAACTAAATGTTTCTGAAAAGAGTCTTTGGGTTTTTTAAAAATTACAACAACAAAATTAACCCCTAAAAAAATGCACAGACAGCAAAATGCAGCAAAAAAAAAGTGCACCTATGTTACTGCCAGTGATATATAGTGATCACTGGCAAGCTAGGGGTTAATGGCTCTGAAAAGAGCCTTTGGTTCTATATTTTTTAACAAATAAAAGAAATAAATCTCTCTCTCTGCTAAATACAGGTCTCTCTCTCTCTCCAACAAAATGGCAAGTGAGGAGAGGGAGGGAGATCCACACTGATCATAGTCAATATTTACAAATATTGACATGATCAGACAAATGGGGTATTTTATTATTATTATTTTTTTTAGGGTGGGAGGCTCAGATTGGGTGACCCTAGCTTGCCCCTATGATGATGCAGGCTAGGGACACCCCCAGAGGCCCCATGATGCACTGGGCATCGCCATCTTGGATGCCTAGTGAAGGGGGAGGGGGGGGGGCTATTTAGGGCTTTTTTTTATTTTATTCGGTTTTTTTTTTTTTTTTTTTTAATTTTATTTTACAAATATCTAAGTGCCTCGACCCACCGAGGCACTTAGCACACAAGCAGAGCATCGGAAGCGTGTCCGATCGCTTCCGATGCTCTGAAACACTGCCGGGCTCCACGTGAAGCGAAACCGGAAGTGATCACTCGTGGGGGAGTGATCAATCCGGTCCCGGCACTCGGGAACAGTATTGCAGGATGCCTAGACCTCAAGGCAAGCCTGCAATACTGTTAGAGCAGCTGGAAGCGATTTCGATCGCTTCCAGTGCTCTGTTAAACCGACGACGTATGCCATACGTCCTCGGTCATTAAGTGCTTTTTTTTTGAGGACGTATGGCATACGTCGTCGGTCGTTAAGGGGTTAAAATTGTTGTAATATTTTTTAAATGTTTGTAACTTATTTTTTTTATTTTTTGTAACTTAGCTTTTTTATTTTTTGTACTTTAGTTAGTTTATATAATTGTATTTAATTGTAGTGATTTGTAGTTAATTTATTTAATTAATTTAATGATAGTGCAGTGTTAGGTTTAATTGTAACTTAGGTTAGGATTTATTTTACAGGTAATTTTGTATTTCTTTTAGCTAGGTAGTTATTAAATAGTTAATAACTATTTAATAACTATTCTAACTAGCTAAAATAAATACAAAGTTACCTGTAAAATAAATATAAATCCTAAAATAGCTACAATGTAATTATTAATTATATTGTAGCTATCTTAGGGTTTATTTTACAGGTAAGTATTTAGTTTTAAATAGGAATAATTTATTAAAGTATAGTGTAGTGTTAGGTGTAATTGTAACTTAGGTTAGTTTTTATTTTACAGGTTAATTTCTCTTTATTTTAGCTAGGTAAGCTATTAAATAGTTAATAACTATTTAATAGCTATTGTACCTAGTTAAAATAAATTGAAATTTGCCTGCAAAATAAAAATAAATCCTAACATAGCTACAATATAATTATTATTTATATTGTAGCTATATTAGGGTTTATTTTAAAGGTAAGTATTTAGTTTTAAATAGGATTAATTTAGTTATAAGAGAAATATTATTTGGATTTATTTAATTAATATTTAAGTTAGGGGGGTGTTAGGGTTAGTGTTAGGTTTAGGGGTTAATAATTTTATTACCGTGGCGGCGTTGTAGTGGGGGGCAGGATAGGGGTTAATAAATTTATTATAGGTGGCGACGGTGTAGGGGGGGGCAGATTAGGGGTTAATAAGTTTAATATAGGTTGCGGCGGGGTCCTGGAGCGGCGGTTTAGGGGTTAAACTATTTATTTAGTTGCAGCGAGGTGCGGAATCAGCAGGATAGGGGTTAATAACTTTATTATAGAGGGCGACGGTATAGGGGGGGCAGGATAGGGGTTACTAGGTATAATGTAGGTTGCGGCGGTGTCCGGTAGCGGCGGTTTAGGGGTTAATACATTTATAAGAGTTGCAGCGGGGTCTAGGAGGGGCGGTTTAGGGGTTACTAACTTTACTTAGTTGCGGGGGCTCCGGGGGCGCCGGTATAGGGGGTAGAACAGTGTAGTTTAGTGTGGGTGCTCAGTGACAGGCTAGCAAAAAAGCTGTAAAAAAGCCGAAGAGCAGCGAGATCGGATGAGTGATAACTCTCACAGTCCGCTGCTCATCGCCCCGTACTTGGTGCACGGCTTTTTGACAGCTTTTTTGATAACTTAGGCGAATTTTTGCAGGTCCGCGGCGGCGATGTGAGGCGAGCTTAGGCGGGCATATTGGTCCGGCGAAGGCAGGAAAAGTAGACGTGTTGATAACTACCCCCCAAAGTGTTAGCGCTAAAAATAAGTTACGCTAAACACAACATAAATACATTAAAATTAGCAGTTAGCCTCATACATACACTATCTAATAATAATGATTTATATAAATATTTAATTTCATTAATTATTAAAATATTTTAA
Organism: Bombina bombina; assembly: GCF_027579735.1. Lineage (NCBI taxonomy): Eukaryota > Metazoa > Chordata > Amphibia > Anura > Bombinatoridae > Bombina > Bombina bombina. The sequence continues at coordinate 279,571,338 of NC_069505.1, forward strand.
AAAAATCTTTTGATTGTTTTGAAATGTTTAAGAGATTTAGAAAAGAAATACTAGAGTAAAGAATATTTTAATCAAACCATTACAATATTAAACCATTAACAACAATTATTTGCCTTGTAGGTCATCTGTCACAGGAGTCCTCCCGGGTTTTAAAGTGAAAGTCAATCCTAGCGTTTTATAAACGCTAGCATCGACTATTGAAATAAATAAAGGGGATTTTATTCATGAAGTATAAGATACTTCATGTAGAAAGGTCCTTTATTTGTTTAAATCGATCGCCGTTCTTAGCTGCTACAGCAGCCGACGGCTAAAAAAATTTTTTGCCAAGAGATGACGTTTTACCGCGCAGAGGTGAAAATGTCATGTCTTAGCAAATTTTTTTTTAGCCGTGGGCTGCTGTAGCAGCTAAGAACGGCGATCGATTTAAACAAATAAAGGAGCTTTCTACATGAAGTATCTTAGAATCTCATGAATGAAAGTCCCCTTTACTTGTTTCAATAGTCAATTCTAGCGTTTGTAAAACTTTAGGATTGACTTTAACTTTAACAGCACAGGTCTAACTGACAGTGGCAAGACTGCACTATTTCTACATTATGGGGTCCAGCTCATAGGACAGTAGAACATTGACTTTTCAGAAGAGGCTAAAGTAAACTATTTTACTAGACATGGGTTTAACAATAGATGCAGCCAACTGCCCTGGGGGAAGGATGAGATGCAAGACAGACAAGCTGTTGAGTTTTGCATCATCCTAAGATGAACTTTACATTTATAAAATGGCTGTGACAAGAGGCTTTGTTTTCTAAAGTTATTTGTTGTATGTTTGGTACTATTTAAAGTTGTTAAAAACAAAGTAAACCTGGGGAAGACAAGAGAGACCATTTGTCATGGGCCTGACGATCTAAAGCTCTCCACTCTGATGAGATTATCTAAGACTTCTTTTCTAACAACTTCAGAAAGGCACATTTTAGCTTGAGAGCTGTGTATCTGGCTATGCATGTTCTGAATGTAAAGGAGAGACACCAACATAATGCTAAAAAAAAAAAAAAAAAAGATTTTGAGTGATTTATCTCCATTCTTGCAAGTTTTTGAGCATCAGACCCCATGGGAGATACTCTGTTCATCAGTGACTATCACCATAACTAATATCATTTTTTATATTTTGTTTTCTTCTCTTCGATTGGTGTTTTGATCTATGTATTTGCAATACTCTTATTATTGTCTTGTCTTCCAAAAGCTGTGATAAATAAAGCACTAAAAAAAAAAAAAAACATGATTTTTTTTCCCTGTGCTATCGCCTTTAACCCCTAGATGCCGTTAGGAAGTTCCATGCCATCCTAACAGCGCTGGGCTTTAACACTGTTAGGATGGAATGGAACATTCTACCTTTTTTTGCGTCCTCCTTTTAGTCATTCAGAGGAAATCCGACTGGGATAATGGTTAGTGACATAGAAAGTCTCCCATTATCCGATCCCAGCCTTGAAATTGTGTGATTGCATTGAATATCGCGTGATTTCATTTTTGTTCCAATCTAAACACTTGTCCCCGACATGAAGGGGTTAAAAACCTTAACTGAAATTGGAAAAGCATAGTCACAAACATTTTTTATTTGAATTAATTAACCATTTGTATCTAGTATAAAATGTTGGATTACAAAACTAAATTAAATTTACTAACATCACCAATAAGCCTTACAAAACTCTTATGAAATAGTATAAATTGGATAAAAATGATCCTTCTTTATATGAGAATGAAATAACAGCCCCCCCCCCCCCCTAATTAACCTATCACAAATAAACTATCTCAATATAAGATTTTCTTCATCACTCTTTTCTTTTTGGTTCTTCTCAAACATTCATCTGATAGTATTTTATAAATGGATTTAAACGGCTATTGGATCAAGGAATATTGCTAAGTGTTAAGGATTTTACTGTACCATATTATAGTGAATAAGCAATTTGAAGCTGTAATAAGCACATTGTCTGGGCTAGAATTAAGACCAATGCCTTTTTTATTATGTATGTATAAATGTATTATTCAACAGTTATTTAAATGGAAGTTGTAGAGGTTTTTGATCTGTAGCTATTTTAACAATACTGTTCATAATTGCTTTTTTCATTGAATTTGAGATATTTTTGCATATGTTATTGTATTGTAATTGTTTTTGACAAAGCACATTTGATTATTTTTTTTCTAAAGGTTTATTATATTATTTATAATACTGTAAATGAATTGTATTCAGCTGTAAATATATGTAAATTTCCTGCCTAACAATTTATTCTTGTTTGAATTTGAAATGTTTGTACATCACTTTGAAACTGAAATTATATTTTACAGAATTGCATTTGTTTTGTAATAATGACTCTTTTATCTTTTATGTAACAATGTTGGTGCTTTGAATGATGTGGTCTTTCCTTGTGTTGATTATATGTTTCTATGACCACCTACAATGGTTAAACAATGCTTTATAAAATTAAAAAAAAGGCAGAGAATGTGGATATTGCTGTTTCTTTAAAGATTTTGATTGTATTATTAGTTAACAATCCAAAAAGAGGTAAAGCACAAAATATATCTTCAAGTGGTCAGGGTGCAAATTTGTCAAGGGCTTCACACCAATCCCTTTAAAGATACAACCACAGTCCTATAGGTCCAAAACATTGTCTTTTTTTGCACCTTGGTGTCCCAATAAATCTGTGATTATGAAGATTTGGTGAGTGCTGCTGTTTTATTGGACTGGGAATTTATTATTAGTTCCCAATGTGTGCATATAAAAATTTAAATTTTATGGTCTATAAAGAATGGTGTATGGTTTTCCTTTCATATTTCCGGCCTTTCCTTAGCTTTAAGTGTGGACATCTCAGAGGGGATTACTTGGAACAATATCTCTGGTTTGCATCAGCACAGTGATGTTTTTTATTATTTCCAACAAACATATCAGTTTGGCTCTATGGGGCATGTATACAAAATCTTTGGCTTGTTGTGTTAGTTTGTACTAAATATCACCACCAAAATGTTTTGTGGGATGCAAAAGCCAAGAAGGGATTCAAGAATATCTCAGAGGTGGGAGTGCACAATCTATTTACTTATTACTAGTTCCTGAGTTTAAATAGATTTTTATGTTAAATGAATGAGTTCATCCTGAAAAACATTTATCTTTTCCCATAAGGCTTTTCCTAGATCTTAAGCAGTAATCCTGCATCTATCTGTGATCAATTTGAAGACCCTTAGCTTTCAGAAAGACATCAATATATTACACATACTCTGTACCATCCCATAATACCCACATAGTGCTACAAACACATATACAATTAAGCATACACACACACACTTGCACAACACATACACAAACATTTTCATCATAAATATAATATATACAAAAAAACACAATGTACAAATGAGAGCATACATAAACATGCCTCTAGTATATATGCTCATATATTGCATGCATTATTTAGAATTCTTGTCTCTCCCCTCTGGGCACATTGTTAAAATCTAGGACAATCTCCTTGAACAGTTCGTTGAATATACAGGAAGTCAAAATACAGCACATTCCTGGAAAACTAGAGACAATTGGAAAATATGAAAAAAGCTACTTCCTTCTACATTTCTTTCATAGCCACCACTGTCTGTACAAATAACTCAGCTTCTATGTTTGCTGGAAAACATGTCAGAGCGTACTGGAAAAGAGATTGTGAATGCATCATGGGTAGAGATTTTGGTAGCCTTGAAAGAAAGGCTTTTAAAAGCCATCTCCTTTCAATTCCATAGGACAGCTGCTAAACAGTGGCGGATTTAAATAATAGACCAAGATATGAAATAACCAGAAGTATAGGGATTTTATATCAATGCCATTTCCACAATAACTGGGGGATAGGATCAAGGCCATTGCTTGATAAGGGGTAGTATTACTGTTAGGCTTCAGGAATAGGGTGATGGTTACAGCTGAGAGTTAAAATGGAGAAATAAAAGTAAGGTTACTGTTATGAAGAAGAGTGTGAAGGTCACAGCTGTTGATGGTAAAATTTTAGGGATAAGGGTTAGGATTACTGTTAGGGCTGGTGGACAGGGTTACGGTTACAGTTGAGGGTTAAGGGTTAGGGTTGATGGACAAGGTTAAAGGGACACTGTACCCAAAATATTTCTTTCGTGATTCAGATTGAGCATGAATTTTTAAGCAACTTTCTAATTTACTCCTATTATCAAATGTTCTTCATTCTCTTGGTATCTTTATTTGAAATGCAAGAATGTAAGTTTAGATGCCGGCCCATTTTTGGCGAGCAACCTGGGTTGTCCTTGCTGATTGGTGGATAAATTCATCCACCAATAAAAAAGTGCTGTCCATAGTACTGAAACAAAAAAAAAAGCTTAGATGCCTTCTTTTTCAAATAATGATAGCAAGAGAACGAAGAAAAATTGATAATAGGAGTACATTAGAAAGTTGCTTAAAATTGCATGATCTTTCTGAATTACAAAAGAAAAAATTTGGGTTCAGTGCCCCTTTAAGGTTACCGTTGAGGTTTAAGGCTGAAGGATAACAGCTATGGTTACTGGTAAGGTTGAGGAAGAGGGTTAAGATTAAAATTGAAGGCTATTTCTCTAGGTTAGGGGTTAAAGTTACTGTTAGATTAGGGGGATAGTATTAAGGTTACAAGTAAAGGTTAAGGAGTAAAGGTTAGGTCTACTTTTAGGGGTGAGGATGGATAAGAGTAAAGATACAGTTGAGGGTTAAGGCTGGGGAAAATAATTTAGAATTACTCTTAGGGTTGTGAACTGCTTGTGCAATGTCGTCCCCTGCAGATTCAGAGCTTGATAATTCGGCCCCTATGGCTCTAAGTTAGGGGTTAAGGTTACTGTTAGAGTTGCGGGGTAGTGTAAAGGATACAGTTGAGGGTTAAGGCTAAGGGAAATGTAGGGTTGTGTTGAGGTATAGGCTTAAAGTTAAAAAATAATGGTTAAGGCTGGGCGACAAGGGTTATGATTACTGTTAGAAGTTCTGGATAAGGTTGCAGTTATGGGATGATGTTGTGGGTTAGGGTTACTGTTAGGAAAGGGAGTAAGGGTTATGTTTATAAGTTTGGGTTAATGATGAGGCGTAGGGGTTAGGGATGGTGGTGAGAGTAAGGTTGGGTGACAAGTTTCACAGTGGCCAAGAATCATTAAAGGGACATAAACCTCCAAATTTGTCTCTTTCAGGATTGAGATAGAGCATACAAGTCTAAACAACTTTCCAATTTACTTCTATTATCATTCTTTCTTCATTTTCTTGTTATCGTTTGATGAAAAGCAGGAGTGTAAGCTCAGGACTATGCACATGTCTGCAGGACTATGTGGCAGAAGTTGTTATACATTAGCAAGAGCACTAGATGGCAGCATTATTTCCTGTCATGTAGTGTTTCAGGCATGTGCACGCTACCTATCTAGATATCTCTTAAACAAATAAAAAAATGAGAATGAAGCAAATTTGATAATAGAAGTCAATTGGAAACTTTTAAAAAAATAGAATAATGAAAAAAAAAATGGTTTCATTTCCCTTTAAGCTCAGTGGGTCTACAAACTATTATTGCAAAATATGCAAATATATGCAAGATCCCTTACAGAATTCATTTTTATTCACTTTGCAATTTTGTATTTTACGCATAGCAGTTCATTTAGTAAAACAATTTAACTACTGGGCTTCTTTTGTTTGTTTTTTGCATTTTATGTTGTGCATAAAGAGTCCCCAGATTTTAGAGAATGAGCTGTTTAAATGTGTAAACACATTTAAAGGTTTCTCAAAGATTGCAAAATTTGTTTAAAAACCCATTTAAAGCAATAGCAAAGCACGTGTAAATTAATTGAGTTGCTAGCAGCTTGTAGATTTGTCTTGTCTTAAAAAAAAAGTTTTTAGCAGAGAAATACTGGATATATCGCGTTTACTTCCAAATTGTAATACGAGCGAAAAAAACCAACGTGCACAAACACCCACAATAAACCCCTTTTCGATTGTGCGTAACTGCTAGCGCTCCACTCATAATCTGACCCTCCACTCGTAATCCACCTCTAAACCATTAGCCGTGCTAGCATACAGAATACTCTCAGATGACAAGGACGGCTATTGGTTTAGAGGTGGAAACGTCATCTTGTTGAGAGAAGAGCGATGTGCCAAGAGTGGCCGGAGACACTGACTTTAGCGAGGTGCCGCTGCACACACAGGGTGAGTTTAGCACCCTTTTTAAAAAAGTGATCAAAGTCTAGTTCATTTTTAGTGACCGTAAATCCTAGCGTTTTTTTAAACTCTTAGATTTACCATCACTTTTATGGCCAGCGGTGTTCGGACTGATTTGCTGGCTAAAGAACTTTTGATTATTCTTCTGCCTACTACCTTTTCTGTGACATTTGGATTCTGATGGATACTCTGGTATTGAACTTCAGCTTGGCTAACCCCTGATCTCCTGGATTAACCCTGTGTGCTGACATCTGGTTCTGCTTAACCAGTTACAACTTTGTCCTGTTCCTGTCACCTGTATACTTTAAATATCCTGCAAGCTTGGTTCCAGAACACAAACAAAATTCGCCTTTTAAAAACTTAAAGAGGAATAAAAGAAAACTAAAAACAAGACAACCACGTAACTGCAAGACAGGATTCTTCTCAAGGGTAATAGAGTATTTATAAATTTTGACATGAAACCCATAAAAAAAAAAAATCAAGATTCAGATAGAGCATGTGATTATAAGCAACTTTCTAATTTGCTTCTATAATCAAATTTGCTTCATTCTCGTGATATCCCTTATAGAAGGTACAGCAATGCCGTACTGGGAGCTAGCTGAACATATCTGGTGAACCAATGAACAAGGCACTTATGTGCAACCACCAATTCACAACTAGCTCCTGCGTTTACCTAGGTATACTTTTCAAATATGGATACCAAGAGAATGAAGCAAATAGAAATAGATTGGAATTTTTTTTAATATCACAGAAACATTGTCTGTTTCATGATTCTTTAAATGAGATAGGTTAAAAAAAAAAAAATTCCAAACCAAAAGTCTAGAATGCCTCAGAATGCCTACAGCCAACTCCCTTTTCACTTTTTAGCAATCACGAACATTTACAAAACCCATTTTGTGTGTTTCCTAAGTATTGTGGGTATAATTATTGCTTTTTCATGATGTCATTTGATGTGTTTCATGTGCTGGGTTACTTGGCACAATAGTATAGTTTAATAGCAGAAACAATCCTAGAGAAAGCCGTCTTGGTGAAAACTTATAATAATTGTCATTTCTACCAAAACAGTTCAGGATAACGTCCTCCTATGTGGGTGCGCTCAGGGAACAAACAAAGATGGTGGTCGACGGCTTCCAATATCATAGAAGCCAGGCTGCTCTTCCGATGAAAACAAGGAATATGGTATCTGTAGCGAGGCGCCAAATAGGGTGATATCGCAAAAAACACATACAAAGGCAAAGTAACAAAGACTATTACTCACAAGCCGAGCGGCACTGAATCGTGCCTTCACAAGCGGACCGGGACCTCAGCGTCGCCCGGAAGACCAACCCAGACGAAATCCAATCGATGGATCAGGAACAAGCTGCTGATTATAGCCTGATGAAACGGCTCTGTGTAGCCGAGAAACGCGTTGCTTTTTAAAAACATTTTAATAAAACTTGTTTTTATACCCTGCTGGAGTTCGTTCTCCCCTTTATCCAATAATAATCCCTATATCACTACTGAGGAATAGGAGCTATTTCCCGGCACCTGTAGTGTATCATTTATCCTCAGCTGGAAGTGTAGAGACCCGTAGGTTTGAAAGGAAGGTGTGTTGCCGCTTTGGGCCCTGATTGGCTGTCGGCAGCTTGTTCCTGATCCATCGATTGGATTTCACCTGGGTTGGTCTTCCGGGCGACGCTGAGGTCCCGGTCCGCTTGTGAAGGCACGATTCAGTGCCGCTCGGCTTGTGAGTAATAGTCTTTGTTACTTTGCCTTTGTATGTGTTTTTTGCGATATCACCCTATTTGGCGCCTTCTTTCCCTCGCTACAGATACCATATTTCTACCAAAATGTCACTATGGAATCCATTTATCAAGCCCTTCTCCTACCTTTGACTGTAGGTTCACACAAGAGAACCTGCAGTCAGTATTTATCAAGCAGCGGTCATCAGTACCCTGTTTTCAACCTCTTAGGTGGTTAATTTTAATCTTTCCGGTCTCATCCAAACCTAGGATATTGACAGCTTCTTCCTGCATGTGATTGGCTGTGCTCTCGCTTATGTGCAATGTTAAATTCAGGCAGTGGATTGCTGCCCGCCAGAAGAGAGGTCGGGCCGACATGGCGAATATGTACGTCCCTCTACGCCCGCGGATGACAAATGCAACCCTATATAGGGTCAGGTTTTGGCAAGACTGTGACTCTAACAGATATACAGAGTTAGTAGCAAACTGTAATGCTGAACTACATACAGTTACTCCTTGAACACTATATACCAAGCCACTGGAACCACACATAGTGCCTGAAAGGTAGAATTATTTGAGTTGCTGTTTTTAACTTTGTTAATTTATAAAAGAAAATGTACATTTTTATTTCCAATTGGAAAGATAGTAATTTAGAGAAGGTTGCCTGGGTGGCTGCATATGGTCCAATAATCATACGAAATGCAACATAAAAAAAACTTACACTGCACTTAAACTGCACTCAGCAGTTATGAAGCAGCGGTCACAAAGACCGCTGCTCCATAACCTGTCCGCCTACTCTTAGCAGGCGGACAGACATCACCGGAAATCAACCCGATTGAGTACGATCGGGTTGATTGACACCCCCCTGCTGGCGGCCCATTGGCCACGAGTCTGCAGGGGGTGGCGTTGCACCAGCAGCTCTTGTGAGCTGCTGGTGCAATGCTGAATACGGCGAGCGTATTGCTCTCCGTATTCAGCGAGGTCTGGCGCACCTATCACTACTTAGATCCCTAAAAATTTACCTGTCCGGTAATTATCCCTTGTATTGACTTGGGTACCGTGTACAGCTTGGGTGTAGCAGTGTACTAGGTGTCTTTGGATTGTATTTTTGCCAATATTATGATTATGATGTGCACATCTTCAGGGTTTTAATTGGCCACATGTACTATATTGTTTGTTCAACATACTTTACTTTGTGTTGCTAACATATACCCGAGGCCAGCACACAACTGGCCTGTTGCTATGTTTAGACAGTTAGGATTTACTTCTTTCTGTACTATTAATAAATTATTATTTGTTCTCAGTGATTGTACTGGTCAGAGATTCATTCCAATTGTTTAATTTAGCTACACTTTTGAGCTATTTTTTATAAAAAAAAGAGTGCTTGATTCCCTATCTATACAGGGCCTTAAGAAATTTTTGATGGTCCTTGTTCTCCTCTTGTAGTTTGTTGAAGAATATATATATATATATATATATATATATATATATATATATATATATATATATATGGAATACAAAGAGAACAAATCATATATACTTCTGCGCAACAACAAGGATTATCGAAAATACAGAGAAATACATTTTTAAAATATCTGTTGTAGGACTTCCGGGTGGGCGGCGACCCAAGATGGTCACAAGATTGTGAAGCTCTGCAGATTGCCTCAGATGTTTTGTTTGAAAGTGGCCATTTCTTAAGCCATCCTAATCTCCCTTAACAAGCAAGTTGTTCGGGAACCTTATGGGATCAGAACTGTTATCATCTGGCCCCCGAGAAGTCAGAGAAAGTAGAATATAAGAAGGGAAACGGAGCTATGTGCAGCATGCTGTCTTGTGTGGGAGCAGCCCAGGAACACAAGATACCTGGCTCACCCTCAGAGGAGAGTACGGAAATTATGCTCTCCCTGATGAAATTGTTATTGCCAAAATTTATTAGGCTGGATGAGGCTACGCAGCATTTGATAGATGAGATCCGTGCACTGGGAACCGAGAGCACTCTGACAAAATGGCGCTGACCAGAAGCTGTTTTACCAGACAATGATTGGGACATTACTCAGGAAAGATTTTACCAGCGTAGCAGTGAAAAAAAAGCAGAGGAACAGGACCCTTGCCTAGAGGTAGATATAAAGTCTGGGTCAGGACTGACTGCTCAGATGGCGGATTCCTCTACACTAGATGTCCCTAGATATCATACTGCATGGGCGACTGAAGCAACGATAGCTCCCGAAGTCACTGTGATGGCTGGGGCAAGACTGTACTCTGTTGTAACTCAAAGCTTGCATGCAGTTGCTCCTACATATCCTGCCACAGATCCATTGACCAATACAACACTGGGACATGTGTTCACCATGGCCTCTGCTGTCACCCCAATGGCAACTATTTCTAATGAGGTACGGAGCTTGGATGAAACCCAGAGCCTGCCTGCAAACTTAGCCACAGAGTTACCTGAAACCACTGCAATAGTTCAAAATACCTCTAAGTTGCCACAGGTTTCTGACACTTACTACCCCTCTCATAAAACCCTGGATCACATAACCTTTCACGATATACACCAAAAGCGTAGCAACATCTCACAAGCCACAACACACCCATGGCTTAGGAGATCTGTTGTCGCTATCGGGAGCCGCATTCATACCGCGACACAGGAGAGGCGTTGGCTGAGATGTCATGTTGGCAGCAGAACGGAGCTTGCTGCTTTCCTCAGGATTATGGACATTTTGGAATACGGATACCCATCACCTGGTCTGTAATCTAATGTACTTTATCCAGTAGCCCGACATAGTGACTGTGTCATTCTATATGTCCATGTACTAGTCAACAGAGCTCCCGAATAATTGCACTAGAACGGGTTGTGTGCTGTACATGTGTTCTGTGTTTAATTTTATTATTTTGTTGTATTCTGTATTTAAGTTTATTATTTTGTTGTATTATTTATTTATTATTAGGGGTTTTTTTTTCTTCTTCTTACCTCCTAATTAACTGTACTAAATGTAAATTGGTCATGCTTCCCATTGGGGTCTCTAAATAGATTAGGCTATTGTCTTGCATGGATATTTAAAGTCATATACCAGTTCAATGCTTGCCAGCCTTCATCAATAACACTTGTTAATAGACACTACTCCCTCAATCTTGCCATAATATCAGCCTATGATTAAGTTAGTATGTAACATGTTTTGCCATACAGTCACCATAATGCTGCGTCGGGGAATTGCCTTCCATGGTACAAACGGCCGTAGCATTCTTGAGTAATAACTGTAATGTCTTTAAACTTTGAAGAAATGTATGGGCCTTATTGTTTACAACTTCATAAGTGGGTTTGATTAATGCCTGATCTGCTGAAACATTAATGACCCTCTCAGTTACATGAGACGTACAGTATCATAGCTCGCCTCTTTAATTACCTCTCATGGCTGCGGAGTGTTGGTCACTTGATTGCTGCTCTTGTACTCTCATTTTATTTACAGCAGCCATTATAGCACTGGCAATATAGAGTGTGAGCTCAATCGCTAACATCCCACCCTGTATCTATTTATATATTTATCTATGTCTTCAACTAAATTTTTTTTTTTATCTACATAGTATCTGCTCTGGGAAAACAGATAATTCTGATTGGTATTATTTTGTTGTATTATTCTTTGCCTCCTAATTAACTGTACTACATGCAAATTGGTTCTGCCTCTCACTGAGATCTTTAAATAGTTCAGACTAGCGTCTTGAATGGATACCTCCTTTTTAGGCTGACGTCATATATCAGTTCAATGCTTGTCAGCTCTCATCAATGACACTTATTAATAAGTACTACTCCCTTAATCTTGCCCTAATATCAGCTCATAGTTAAGTTAGTGTGTAATATGATGTCGCTATACATTCACCATAATGCAGCGTCATGGATCTGCTTTCCCCAGTGTAAACTGCCATAGCACTCTTTGAGTAATAAATGAAATGTATGGTTCTTCCTACCCCAACCCATAGCCCCCATCCTTACCTTCTCGGTACATCAGGCCTGTTACTCCCAGCTCTATCTCATAACTAAACAGTGTATGATAGATTTTACCTTATGAGAATGGATCATCAGTTAATACCCCCCTACAACATTTAAGTACGAGGCTTGTAGACACTCGTGGGGTTGTTTGGATATTTTGAGTATTAGCCTGCCTCAGGTTCTATGGTACTGACCCCAACGTATTTCATATTGATGAGAATACACATTATATTTTCATTCACTATGACTCTGAAATTCTAAGTATGAGAATATCTCACCCGCTTGTTTCGTAGGGTGATTTATACTTCCATAGTGCTAATGGAAGGAGGTATTGTTTTGTTTTTGTTTTGCGTTCTCCTAGTTTAGTTTAGGTTACTGTTGTTTAGTTTGTTATGTTAACATAAAAAACCCCAACATTGTGTACCAATATTCCGCATAACGTAATCAATGAACCTATAATTGAAAATTGAAGATTCTGTATTAACATACCTCTCATAATGTCTGTTTGCCCTGCGTGGCACAATGATGTGGAATATGTATGTTTGTATGCATTGTTGGTTATAAATAAAATTTGAAAAAAAAAAAAATATATCTGTTGTAAACAATTAAAGTTCAAGAGGATGTAAAATGTAGTATATTCAGGCAAGGATAAGGTATAGGTGTCCTCTTACCGGATATTACCTCAATCTTATGAGGTAATGTATGATCACGTAGGTATTGTGGTGGGTAGGCGATCCGTGGTTCAAACCGTGTCACTGTTGAGGTTAAAGACTTCGATGCTGACTTGTGTATGGTATTCTCCTTTCAGAAACTTCCAAGATCTTGTATAGTAGACTTGGTACCTCTTGTTGGTATGGTATTTTTCGTCAGCCGGTCCTTCCCAGATTTCTCAGTGGGAGGTGTTGAAGAAGGAAAGAAGAAGAAAATACATAGCGTGATACTGTTTAAAAATTATATTTATTTACACTCTAAAAGATAGGAATTGCACTCACATTTGGTACCCTCAATCATATATGAGGTAAGTATTGTCACATCAAAATATATGTAGGCAAGGAACTCTTCTGGGTAGTTGCATGAAGAACTCACTCAGTTGGGGTAAGTATAATTCAACAATCCAACCGTGTCATAAAGTCAATGTTCTTTTAAAAAGGGGTTTAGGAGCTGGGTAATCTGAAGTGGCGTTAAGCCAAAGATATCACACTAAAAAAATCTTAATGGTATATCAATAAAAACAAGTAATTAGTGTACCTGATGTGCTGTGAACGATCCCACGCACATTCCATCAGTGAGACCTCACTCGCTCTATCGGAGCCATTCAGTGGTGCTGTAGTCACATATCCGACTTGCTGCAGACGGTCGGATCGTTCACAGCACATCAGGTACACTATTTGGATTTTAGTGGTGACCCACATTTATAGCAGTCAGACAATAGTAATATCTTCAGTACTATCGTTACTAAGTGCTTTGTGACTGTCGTTACTGAAGAATAGTACACTTCAGCTCTTTCCTACAACATCTATTGCCGCAATAATCAGGAGATAATTACTTGTTTTTATTGATATACCATTAAGAATTTTTTAGTGTGATATCTTTGGCTTAACGCCACTTCAGATTACCCAGCTCCTAAACCCCTTTTTTAAAGAACATTGACTTTATGACACGGTTGGATTGTTGAATTATACTTACCCCAACTGAGTGAGTTCTTCATGCAACTACCCAGAAGTGTTCCTTGCCTACATATATTTTGATGTGACAATACTTACCTCATATATGATTGAGGGTACCAAATGTGAGTGCAATTCCTATCTTTTAGAGTGTAAATAAATATAATTTTTAAACAGTATCACGCTATGTATTTTCTTCTTCTTTCCTTCTTCAACACCTCCCACTGAGAAATCTGGGAAGGACCGGCTGACGAAAAATACCATACCAACAAGAGGTACCAAGTCTACTATACAAGATCTTGGAAGTTTCCGAAAGGAGAATACCATACACAAGTCAGCATCGAAGTCTTTAACCTCAACAGTGACACGGTTTGAACCACGGATAGCCTACCCACCACAATACCTACGTGATCATACATTACCTCATAAGATTGAGGTAATATCCGGTAAGAGGACACCTATACCTTATCCTTGCCTGAATATACTACATTTTACATCCTCTTGAACTTTAATTGTTTACAACAGACATTTTAAAAATTTATTTCTCTGTATTTTCGATAATCCTTGTTGTTGCGCAGAAGTATATATGATTTGTTCTCTTTGTATTCCATTTTTCACAGTGTAAGGGGTACACTGGTATCTTACCTTCTTGCTGCACTATTCCCGACATGAATATTGTTTTTTTGGTACTCTAATTAACCAGGGAATATCCAAATAGAAGGGAGTATATACACCTCCCAGGAGTGTACATAGCGACACACACAGTTCTATTCCACACTTTACATCAGTGAGTCTGGATATTGCGATCCAACTAGAACGCTGGTATTTTTTCTTTATTAACAATATATATATATATGGGAAAATTAAAAGATCACTACAAAATTATCAGTTTCTCTGGTTATACTATTTATAAATATGTGTTTGAGCAAAATTAACATTTTTGTTTTATTCTAGAATTTACTGTCATGGCAAAAAGAGTACTAGTAGTACTTTAAAAGTAATTGGAATTAAAAAATAACTATTGACCTGTCAGGATTAAATTTTATCCCTGACCAGGGATGTTATTCCTATAACGTTTTATACAGAACACAAATGTAGATTTAATTAAGTTTGTACCACTTTAAGAATGATCTATTATATTGATTAATAATAGCTGTTTCTTTAAGTGGATTTATTCAGGAGTAAGAGGGAATAAAATATTATAGATATTTAACCCTCATATACTTCGATAATGCGGTGTTTTATCGGAGCAAAGGAATCTCACACTGAGAGACTGAGTGACAAGCTATACTTCATGAAATACAACAGAACAGGCAGGATGATTTACTTATCAGATTTCTCTATTAGCTCAGCGAGAAATAAAGTTCCGTTCTGAGAAAGTACAGCGGTAAAGGAACTGTGCGTCTGTTCAATACTTAAGTACAGGAAGAATTCAGAGAATGTTGTCAGGTTAGCGAGCCGGAACGCTGTTGTTCATGAGAACTGCTCCTGCAGTTCCTTGCTAACACGGAGAATTGTGGGCGTGAGCCGAGAGAGTGCGGCTAGAGTGACAGGTGACGTCACACGCCGATCCTCGCTACAAGCAGTAAGTTAATGTAGCGATTTGAGAAATCATATGAGTTTGTTTGTAATCCGAAAAAGTCTATTGACCGGTTTATTTGTAAGGCAGTTGCTGAGTGCACAAATCAAATGACAAATGTAATATTCCCAGATGATCAGAGGTAGGAGAAATTGTAATGAAGGAGTCCTGTGGAAAACGGATACACTTGGATTTTGATATGTGTGACTCAGGATTCTTAAGAGATTTGCAGGTGCTTATCCAGAAATTTAGAAATGATCAGGAATCAAAAGTTATTGCTGTAGAGAGCTCAGGTTCAAGAGACTACTGTGAACATGGAGTCTAAATTACTAAGCACTAGGAACAGGGTGTTGTTAGGATTTATAGATTCAGAGTGAGGCTGATGTCATAGGTGGGAGGAATAGAGTATATTCCTGACATATCCCCCCCCCAGGGAAGGCAATAAACGTCAAGGACCAGGACGATCCGGATTGCGCCTATGGAACAGAGAGACCTTCCTAGGCGCATGCACTTGATCAGAGGGTTCCCAAGAGTCCTCGTCAGAGGAATATCCAAGCCATCTGACGAGATATTGCAACTTCCCTTTGTGGAACCTAGAATCCAGAATTGAAGCGACATCAAATTATTCGGAAGATTGAGTTGTCGATGGTGGGGGAAGTACGATGTCCTCATAGGTATGTGAGGTTTGAGTAGAGATACATGAAAAGTCGGGTGGACCTTCATAGAATCCGGGAGACGAAGGGTAACAGCATTAGGATTAACAATTTTAATGATTGGGAATGGACCAACAAACAACCCACCCAGCTTTTTGCTGGGTATGCTTAATTTTAGGTTTTTTGTTGATAACCAAACTAGGTCTCCTGTCGAATAAGTGGGAGAAGGTCTTCTGCGTAAGTTATAATAGTGTTGGTGCTTTTCTTGGGACTTAGAGATGTTCTCCTTCAATGTATTGAAGATATTACGATGGTTGGCTGTGTAGTCTATAGCACTCGGACCACATGATGAGTTTATATCAGAGAGGTCCGAGGTAGGGTAAGAATTCGGATGGAATCCATACGTGGCAAAGAATGGTGACATTTTGGTTGTAGAATTTTCCGAATTGTTAAAGGCAAATTCTGCTGTGGATAGATAGGTAAACCAATCTTCTTGCTGATAAGAACAATAACATCGAATGTATTGTTCAAGCCATTGGTTCACCCTCTCTACCTGTCCATTTGTTTGCGGATGGAATGCTGTTGTGAATCGGTGGTCTATCTGCAAAAGTGTAGTAAGGGATCTCCAGAAACGAGAGGTGAATTGAGTTCCTCGATCAGAAGTCATAACCTTGGGTAGACCATGGAGGCGAACAACATTCATGAGAAATAACGTAGCTGTTTCTGAGGCAGTTGGTAACTTATGGAAAGCCACGAAATGGGCCATTTTAGTGAAGAGATCGATTACTACCATAATGGTATTCATTCCGGAAGAGAGTGGAAGCTCAACTATAAAGTCGAGAGAAATATGTTGCCATGGAAGGAAAGGGACAGGTAGAGACATGAGAGTGCCATAAGGTGCTGTTTTGCTTGCCTTGGAAGTGGCACAAATAGTGCAAGTCTTAACGTATTCCTTTATGGATTTCGACATTGACGGCCACCAATACCTTCTACTGATATTCTCCTTAGTTCTTCTTTCACCTGGATGTCCAGCAAGGGGGGTCTCATGATGTAATTGTAAGAGAAGTGGTCTTACACTTGGTGGTACATACAGTTTCTCGTTATAGTAAAACAAGCCATTAGAACCGGACTTAAGGTTGTGATAATGAATATTCTCATCGGAGGTATAGGAGTCCTTGAAAGCCTTAAATAGATAAGGAGTTAAACCAATAAAATTTTGAGTGGGAATTATAGATGTGCATTCAGGAATGTAGTCTGGAGGGTCGTCTTTTCTTGACAAAGCATCCGCCTTACCATTTTTGGAAGCCGGCCTGTATACGATGTGGAAATTAAATCTAGTGAAGAAGAGATTCCATCGCATTTGTCTAGCAGAAAGTGTTTTATTGGTTTGTAGATAAGCGAGATTTTTATGATCTGTAAAGATGATGATGGGCAATTTGGTACCCTCAAGTAGATGTCTCCAGTTTTCCAATGCCTTTTTAATCGCCAACAGTTCCTTTTCCCCAATAGGATAGTTTCTTTCAGGGGAAGTCATGACTTTTGAGTAGAAAGCAACTGGATACATTGGTTCAGTGGGAGAGGACTTCTGTGACAGTATTGCTCCTACGGCAAAGTCAGACGCATCAACTTCAAGAATGTATTGATAGTCAGCATTGGGGAAATGGAGGATCGGTGCTGAAGTGACTTTTTGTTTGAGTTGTTCAAATGCTGTGGAGGCTTCCTTAGACCAATGAAATCTGGTGAGGGTACTTGTAAGCTGGGTTAGAGGTTTGGCAATAGATGAAAAGTTTCTAACAAACTTTCGATAATAATTAGCGAAACCTAAAAAACGTTGAAGCTGTTTTCTGTTTTTGGGGGTAACCCAATTTCTTATGGCCTCAACTTTGTCTTCCTGCATACTGATCCCATTTGGTGATATGTTGTATCCAAGAAATGAGATGGTATCAGTGTGAAACTGGCATTTTTCAAGTTTTGCATACAATCTATGGGTACGGAGTCGTGAAAGAACTCGACGAACATCTTTTATGTGATTGTCAAGAGAACTTGAATAGATGAGAATGTCGTCAAGGTATATGACCAGGCAGACATCAAGTAGGTCTCTGAATACATCATTGATGAAATGCTGGAATGTTCCTGGGGCATTGCAGAGACCAAAAGGCATTACCAGATACTCGAAGAGACCATACCTTGTTCTGAAGGCGGTTAACCATTCATCTCCTTCACGGATTCTAACAAGATTGTATGCTCCTCTCAAGTCAAGCTTGGTATAGATGGTGGCATGTTGGAGTCGTTCAATCAATTCAGGGATCAATGGAAGGGGGTATCTGTTCTTTATAGTGCGTTGGTTTAAGTCCCTGTAATCTATGATGGGTCGCAGTGAACCGTCTTTGTTCTTCACAAAGAACATCCCAGCGCCAGCAGAGGAAGTTGATGGTCGAATGAAGCCTTTTCGGAGATTCTCATCTAGGTACTGCTTGAGATGTTCCAGTTCTGGAGAGGATAATGGATACAGACGTCCATAAGGAATGGAAGAACCGGGTTTTATGTCTATTGGACAATCGTATATCCGATGGGGAGGAAGTGATTCTGCCTCTACTTTACTAAACACGTCTTTATAGTCGGCGTACACCTCTGGCAAATGGGGTACATCTGGTGTGACCGACAAAAGAGTGGTTTTCGGAACACAATGTTGTTGGCAATAAGTTGAGTTCAAATCAACCTTCAATGTACTCCATTCTATAGAAGGTTGATGTTTCATGCACCAAGCTAAACCTAAAACAATAGGGAAAAGTGGAGATGGTATAACATCAAATTCTATTAATTCAGTATGTCCGGTTGAAGTAGTAACTGAGAGAGGAATGGTTTGATGTGTAATAGGACCACTTGCAATAGAAGAGCCATCAATAACATGCACAGCAACAGGTAAATGCTTAATCACACATGGAATTTTATTACTTTTTACAATAGCTACATTGAGGAAATTCCCATATGCGCCTGTGTCAATGATTGCTTCAGTCTGAAGGCTTCGCTGACCCCACTGTAAAAAAATAGAGAGTTTGCAGTAAGAGTGTGTCATGGTAGGAGTCTGTGTGGCTGATAAAGAAATACACTTACTTTTCTTTGCCTTTGAAAGTAAGGGACACTGATCAACAGCATGGGTGGAATTGGCACAGTACATGCAAAGTGAGTTTAATCTCCTCCTAGTTCTTTCCAGCAATGTCAGTGGAGCTCTTGCTATGCCTACTTCCATAGGTTCAGGTGCTGGTCTGGATTGAAAAGATGGATATGAAGATTGTGTTGGTTTTGGTACCAGGTCTGTATGACCCCTCTCTGACTTCCTCTCTCTTAGACGTCTGTCTATTTGGATTACGAGAGTCATGAGTGCTTCCAATGTTTTTGGTAATTCGGTTCTTGCCAACTCATCTTTGATGTTTTCTGCTAAGCCGAGACGAAACTGATTACGGAGAGCTATAGGGTTCCATTGAGAATCCCTGGCATACTGCTTGAACTCAGTTATGTAATCCTCAACGAGACGTTTGCCTTGTCTCAAGTTTCTCATTGAGGTCTCTGCTGAAAGCTGAGCATCAGAGTCCATGTACAACTCATCCATCTGAGAAAAGAAATCATCCAAAGATGCCAGAATGGGTTGATTAGTCTCAAAAGACGCATCTGCCCACACACGGGGTTCTCCCCGAAGGAAAGAGATCACTGTTAAGACTTTAACCCTTTCAGTGCAATAAGTCTTAGGTTTCAACCCAAATAATAAATGACATGCAGTCTTAAACTGTCGATATAATTTCCTATTGCCTGCAAAGGGTTCTGGTAGAGAGACTGTTGGTTCAGGGATTGGATCCGGTTTTGGAGCAATGGACTCATGTATGAATTTCCTTAGGGATTGATTCTCCAACTCTAATTCCCTTAATGCTGTTCCCATTTGATCAACTCTCTGAGAGAGGGAGTAAACAAACTGGGGTAAATCTACTGGTTCTGTAGTCATCTTGGCTTAGTAATATGTCAGGATTAAATTTTATCCCTGACCAGGGATGTTATTCCTATAACGTTTTATACAGAACACAAATGTAGATTTAATTAAGTTTGTACCACTTTAAGAATGATCTATTATATTGATTAATAATAGCTGTTTCTTTAAGTGGATTTATTCAGGAGTAAGAGGGAATAAAATATTATAGATATTTAACCCTCATATACTTCGATAATGCGGTGTTTTATCGGAGCAAAGGAATCTCACACTGAGAGACTGAGTGACAAGCTATACTTCATGAAATACAACAGAACAGGCAGGATGATTTACTTATCAGATTTCTCTATTAGCTCAGCGAGAAATAAAGTTCCGTTCTGAGAAAGTACAGCGGTAAAGGAACTGTGCGTCTGTTCAATACTTAAGTACAGGAAGAATTCAGAGAATGTTGTCAGGTTAGCGAGCCGGAACGCTGTTGTTCATGAGAACTGCTCCTGCAGTTCCTTGCTAACACGGAGAATTGTGGGCGTGAGCCGAGAGAGTGCGGCTAGAGTGACAGGTGACGTCACACGCCGATCCTCGCTACAAGCAGTAAGTTAATGTAGCGATTTGAGAAATCATATGAGTTTGTTTGTAATCCGAAAAAGTCTATTGACCGGTTTATTTGTAAGGCAGTTGCTGAGTGCACAAATCAAATGACAAATGTAATATTCCCAGATGATCAGAGGTAGGAGAAATTGTAATGAAGGAGTCCTGTGGAAAACGGATACACTTGGATTTTGATATGTGTGACTCAGGATTCTTAAGAGATTTGCAGGTGCTTATCCAGAAATTTAGAAATGATCAGGAATCAAAAGTTATTGCTGTAGAGAGCTCAGGTTCAAGAGACTACTGTGAACATGGAGTCTAAATTACTAAGCACTAGGAACAGGGTGTTGTTAGGATTTATAGATTCAGAGTGAGGCTGATGTCATAGGTGGGAGGAATAGAGTATATTCCTGACATGACCATACCAATGAGTTGAAAAGAAAAATTGTAGGTGAGGAAAAAAAGGGTTCAATTCTGGCTTTACTGGCAGAGGTATACAGGTTGCTTCAATCTTTAAAATTTTATAAGAACAAGATCAAGCAGCATACATTGGGGACAATAAAGTCACAGACCGGCAGAGGGTGAAAATGAATCTCCACTGCCCGGGATTACCGCCAGCTCGTTGGAATGTCTCTCAACAACTGTAGGGTGACATCATGTGACCTACAAAAAGAATGGCAAATGGCAGCTGGGGTGAAGTGCACTGCGAGGATGGTTCTAAAAAAAGACTCCTAGGGGCAGGGCTGAAGTTGGACAAGATTAGAAAAAAGCCCTTCATCATTGAGAAACAAAGAACAGACAGGCCAAGTTTTGCAAAAGGCCATAAGGATTGTACCGTAGAGGTCTAGAGTAAGGTCATCTTCTCTGATGAGTCCAATTTGCAGCTTTGCCCAACACCTGGTCATCTAATGGTTATACAGAGACCTGGAGAGGTGAACAAGCCACAGTGTCTCGCAGCCACTGTGAAATTTGGTAGAGGATCAGTGATGATATGGGGGTGCTTCAGCAAGGCTGTAATTGGAAATATTTATCTTTGTAAAGGATGCGTTATTCAAGCCATGTACAAGGTTGTCCTGGAAGAAAACTTACTTCCTTCTGATCTAATATTGTTCCTCAATTCTGAAGATTGATTTGTCCAGCAGGACAATGCTCCAAGCCACACAGCCAGGTCAATTAAGGTGTGGACCACCAGATCAAGACCCTGTCATAGCCAGCTTAATCTCCAGACCTGAACTCCATTGAAAACCTCTGGAATGTGATCTAGAGGAAGATGGGTGGTCACAAACAAAGCTGAGCTGCTTGAATTTTTGCGCCAGGAGGGACGTTACGTAAAGTCACAGTGAAAAACTGATGTAGAGCATGCCAAGATGCATGAGAGCTGTGATTGAAAATCAGGGTTATTCCACCAAATGTGGGCTTCTGGACTCTTTCTAAGTTAAAATATTTGTATTGTGTTGCTTAAAAATGAATATGAACTTGTTTTCTATGTATTATTCGAGGTCTGAAAACACTGCATCTATGTTATTTTGACCATTTTCTACAAATACATGCTCTAAATGACAACATTTGTATTGGGAATTTGGGAGACATTTTGTCAGTAGCTTATAGAATAAAAATAATATTTCATTTACTCAAACACATACCTTTAAATAGTAAAACCAGGGAAACTAATTTTGCTGTGATCTTATATTTTTTTCCAGAGCCGTGTGCATATATATATATATATATATATATATATATATGTGTAAATAGGCAAGTATGTTGCCACCTCTGTTGTACACCATTTTATCACACGTGCTTAAAGGGATGGGAAAGTTAAAATTAAACTTGCATGACTTAGATAAAGCATGTACTTTTAAGACACTTTTAATTCACTTCTATTTTCAAATTTGCTTTCGTTCTCTTGGTATTCCTTGTTGAAAAAAAAATACTCACATATCCTACACTAGTGGAAGCTAGCTGCTGATTGGTGCCTGCACACATTTGTCTCTTGTGATTGGCTAACTAGATGTCACATAGCTGCCAGTAGTGCAATGCTGTTCCTTCAGCAAAGGATAACAAGAGAATAAAGCAAATTTGATAATAGAGGTAAATTGGAAAGTTATATAAATTGTATGTTTTATCCAAACCATAACAGTTGACAGAAAATGGTGGGGTTTCTTCTCTCTTTAAGTAGTTAATGGTTGATATTGCTTTTTTATACTGAAAAGAAAATCAAGTTTATAATATGTGTGTGTATATATATATATATATATATATATATATATATATATATATATATAAGCAAGATAAGGTAAAATGAAAAGCTGCATTGTTGATAAAAACATCCCTGCGTGAACCTCTCTGCTTTTTTCAACCTGCCTTATGATCTCGCTATAACTAAACTACCTACTGTCACAGATCCTTATCACCAGCCCGCTTAGAGTATGATTTATGAGTCGAGCCTGACATCAAAATTGTATCAATAATTGTTGTTCTGTTTTTCCCTGACTTTCATAAATCAGTAGTGTGTATTAGAGCTGTGCACTCCCTCCTACTGGTGGAATATATTTTTATTTATAACTCATTTTATCTGTAATCATTGTCACCTACAGGAATGCATGTTTTCAAATTCTCTTTAGTTTGACTTTTACTCTATTCATATTACTTATACAGTTGTCATAGTGTATTACTGTATGCTTACAGAATTTATGTTGAATAATATTCTATGCTGTTGCTCCATAAAATGTACAGCGATACAAAGAGTAATAGCAAAAAGAAAAATTCACAATAGCCTAGATCATGACTTGAGAAATGTGTCCACAATTTAGAAGCCACAAACACATATTTTATACATGCATATATATGTATTACATACAGTACATATATAAAGACTGAAAGCTTATGTTAAAACCTGATTTTAAGTTTTCTATCAAACGTTTAAAAGAAAAGAAATTCCTAACAAACTGCCTCTACTCCCCCCTTGGGAGGTTTGCATGGCCTCATTAATGACATCATAGTTGATGTCATCATTATATCAGGGCTTTAAATTCCCACTCTTTACTAGCCATTGGCAAGTGGAAATTTAATGGTGGCGAGTGAAATTTAGTGAGTGAATGTTGAACAGATTCACTCACGGTCCGAAATCTGGTGGCATCTTGTAAGTAGCAATTTTAACATATTTGCAGCATTGACAAACACACATGTTGGGCAATGTGCTAAAACTATTATCTGAAGGGATATTATATATTCTAGAAAGGACAAGGATCTGTTATTCCTCTAGGGCTGAAGGAACACCACTAGTGCGTAGACTGTTTCTTTTGAAAGGGTTAACGGGGCAGACAGAGAGATTGGAGAGAAAAAGTAAAAGTGGAGAAGAAGATAGCTTTACGAGAGAGTGGAGAAAAAAAGAGAGAGTAAAAAGATATGAGAGAGGGGTAAGAGACGATATGGGGCATATTTATCAAGCTGTGTATTTATCAGGCCCTGAAGGCTCACCAGAAACAGAAGTTATGAAGCGGCAGTCTAAAGACCTCTGCTCCATAACTTGTCCGCCTGCTCTGAGGCCGTGGACAGAAATCAACCCAATCGAATACGATTGGGTTGATTGACACCCCCTACTAGCGGGGGGCGGCATTGCACCAGCAGTTCATCAATGTTTATCGGTGTGCGGAGGACATGATATGCTACTTCGTATCATGTCCGCTCACACATTGATAAATATGCCCCATGACCTGAGAGATAAGGGAGAGGGGAAAAAGAGAGGAGGGAAGGGGGAAGTATAGTTAAGAGAGAGAAGGGAGAGATGAAAATTATTAAAAGAAAATCTCCAGGTCTGCTATGACCTTTCCATGACTGTCAGCATTCTCTTTCTCCTCTCTCTCACTTCAACAACTTCCTGTTTCTATCCAGCTGTTGTCTTACCCAGAACCACTGGGTATGCACTTATTTTTGTTAATCTATTGCTGTATGTAGCATTATTTAATTTGCTAAGGTATAAAATAAAAAATATTAAACATTACTGCACACTAATGTATTTTACAATGGCTAAACATATGCAAAGAGGGGGAGTTAGTGGGTGTGGTGTGGGCATGTAGTGGGTAGGATCAGATGTGGTGAGTAACATTTTGGCCCGGCTAGTAGCTTACTACCTGAAATTTTGAGCCCTGATAATATATATATATATATATATATATATATATATATATATATTTACAGTATCTCAGAAAAGTAAGTACACTCCTCACATTTTTGTAAATATGTTATTATATCTTGTCATGTGACAACACTGAAGAAATTACACTTTGCTACAATGTAGTGAGTGTACAGCCTGTATAACAATGTAAAGTTGCTGCCCCCTAAAAATAACTCAACACACAGCCATTTATGTCTAAACCGTTGGCCGCAAAAGTGAGTACACCCCTAAGTGGAAATATCAAAATTGGGCCCAATTAACCATTTTCACTCCCCGGTGTCATGTGAGTCGTTAGTGTTAAAAGGTCTCAGGTGTGAATGGGGAGCATGTGTGTTAAATTTGGTGTTATCACTCTCATACTCTCTCATACTGGTCACTGGAAGTTCAACATGGCACCTCATGGCAAAAAACTCTGAGGATCTAAAAAAAAGAATTGTTGCTCTACATAAAGATGGCCTAGGCTATAAGAAGATTGTCAAGACCCTGAAACTGAGCTGCAGTACGGTGGGCAAGACCATACAGTGGTTTCAATGGACAGGTTCCACTCAGAACAGGCCTCACTATGGTCGACCAAGAAGTTGAGTGCACGTGCTCAGTGTCATAGCTAGAGGTTGCCCTTGGGAAATAGACATATGAGTGCTGCCATCATTCCTGCAGAGGTTGAAGAGGTGGGGGGTCAGCCTGTCAGCTCTCAGACCATATGCTGCACACTGCATCAAATTGGTCTGCATGGCTGTTGTCCCAGAAGCATGTCTCTCCTAAAGATGATGCACAAGAAAGCCCACAAACAGTTTGCTAAAGACAAGCAGACTAAGGACATGGATTACTAGAACCATGTTTTGTGGTCCAAGGATACTAATATAAACTTATTTGGTTCAGATGGTGTCAAGCGTGTGTGGCGGCAACCAGAGGAGGAGTACAAAGACAAGTGTCTCTTACCTACAGTCAAGCATGGTGGTGGGAGTGTCATGGTCTGGGCCTACATAAGTGCTGCCGGCACTGGGGAGCTACAGATGATTGAGGGAACCATGAATGCCAACATTTACTGTGACATACTGAAGCAGAGCATGATCCCCTCCCTTTGGAGACTGGGCCGCAGGGCAGTATTCCAACATGATAACAACCCCAAACACACCTCGAAAACGAGCACTGCCTTGCTAAAGAAGCTGAGTGTAAAGGTGATGGACTGGCCAAGCATGTCTCCAGACTTAAACTGTATTGAGCATCTATGGGGCATACTTAAATGGAAGGTGGGGGAGCTCAAGGTCTCTAACATCCACCAGCTCTGTGATGTTGTCATGGAGGAGTGAAAGAGGACTCCAGTGGCAAACTGTGAAGCTCTGGTGACCACACAAAATATTGAAATTTTGGGCCCAATTTGGACATTTCCACTCTTGTTGCCAACGGTTTAGACATTAATGGCTGTGTGTTGAGTTATTTTGAGGGGACAGCAAATTTACACTGTTACACAGGTTGTACACCTACTTTACATTGTAGCAAAGTGTCATTTCTTCAGTGTTGTCACATGAAAAGATATAATAAAATATTTACAAAAATATGAGGGGTGTACTTTTGTAAGATACTGTGTGTGTGTGTATATATATATATATATATATATATATATATATATATATATATATATATATATATAGGGAGACTAGAGAGAAATGCACTCACAGGAACGAAGAACCAGCTCAATATCATTGTTAGCCTGTTCTATGGCGATTCACCACCTGGGTGCAACTTCTTTTAGCCCAGTAATGCTTTTCACAGAGTAGAATTCTCCTGTAGTATATCAGTCTGACCCCGCCCATTACGGCCAGTCCAGCGCCGAAATACCAGGCAACTCCTCTCTGAACAAGAAACACAGCAACCCCAGATGATCGTTTCGGCCTTCATTGGGCCTCGTTAGTGAGGTGTAGCAGTATTCCACTAAGCACACTGAGCAAGGGGTCCAAGTCTGGGTTACCCTTTTTCACATAGGGAGACTAGAGAGAAATGCACTCACAGGAACGAACAACCAGCTCAATATCATTGTTAGCCTGTTCTATGGCGATTCACCACCTGGGTGCAACTCCTTTTAGCCCAGTAATGCTTTTCACAGAGTAGAATTCTCCTGTAGTATATCAGTCTGACCTCGCCCATTACGGCCAGTCCAGCGCCGAAATACCAGGCAACTCCTCTCTGAACAAGGAACACAGCAACCCCAGACGATCGTTTCGGCTTTCATTGGGCCTCGTCAGTGAGGTGTAGCAGTATTCCACTAAGCACACTGAGCAAGGGGTCCACGTCTGGGTTACCCTTTTTCACATAGGGAGACTAGAGAGAAATGCACTCACAGGAACGAACAACCAGCTCAATATCATTGTTAGCCTGTTCTATGGCGATTCACCACGTGGGTGCAACTCCTTTTAGCCCAGTAATGCTTTTCACAGAGTAGAATTCTCCTGTAGTATATCAGTCTGACCCCGCCCATTACGGCCAGTCCAGCGCCAAAATACCAGGCAACTCCTCTCTGAACAAGGAACACAGCAACCCCAGACGATCGTTTCGGCTTTCATTGGGCCTCGTAAGTGAGGTGTAGCAGTATTCCACTAAGCACACTGAGCAAGGGGTCCACGTCTGGGTTACCCTTTTTCACATAGGGAGACTAGAGAGAAATGCACTTACAGGAACGAACAACCAGCTCAATATCATTGTTAGCCTGTTCTATGGTGATTCACCACCTGGGTGCAACTTCTTTTAGCCCAGTAATGCTTTTCACAGAGTAGAATTCTCCTGTAGTATATCAGTCTGACCCTGCCCATTACGACCAGTCCAGCACTGAAATACCAGGCAACTCCTCTCTGAACAAGGAACACAGCGACCCCAGACGATCGTTTCGGCCTTCATTGGGCCTCCCCTATAGGATCCCCTATAGGCGGGATCAGACTGATATACTACAGGAAAGTTCTTCTCTGTGAAAAGCATTACTGGGCTAAAAGAAGCTGCACCCAGGTGGTAAATCGCCATAGAACAGGCTAACAATAGTATTGAGCCAGTTGTTCGTTCCTGTGAGTGTGCTTCTCTCTGTGTGTATTTAGTCTCCCTATGGGAAAAAGGGGAAACCAGGCGTGGACTCCTTGCTCAGTGTGCTTAGAGGAATATGGCTACACCTCACTGACGAGGCCCAATGAAGGCCGAAACGATCATCTGGGGTTGCTGTGTTCCTTGTTCAGAGAGGAATTGCCTGGTATTTCGGCGCTGGACTGCCCGTTATAGGCGGGGTCAGACTGATATACTTCAGGAAAGTTCTTCTCTGTGAAAAGCATTACTGGGCTAAAAGAATCTGCACCCAGGGGGTAAATTGCCATAGAACAGGCTAACAATAGTATTGAGCCAGTTGTTCGTTCCTGTGAGTGGGCTTCTCTCTGTGTGTGTATATATATAGTATAATCTGCACTATATAAGCTCCCTCACATGCCAGCCGTTGGTCACCCTCTCAGTCCTCCTCTCCATTGAACACAGCCTCCTCATCCTATAATCACTAAGGACTGGCAAATGTATTGCAACATTCGAAAAATGAAACTGATTTTAACACGTTTGTACAGCATTCTAATATTCATAATTCGAAACGAATTATGCAATATTTAAAATAGAAAAAATTGCACTGATATATTTGTATATATTATGGGGCCCTATTTATTAAAGTTCTGTGCGGATCAGGTCTGACAGACCTCGCTGAATGCGGAGAGCAATTCGCTCTCCGTATTCAGCATTGCACCAGCGGCTCTTGTGAGCTTCTGGTGCAATGCCACCCCCTGCAGACTCGCGGCCAATCGACCGCCAGCAGGAGGGTGTCAATCAACCCGATCATATTCGATCGGGTTGAATTGCGGCAATCTCTGTCCGCCTCATCAGAGCAGGCGGACAGGTTATGGAGCAGTGGTCTTTAGACTTGCGTTTCTGGCGAGAAACAGGGGCCCTCAAGCTCCATTCGGAGCTTAATAAATGGGCCTCTATATATCAATTGACTACATTTCCTACCACATGAATTATTTAACTTTGAATAGTATTTGTTAAAAAGAATGTTACATTCAATATTTTGAATGTGGATATTCGATCTAATTCTGAACATTCAAAAAGGAAAGTACCATTTGAAAATTAAAAATAACGTTTGATTACTGAATTTTAATGGAGTTTAGTTCTTATCAACATTTGATTGCCCAAATTGAATATCCAAAGGATTATTCCTTCTACCAAGCGAATTGCACTTTCACCACATTCGAACATCCGCACCCATAGGGGCCGATTTATCACGGGCCGAACGAATGCCTCTGTTTCTGTGCGAGCCTGAAGGCTTGACGGAAACAGCAGTCATGAGCTTATGAGTTATGAGTCTTAAGACCGCTGCTCTTTAACTGGTCTGTCTGCTCTGAGGCCGCGGACATCAATCCGCCCGATCCTATACAATCGGACTGATTGACATCCCCTGCTAGCGGCCGATTAGCTGCGAATCTGCAGGGGACGGCATAGCACAAGCAGTTCACCAGAACTTCTTGTGCAATGTTAAATGCTGACAGCGTATGCTGTCGGCATTCAGTGATGTCTGTCGGACATGATACACTACAAAGTATCATGTTGGACTGACATTGATAATTCTGCCCCATTGCCTCTCCCTTTTATATAAATCTTGCTTAACCTTTAACACAACACTAACACATTTCTCTAGTGACATCACCGGTACTGTTACAAAAGTTAAAAAAACTGTACACAGACACACACATACATCATTTTTACTAGTGATGATGTAATTGATTATGTCATAAGTGATGTCATTGATGATGTCATGCAAAGCTCCAAATGTTTCTGAATTTAAGCAGCCAATCAGAAGGTATGCCCCAGGACTTGCAATGCATTATTCATCTGGCATGTGGTTCAGTTACTTTATTTTCCTCCTCAGTTTAAGGAAGTTTATTATGGAATCTTGTTAGATTTCAGTGAAATTCCATGAAATCACATAAGCACTGATGATGGTTAATGCTGATTGAAGGCTCCCCCTGCTGACAGAATACTGCACTGCAGCCACTTTTATAATGTGCTGAACAAGTACCTTACTGAGCTTGATAGGTGGTGACATAACTGACCAATTATAAGTCAATGACATTTTCTGAAAACAGCAATTTTTTCTATGTTAAATAACTTTAAAATGTCTTGACCAATTTCATTAAAATCATAGTAATAGCTACAAAACTGCCATTTAAGCACTATTATATTTGTTGTTTCAAAGTTTTGTAACGTTGACAATTTACATTAAAACAGAAACTTTGTTGAAACTTATAGCTGACATGTATACACACACACACACACACACACACACATATATATATATATATATATATATATATATATATATATACATACACACACACACATATATATATATATATATATATATAAAAATATACACACACACATATATATATATATATATATATATATACACACACACACACACATATATACAGTATATATATATAAATAAATAAAAACAACTGAGAATTTGTATATCTAATTTGCATATCTTACCCAGAATTCTCTTGTACATTGTAACATTGTATATTAAGTATTTCTGGGAAAAACAAGCGGGGAATCTTGCCTAGATGTGCTAATTTCCTATGCAAATATTTACATTGGACAATTTTTGCGCGTGAGGCGTAACTGTACCTTGCATTCTGACTTTGTAAAAGAGTCAGCTGACCTGAGACAAAGGTTCATTGAGAGAGGTTACAATGTGGGGATGATTGACTCAGTTTATATGGAGGTAGAAACTATGGATAGAAAAATACTACTCAAAAACAGAAAACAGGGATGTGAAAGAAAAAACCTAAGATTTGTTACAAAATTCTCAAATCAATTCTCTGGAGTGTGTAATATCATCAACAAGTACATGCCCATTTTATATGGTGATGATGACTTGAAAAACATAGTTCAACAGGGATGCGACTTTGTATACTCTAAAAATCTAACGATGGGCAACATGCTTTCACCAAGCATGTTGCCCATCACAGAAGCACGTAGCTCCTGGTTAGAAGTTGGAGGGACTTACAAATGTGGTGTTCCACGTTGTAAGTCCTGTACTTATATAAAACAGGGTAACAATTTCACATCTTTTGTTACAAATGAAACTTTCTCCACTAGAGGCTGTGTTAAGTGTACTTCCACCTATGTGATTTATTTAGTGGAATGCACTCAGCACAAAAAGCAATATATTGGCTTAACTACAAGGGATATACGTTCCTGGATAAAAGAGCATCTGGGTTATATATCTAATGAAGTGCAGTGTTCAGCACTATCGAGACACTTTATCCAAGTGCATGATAAACAAGTACAGCACTTTAAATGGAATACCATTGAGAGTATTAGTGTGCCTCGCAGAGGTGGTAGTAAACTAAAGATTTTGGAGAGGCAGGAGATCTATTGGATCCACAAGCTGAAAACTTTGGTCCCAGGGGGATTTAACTCACAATTTGATGTGATTAACTACTGGGAGTAAGCTTGTGGATCAGATCTGTAGCCTTGCTAATCTTTACAGGATGTAGTTAGAATGAAGTGAAACGATGAAGCAAAATAATAAAAATAATAAAAACACACACAATGAATTGAGTCTAGTGTATAATAAGATTAGTTTGATAGTGAGCTGTTGTTTTCTTCTTTGTTTTCTCTTCATTCCTTCTATATCTAGAACTTAATGCAACATCAAGAAATATAAACACAAATAAATAAAAATAAACTAATTGACTAGGGATTGGCTAGGAAAGTTTGCTATAGGTTTAAATGAATTTATGTAAATTTGACATACTATTAAAGTATTGACTAATAGAATGTGCAATGATAGTATATACAGAGTCTTTGATGCAATAATATATTTGTAGAGATATACCTTTGTTATATCAGACAAAACACATTGGTACATGTACTTTGTATAGAATTATCTGTTGCCAAATTCACTTTAGTTTATTCTAACCATGCACTTAATTAGAAAAGTCTTTCTCCCTTCTCTATGGTCCTTATCTGAAGAAATTTAATAATGTAATAAATTAAATGAAATGATGTGTTTAGCCAAATGAATTTAACAACTTTAATAGCATTAATATGTATTTTTTATTGTATTCATTGTATAACTACTAACAGCTGGTAATTAATGGGTTAAGGAGTGTTGATTTTAATGGGCGGATGTAAGCCCTATAAGAACACCTCCCATATACGAAGGGAGTATGTCTATGATTACGGCCGTGGAGGCTGAAACATGTAAGACCTAGTGTTAACTCTTTTTACCCTATGGAGCTCTGCTTTCAGCACCTACCTTTTTAAATTTTTGAATAAACGTCAATGTTTTAACGGACTTGGAGACGCCTGGATTCATTTCTTCTTTGTTGTATATATATATATATATATATATATATATATATATAAAAGTAGGCAAAGTGCACTCCTAACTTCACTGGGAACTGCCTTGGGTGCAGCAAACAGAGTATACAATCCTAAAGCAAAAAAGCGCACTCCACAGGACTTACATGAATATCCACTTTATTATGTGAACATTTTCGAGCTGAGTCAGCTTGTCCTCAGACAGGCAGGAAATCAACAGTTACACTTACCACCACCATGACTTTATATCTCTATAACTGTCGACAACTCCATCATTACCCCTACCCCGCATGCCCGATGTCTCGGGGTCACATTTGACTCAGATCTTTCCTTCACTCCTCACATTCAGTCCTTGGCTACAGCCTGCCGCTTCCACCTTAAAAACATCTCTAAAATTAGACACTTCCTTACACAAGACACAACTAAGATTTTAATCCACTCTCTCATTCTTTCCCGCCTTGATTACTGCAACTCTGTCCTCTCTGGTCTCCCCACCTGCCGCCTAGCTCCTTTACAATCCATAATGAATGCCTCTGCCAGACTCATCTTCCTTACACGTCGCTCTTCATCTGCTGCGCCTCTCTGCCAATCCCTTCACTGGCTTCCTCTTGCCTCTAGGATCAAACACAAAACTCTCACTCTTACATACAAAGCCCTCAACTGCACTGCTCCCCCCTACATCTCAGACCTTGTCTCCAGATACTCTCCCTCCTGTCCCCTTCACTCTGCTCATGACTTCCTACTCTCCTCCTCTCTTGTCACCTCATCACACTCCCGTTTACAGGACTTCTCCAGACTGGCTCCCATCTTGTGGAACTCTCTGCCTCGCTCCACAAGACTCTCTTCTAGTTTTAAAAGCTTCAAGTGCTCCCTAAAGACTCTACTGTTCAGGGACGCATACAACCTACACTAACCTTTCCTAATACCAGTTCCTCTCCTCCACTGCAATCCCCTGAACCCTCTTAGCATGTAAGCCTAAAAGTCCAGCTGTTTGTAGATAACCTTCTTAAGAACTGACTACAACAGTGCAACTCTTGGCAGGGCCCTCTACCCTATAATTGTTTTGTTGTACTCCCCCTTTGTTTATAGCGCTGCGGAATCTGTTGGCGCTCTACAAATAACCGATAATAATAATAATAATAATACCCAGCAAAACAAACCAGCACGCTCTACACATTAGACACGCCCCCTGGGGGAGGAGTAGTCAGCCGTGTCAACGTAGCTTTGAATTGATGTAACCCAAATGTGACATATAAATCAACTATATACATACTAATCAGATCTAGGGCGCATAAAACAGTAATGCAGGAAGCAGGCACAAACAGAGACAGTAGACACAGTATAATGGGCATGAATGTAATAATAT